>NC_060063.1:52732497-53048164 GCF_020283565.1 Trifolium pratense
GTGAGCCAATGGCTAAAGAAACAATATTTCTATTGAACAATTGTTTAATTCATACAAACCCATATGTTGAAAAGTATCATCCATATGATACTTGTCTATTAAGCAAGGAACATTAAATGACCACATTGATTATACATAAACTAAAGTTATTAGGTTTGGTCTAGACGTCTAGTAGTGAGACGTTTGAGTAGTATGCATGACATCCTGAGTTCGATCCTATGTTCCATTATAAACAAAAAAACAAAAAACTCATAAATGCTTATAATAGCTATTTCATGAAAACCAAAACAACTAGCTAGATGCTTATGTGAGTAGTATTTGAGTATTACACATACAAAGCACATAAAAATCAGGAAGAAAAATAGTGACACACTAACAAAAATCTCGTGCAATATTGCACGGATTTGGTATAAAAATAACGGAAAAGACCAGGACATCGATCATGTTATTAAGAGGATGACTTTTCTTATAATAGATAGACATAGATAAATAGATAAAAAAAAAACTTTTATGTCGCTTATAAACTGCGACCGAGCTTGTTACGTATCTTACTAATATAATCAGAAGCCAATCCATCAACACAAAGCTCTTTCTTTGAATTAACATCATGAAGTCTCTCTTTATGAATCATATACTCAGTTGATCCATTGTTTCCAACTGACTTGATAACATATGTCGGGTTTGCGCGGCTCTGCGGCTGTTGTGACCGGCTGCTTGCAGGGAATTGCTTATTAGAAACCAATTTTTCCTCCTTAATTTCCTTATCAGAATAATCATCAGACCCTGAAAAATCCTTATCCTTCCCTGATTTTCTAGTAGTAGCTCCTCCAACTCCAAGGGTTTTTTGTGCAATAGAGAAAGAAGATAGCCTTATGACATTTACTACAACTTTCATTGATTTCTCACAAAGAGATTCCTCACTCTTGGACTTTACTCTTCTATAATCCATGTTGTTATTGGTTATTGAATGCAAGATATATAAAATGAGAGCAAGGTGTATTTATAAGCATAAGATATAACATAAGATATATATGTGTGTATTGGAAAATAATAATAATAATATAATTTATCTATTAATTGAGTTACTTTAGTGGAAGGATCCCTTGTTGATTGAGCTAAATGAAGATTCTTTTGCAAAGAATAGAGCCCACATAATAAAAAGAAAGAATCTTATTTTAATAATTGTTTTTGTTATCAATTTGATAAGTGAAAGAAAGCATTTAGGTGCATTAGCATTTAGCACACATGTCCTAATTAGTAATTGGTTTGTGTTTAAGACAGAAATTCTACTTACACCTATGAGGGTATGTATGAAATCGTGAAAATTAAGCTAAATGATGACATTAGCAAAATGACGTGTAGGAGTATAGTAACTGATGATCGATCCTATATATATATATATATATATATATATATATATATATATATATATATATATATATATATATATATATGCTATATGAGTGGTTATGACTTATGAGACTTGGAACAGAAGTTTGAGCTAAGCTGGATCCCTTTATTCTTGGTGATTATTTTGATCTATAATCATCTTCCATCCATAATAATTCCTTCATTTATATAAAATAAGTAGTGAGAAGTGAAAGTTAGTATAAAAATTAAAGTGAAAATAGAAGACATGATATTTATAGAAGTGTCGATGGAAAGGAGAGTAATATAGGATGCTTGAGTTAGTTGAGAGATGAAAGTTTTATGAAATGATTGAGTTGGTCGAGTGGTCATTGCATCACAAACTCGCCATTTCAAATGTTGATGGTTGAGTTCACCCTATAGGTGGGAATAGGTCAAATCATTAAAAAAAAAACTTTTAACCTACTAGACCAACAGATATATTTAAGTTAATATGAATAATATTATTATTAATTATATATTAACATTTGTATTTTTATTAAATTATAAATTTATTAAATTTTTCAATAGTTTAAGTTTATTAATATACGTTATTTTTTCACATATATAAAAATGTATTATTATAAACTAGAATTGAAATATGATGACATATATAGTCAAATTCTCTAAAACATCATGTTAAATATCAAAAGAACATTGTTTATTAGTTCATAAGTATATTTAAAAATAAATATAATTATTCATTTAAATATGTTCATGTGAAATAGACTTTTAAACAGGCTAACAAACAACATTGAACTTTCAAAATGTCAGACTCAAGCCTAAAAAATAAACGTATGATAGGCCACATGACAAGCTCATACCTTCAATTTTTTGACAAATCAGACTCAGACTTGGCAAAACCTAGCTCAGCCTATCATATTCCTTTCACCCTAAACCATTACGGCTTATAATCTAACAATTTCAGTTTTTTTTTTTTTTTGGATTTCACCAACAGTTGAATCTGGTTCGAGGATCAGTTATGACATCAAGTGGTTCCAGCCCCTCCCGATTGCAGTTGCGGGGGATCGAACTGCAGTCCTCCCTACCAAGTTCAGCGTCAATCACCATCAAACCAACTAACGATCGATAACAATTTCAGTATTTTGTTGAGCTTGATATATAATTATTATTTTTTGGTCAAGTTAGAATGATAATGATGAATTAAATTGAGCACATCAATTATTGTGCAATCTCACATTCATTCCCACATCACATAACCAACTAGTAACAGAAAAATGGTGTCAATGTTGAAATCACATTCACATCTAAGAATACGAAAAAGAAGCCATCACTAACACTCTCTAATGGCTTCTTCCAATCTCACCAATCTCACAATTCCATCTTCTTCTACTTCTACTTCTCGTTCCCCCAACGATCCCAGCCCACAAATCATCTACAGTAGGTCACACTCCTTCGTCGGCCCTTCCCCTCGCTACCCTCCTCCCTCCGATAACAACTCTCTCTTCTTCCTCGACGAACTCGCCTCCAACAGCGACGAAGAAGAACAAGAATACCAAATCGAACAACAACGCAAATTCGGACCCTCCGATTTCCAAATTCTCAAAGTTATAGGACAAGGTGCCTTTGGCAAAGTGTTCATGGTAAGAAGAAAAGGTACAAATGAAGAAGATTCTTCCGATAACGATAACGGAATATTCGCCATGAAAGTTATGAGAAAAGACAACATAATTAAGAAAAATCATGTTGATTATATGAAAGCTGAAAGAGATATTCTCACTAAAGTTCTTCATCCTTTCATTGTTCCTCTTCGCTACTCTTTCCAAGTCTCTTTCTTTCTCCTTTTATTATTTTGCTTTTTAATTACTACTCAATTATTATAAATTTTCCTCATTTTTTTTATCTAATCATTTTGCAGACTAAATCTAAATTATATTTGATTTTGGACTTTATAAATGGTGGCCATCTTTTCTTTCAATTATGTCGACAGGGAATTTTTAGGTATGTTTTTCGTGTTATATTTATGTTGAATAATGTACCATAGGTGTTAAAGTTTGCTTCTTCTTTTTTTTTTTTAATGTAATGTAATTTAATTTTGATGTATGGATTTTGGTTTTGTTGGTGTGTGTTGAGTAGTGAGGACGAGGCAAGGATTTACACTGCTGAGATTGTATCTGCTGTTTCACATCTTCACACCAAAGGCATCGTGCATCGAGATCTTAAACCTGAAAACATACTTATGGATTCTGATGGCCATGTAAACAAACAAATAATTTGGCCATTATGTTTCTTTCAATTTTATGTTGTCGTATTTGTTTGTTTGTTTTTTCGGTTTAATTGCCTTTTTTGATATCGGGCAATGTGATGTTGTTATGTTCCTAGATACTAATTGTTTTATAGTGTTGGCAACTACGAAATGATTTTGAATGATTGGGTTAGTTTGGTTGAATTGTTGTTTGATTGTTAATGTGTAGGTGATGTTAACGGATTTTGGAATGTCGAAAGAGATTGACGAATCTGAGAGATCTAATTCTTTGTGCGGGACTACAGAATATATGGCACCGGAAATTCTTCTAGGTAAAGGCCATAACAAGGACGCAGATTGGTGGAGTGTCGGTGTTCTCTTGTATGAAATGATTACAGGAAAGGTAATGCAACCAGCGAGTATCACTTCTTGAATTTTTTTAGCACTACTTGTGCAGAAGTTGGGTCTTGTGTGTGAAGGAATTACCTCAGTTGAACTTGTTTGGTGTCTGATAATCAAGCTGAGCGTTAGTTAGGTGTCTTGTTAGGTGGTTAAATTTTTATGGTAATTGAAAGTTTCGATATGGACCTTATTGAGAATCAAGTTTTTTTTATTAATTTATTGTTTTGTAAATTGATGTCTGGATGAATCTGTTTATTTTGCTATTGGGAATCTTTGTGTGTGTGTGTCTGTGTGTAAGTGTACGAGGTGGATGTCGGTAATACAAAGGGTTTTTGCTATGTTACAAAGTGTTAACTTTCATTCTTGCCCCTGATTGTTAAGTATCATTTGGCAGGCACCATTTACACATACTAACAGGAAGAAGCTACAGGAGAAAATTATCAAAGAGAAAATTAAACTTCCACCATATCTTACCGGTGAAGCTCATTCTTTGCTCAAAGGAGTAAGTAGGCCACAATATTCCTGGTTTTGTTTCCCTGCCCTATTGTGTTATAATATACTCTACAAAGCTTAATGTGTTCGTTTCATATTGTATATTTCTGAATTCACTACATTGACATTTTTAGTTGGTATGTTTCTGAATCACTTTTTTAAGCACTTATAGCCGCTTATCATATAGTAAGTGCTTATGTTTAATCTATTTCTACAAAAAAAAATTAAAAAAAAATAGATAAAATAAAGTCAAAATATTTTCGTATAAGCTAAGCTACAAGCTGTTTTGATAAGCTATCCTAAAGAGCGTATGGAAATAAATTAAAAATAGGTTATGGATACATTATACGTTGTTTTCATAAGCTCTCCCAAACAGTCTCACAAGTGTTTTTGTTAATAGATAAGTTTACACAAACCCATCCAAATTGGCCTTTGGTGGGGGTGACATTTTTGGGAGAATTTGTATAGCAGTATTCTATTTTTGTATGAATTTATTCTTTTCTTTTTGTAGGAAATCATACACCAGTAGTACTCTTCTTTTTGCCAAAAAAGTGACCCCTATCTACATTTTATTTGGATAGTTCCATTCATTAAAAGACTGCAAATTGATATCTGTTTTCTTGTTACAGTTGCTGCAAAAGGATCCGTCAACAAGGTTGGGCAGTGGGCCAAATGGACATGAACAGATAAAAAACCATAAATGGTTTAGGACAATCAATTGGAACAAATTGGAAGCAAGAGAATTGCAACCCAAGTTTAAACCAGCTGATGTGTCAGGAAAAGATTGCACAGCTAATTTTGATCGATGCTGGACAACGATGCCTCTTGAGGATTCACCAGCATCAACTCCTACAGGAGGTGACCATTTCCAGGGCTATACTTATGTGGCACCAAATCCTTGGCTTTCTTCTAGGTAAAACTGAAAGCATTCAATCCAAAGGAAAAACGCTTACGTGGACT
Source organism: Trifolium pratense (assembly GCF_020283565.1). Lineage (NCBI taxonomy): Eukaryota > Viridiplantae > Streptophyta > Magnoliopsida > Fabales > Fabaceae > Trifolium > Trifolium pratense. Next base: position 52,737,965 of record NC_060063.1, read on the forward strand.
GATAAAAAGAATAACCCGAAGAAGGCAAGACTTACTGATTTTAATTTTAACTTCGTGTTCTTTGAACGTAACAACACAAATCGTCTCTCACAAAGGTGCTGCCCTTTCTAATTTCAAAGTTATTTTTTAAATGAGCATTGTAATATGGGTAATCTCACAGATAAATATATATAGATAGATGAATAGAGTTTCTAGTGGCTCTGATGTTGCTTTCATATTTGTGCAGCTTGATTTAGTTCTTTGTTTTGAACTAATACAATGTAAACATGATATGAGTAACTTTGTTTATACCAGAATTAACATATTTGACTAGCTATTGCCTGTGAGGGTACCTTATTTGACTTATTGTTTGTCAAAAGCATTGTACTATCAAATTGCTGCCAGTGTCCTGTTTTTTGACAGCAAGCTAACTACTAAACCTTACTCGTGTATTTTTAGCCATGAGCTTTTGTTTCTCACCCTAAAGCTCAAAAAAAGAAACTCACTTTGTTTTTTTTTCTTTTATATTCAGGCTTTGCCACTCCTATGATCTACATTCATTGTAAAAACAATTTTACGACTTCACGTTAACATATTTGATTTTTTGTTAAACATGAGATATCTTTGATAAAATAGTAAAATACCAAACCTTGCATAGGTGATAGGTCATTGATCTACGGATTGTAATTCACTGTAGCCGGGAAAAGCCCATGTTTACACAGTCGGTGTATTCGGAGCTGTAATAAAATATAAAATCTATATTTTTCTAGATGGTTAGAACAAGATCAAACGGCTCTGAGTATGCCGACTGCGTGAATGCGGGATTTTTTTACCACATAGAAACTGTTTTCTCTTTTTTTGATCAAAAGAATCTGTTTTCTCTAAGCATTTGCATTTGGTAAATATTTGCTGATATTTCCCAATCGCTAGACATGCGCGAGTCACTAAAAAGTTTACTTCGGCAGCTGCTATTGGCACCTTTGCATTTTCTAGTAGACTCCTTTTGTAAGTCATTTTTGGCCCAGTTACATGGATGATTGCATGGGCACGTCGTTTTAAAGAATTTTGGGTATATTTTATTTATTTAGTTTATACATTTCTAAAGACAAAATTTAGAGTTTTAGGCATATTTCGGTTTTATATTTCAAAAGAATAAATTTTGGAAATAGTTCTATGAAAATTGTTGGTGCAGTTTTCTTATCAAAATAAGACACATGAAGAGTGAGAAAGAGAGGGAGGGAGAGAGAGAGAGAGAGAGAGAGAGAGAGGGAGAGAGTTTGTATGTGTTTGAATGTTACTAATAAGCAACGCCATAGACCTCTAGAGGGGCTAACCAAGCCTATACTTTTAGCCAATCAAGCTTATTGGGGGTTTTTCTCTGTACTCTTGATCGAAAACTAGCTTGAGCTTCAGTCAAACAAAGTTGGTAGGCCAGTAAACAAACTTATGCCACAAGCTATTTCTGAAGTTGAGGTTTGGACTACCACAAGCCTCAAATAAGTGCTTAAAACAAGAATTTCATGGCACAGTAAAAATCGAACACAGACAAATCAACCCAATCATTTTACGAGAGATTACTATGACAAACTGAAACACAATTGATATATTCCCAAATCGGTATTCATTTCAAACTAAATTGCAGTAACTTATGATTGTACTCGATTGTACTCTATTTTACCCCGCTTTTCCTGTTTTCATTAAATTACAATTGTATACCATATGACCTCCCCCCCCAACGATGACAGCCAGGATAACGACATCACTCACCAAACCCATATCTAAAAAATAAAAGATACAACACCCCGTTTAATTTTTCCTGGCCAACATAACACGAAGGGGCAAATTCTCCCAAAAAATCGGAGAATGATGGATAATAAAACGAATATAACAAATAATAATACACAGCCGCCTAGCCTAACCAATAGACAGGACCTAAACAAAATGGCCCTCCCTATCACAGGCATTTACCGATCTTCTATGATACACTCACCAAATTCAGCTCAAGTGGTCTCAAAGCTTCTTGAACCATTTCCTGAACTGCTCTATTGCGTCGGCAAACATCTGAGAGCTCTTCAATAGGAACAATTAGGCCATTGGTATCACCTCCAGATGCCACATCTGAAAGTGCTTTTAAGAACCTTGATCGTTCCAAGTCTGTAACAGCTGTTGGTGGAATTAACATAATGCTCGTTTTTGCCCATTCCAGTGCTTGCACCCCATATGATCGAGTTAATGCCAGTAGTGTGTAGGACACCTGAGAAATGTGCATGAACATAGAAATTGAGATAGGTAAACTTCATCCTATTAAAAAATGTTAATATATTTATGAAAATGAAATACAGTCAACATTGACTTGAGAAATTACCACTTCTACTCGAGATTTTGGAAGTGCTCCAGTTAATGAAGCAACCAAAATTCTGGTAATACTGGCACCTCTAGGAATAATTATACTATCTCTGATTGGTAGAAATTGCTCTCCCATAGTGGAGTTTGCCAGATCAAAAATATCAGAGAAGAAATGCAATATGGAATTGGAAGCCTCCCTGCACGAGGAGGTAACAGCAAAAAGGTAAACAACCATGCCACAAAGTGCTAAAAAGTTTGAGGTGATATATCCATTCATCTCAATAGTTAAGTATGGAGTTAGAAGCACTCAAAATCACAGAACACACAGCAATCATACCAAAAGGAGAAACAGATAGGTTTGAAGGTCTTCTAAGAATGGGATTAGAAGTGCTTCTACTAGGTGGTGTATGTTTTTAGCTTTTTCATTGGTGTTCCGCATATATACAGTGCCATTGTTTTGTAGTTCCGTTTTTCCCGGCCTCTGTTCGTCTTGTGCAGAGACCGGTTATTATTAATAATATTTTGCAGTTCAATAAAAAAAAGATAGGTTTGAAGGTAGAAAAAGAATTTCAATCAACAATCTCCCATGATATTAAATAACTAGTATATTATGAGGAAAATAAGTCGCTTGTAAATTTCATTCAGCATCTATATCTTAATTAATCATATATTTTATAAGATACAATAAATTCCATATATGCCCACTTTACATGCAGACGACGCCTTAACTTAAAGACAGTGTGCGCAAAATAAAGGCAAAATGCAGACTCTTAGGCAGGTAAGGAGGGCAGACATGGAGCTGCATGAATATTTATTATGGTATTCCTAATATCTCAAATAATAAATAACAAAGAAAAGTGTGAGAATACACACTACCATTTTAGAACAATGGAGGATGCTTTAAAGGTTGTGTAGGTGGGGGGGGGGGGGGGGGGGGGGGGGGGGGGAGAGAGAGATCATACCTATGCTGTACTGTGATCCCAACCATAGAGCAATCAACTAATGAAGGAAAAACTGGCGAAGGGATAAACAACTGAGGACAGTAGCGAATACACCTTGAAGCCAATAAAAAACAATCATCTGCTATATCAGGGCGGGCTGTGAATTCCTGCAGCAAAAAGTATGATAACACATTCAAATACTATCCATAGATCTGGAAGGAAGTGCTAAAGCAAAGTTACTTCAATCACACCTGAATATTTGTGAGGAGGCGTGTTGTGTGCTGGAAAAGCGCCTCAATCAAATTCTTTAAGTAGTCAGCACAAGATGGATCAGATCCAAATATCTGAAATGTAAGAAAACAACCACCAAAGTTAGAGAAAGCTAGTTCTTTGGCCATACCATTGAAGGGAACAATTTTGGACATTCCTATTCCTATAGTCAATAACATGATAATGTGTGCATAATCTATCAAAATTTTCATACATACAATAAAAAAAATATTAGGAAAAGGAATTAGAGGTGTAAATTAGTAGAGGATATGAAATCTTCAAAGAAACAAGAACATGAAAGGGAAACACAGATCAATTAAGTAAACGATCACATTTACTGATATGTAATTATAATGTTTGCAGAAAGGGCTGTCAGAAAGCAGCACAAGGTGAGGAGTGGAGATGAAGTCGTTTGGAAGAGAAGAAATTACAAGAGGACCCTATTTTTTCGTCATTCAGAATTTTGGGAGCAATCATAAAAGACAACATACTACAAGGAACATCTGAGTCAAGCCCATATATATTCTTAACAACCTAATGCTAACTCTTGTAACACCAGTAATAACTCGTCCCATCATGAAATAATCTCGTGAGTATTAAGGCATTAGAAGGCAGTATGAAACTTGTAGGAACATAAACATCCAATCCTACAAGTTAAAATGCATTGCCAGCCTAAAAATCGTGTGAAATGCCACTCAAAACATTACTGTACTTGCGAGTACAAATTTAGGAAATCACATTTACTTTTCACCCGTTCTTCAAAAAAGTGTTAGAGAGATAACATAATGAGTTCAATGGCATAACACTCTCCAAGTCTTATGCATGTCTGACAAGGATCTCATAACAGATCAAGAGGTATATCACACTATTGCTGAAAACAGAAGCACTGGCCAAAATATAACAAGACATAGAATATTCCAAAATAATCATAAACTAGACAGCAAGAAAAGCTTTGAAATTAAGAAGACACCCAAATTCACCAAAAAGAAGGGAAAAAAATCCTTCAAAGTCAAAAGGTGCATCTAACTTCACTTATGTATGCATATAAAACAATTCCTTACATGATCAATAAAGGTTTCACTTTGGAACAGTAAGATATGAATACCTTTATAACTTCACTGGATAGATAAAGAAAGCATGGCTGGTGGTGCTGCCTATACAGACTCTGAATCTCTTCCAGCATGGCACCAATTGTGAGCCCCATGAACCTTCCAGAAGTTCTCACCTAGAAACATGCAATAGATAGCATAGAATTGAATAATACAATTTTTTTTTGACAATAAATAACAATACAAATTAATCATTTCAACATAGAAAATGCATAGAATTAACGTGACCCTGAGACATCAAAAACATAGTATTCAACCTCCTGAATATTTACTTGTGAATGTGAAGACATGACATTTGATATACAAGGGTTGAAACAACAACAGTATAGGATGAGTGCCCAAATCAATTGCATGAATTGAATTTTTTTCCGTCCCTTTTTACAAGACCTGTTGGATATTCCGCCTTCATTGCGGTCCGCCCCCGTCCGCCTAATTGCGGCATTTGGGTTGCCTTCATTGCAGCCTCCAACACCTTCATTGTGTTGGGTGTGAAGGGGTGGATTTAGTCCCACATTGATAAGAGATATGGCATGTGTAGTGTTTATATACTAGAGGCAATCCTCACCTTACAAGCCGGTTTTGTAGGGATGAGTTAGGCCCAATATAAAATCTGAGATGGTATCAGAGCCTATCCTATATTGTTGGGCTTCCCGTATCGTCCACGCTTCAGGCCCAATGGGCCTGAGCGTGAGGGGGTGTGTTGGATATTCCGCCTTCATTGCGGTCCGCCCCCGTCCGCCTAATTGCGGCATTTGGGTTGCCTTCATTGCAGCCTCCAACACCTTCATTGTGTTGGGTGTGAAGGGGTGGATTTAGTCCCACATTGCTAAGAGATATGGCCTGTGTAGTGTTTATATACTAGAGGCAATCCTCACCTTACAAGCCGGTTTTGTAGGGATGAGTTAGGCCCAATATAAAATCTGAGAAGACCCCTTTCAAATTTTCAACCGCATTATTTCATTAGCAACATACATACCCGGATACCCCTAATTCTGTTGCATCTTTTTGTGCAACCTGTAATATATACACTAAAGAAAACACTAAACAATTCTCTCACTTGAAGAATAAACTTGCAAGAGCAATACCAATTGTCAACAAATTTAATACCACAGCCAACTTTCTTAATTCCCGTTCCCATGATTTACTCAAGGGGGTCCTATATTTAGGGACAGAGGTAGTACTATATTTTGAGCTTTATCTCAACCCCACAAAACTTACTTGTAATGTGAAGATTATCTACACTTTATAAGCTCCATTTAGGCCAGATATCTGGCCAATATGGGATTTGAACTTTTGTCAACACTCATCTTCAAGCCCAGGGCTATTGGGCCTGGTGCGCGGATACTATGGGTGGCCGAATAAAAGATCTAGGATAGGTTTTGATATCATATTATGTTTTGGGTATAACTCAACCCAACAAAACAAGCTAGTAAAATCAGGATTTTCTAGGCTTTATAAGCTCTATTTAGGCCTTATCTCTAGCCAATGTAAGAGTTTAAAATTTCTCAATACTCAAATATCAAACGCCATGTTATTGTTAACTACTTTCTTCACAACGCAAAAATATAGCAGAAATAACGGTACAGCTTACTCACTGCATATTTACATGCTCGGCAAAGAGATTCCATTGTTCTCATGTCCCAAGCGCGACTGGCATCAATAACAATAAAAGAAAGTCTCAGATGAATAAGCTTCAAAAAATAGAAGAACATAACAAAACAAAGAAAATCATAGAAATGTTAGACATGAGTAATTTGAGACTACTTACACATCAAAAATAGCTTTAAAAATTGGCCAGAGACGTTGGATAGCATCTGCCACAACTTGAGGATGCTTTACATATCTAGAAGCAGATACAGTTGCATGTTCAGTATTGTGATAAAAATTAGTTTATTTAAAAAAAAGAGCAAGAGTTGGGTGCAGACATAAATGTACAAATTATTGAACACACCTAAAAATGTAAGCAAATCGATCGATATGAACGGTTAACTGACGAGAGGGTCTTTTACTTAAGCTTTCAGGACCTTGATTGATAGCTTCCTGGTGGAACAAAATGTATAGGGAAAAAAACAATCATCAACAGAATAAGTAAAACTACAAATCTCAGCAGACAGACACTGACCTGTAAAGGAGATATAACTGGTATGCATAATGCCTCAAGAGCTCTCTGAGCATCTTCCAAAGGAAGTTCAGTAACAACCATACTACATTGAAATTTAAGATAACCAAATCAACTTCATTAAAAATAAAATCGGTAGCAAACAATCATTTCCCAAATATTTCAGGGAACCAAATTACCTTAAGGCTTCAACCAGATGCAATGAGTCTTCAGCAGGAACTTTAAAACTATCTTCCCCACTAACTGTCCGATTGTAGATATGGAACAAACCATCTAAGCATCCACAGAGCTTTTTCCGGCAGTCTGAAATCAGAAACAAACCTTTTGAGTCAAAAGTAACAGTCAAATACATGACACATTGTCAACTTTCAACTTGCCCCCTCATGCAAGAGCACTTTGGGTTAGAAACATGAACAATGCACAAACCCAACTACCTAGTGCTGAAATTCAATTTTTAGTTAGAGATAAGAGGGTGCTATTGACCACTTGATCATAGAGGCTTTGATACACATTCAAGTACCAACCATCCCAAGATATGTAAGGTGTTGGCTCATTAATGACTTCATAGACACCAAACTTTATACAAAATATTCTGCCGATTCAGGCCAGTAAAAAAATGTAATGGTAATTAATTAAAGCAACATATTCCCCATTTCTTCATCCAATGTTTTCTTTCTTAATTCGTCTTCTGAAAAAATGAAAGAATCATTACATATGTTACTTAGTAAAGCATTTGATAGAAAAGTAAAATTAGCTTCATCTACTTTTTTTAAAATTTTCTAGTTTATAGTTAGATTCCTGCAATACTTTCTTGAAGAACTTACTTAAACAAGTTGCATCCTCAATAAAAGCACGAGATTTTTAGCCGTTGTTTATGAAAATGACCAAACCAAATTCTTCAGGTAAAACTTTATTGCAAAGCCTCAATCAGAACCACAGTTCAGAAAATTGATTTGTAATCATTGAATGTAGTCAGTCACTCACTCATCTTCACCTTGTTTGCACTGAATACTATTGTAGCTCACCTAGGCAACTTGTCAACATTCTAAGGGGTAAACACTGAACATAAAGTTCACAAATACACTCAAATACTAGTTCACTATATATACCATCACAGATGTGTCTAAAGGCCAAAGCAGCAGCAGCTGCGCATTCTTCAGATGTACCCATTCCATTCATTAGAATATCTAAAACTGAAGGGAGTATAGACAGTCCACATGATGCTGAATCAAGCCATTTTGAATAAGCTCCAATAGTTAGGCAGACTGAAAATATGGCAACAATACATAAGCATTATAACGAGTGGTACCAAACAAATTTGAACAGAAAAGCTACATACTTAATTAGGTACATAATTACAAGGAGAGAATTACTGCATTCGTAAGTTGAGTGGGAAGGGGATTACATAATTTTTCTTTACATTACCTGTCTGAAGTAATTGGGGTTGATGAGGAAGTTTTGGAAGCAAGGCCATGATCTGTATGAATCAAACACCAAAAATGCAAAATATAAAATAATAGTCTACGAGCTTGCAAAAAAACACATTCAGATAGGGATGTCGTGCAACTACAAAGACATACACACATAATCCTCACACAAATCAAATATCAGGGAGACTCTAAATTATGTAAAACTAACAAATGAACAAGCCAGGCCACTAAAAGAATGGCCACCTGGCTGACATAGGATATATATATATATATATCAGACCACCAAATAGTAAGTACTTCTCTCTCAAAATTCAAAAAATGTTGCAAATCGGGCAAATTATTAGTATATCAAACTACTTTAGATTAAATATAGACATAAAAAATATGGACATAAAGGGGAGATTACAGTAAATTCCCTAAATCCCTGGGCATGGGCAAGTATCAAGAACCACCCTCCCAGTAATTCAATATTAAAATAAACTGAGTAATACCGTATTAAAAAATTCATTCATTGATGCCCAAGGGCACCACACCAATATCAATTACTGTGCCACTACTACAATATCCTACAAAGCATGTTTTAATGAAAGGAATGCTTTCTCATATTTTTAGTAAAATTATTTAGATACATAGATAATCTAAAGGAGATACTTTAGGAAAGTTCAATAAAACTACACAAAATAAAAGATGTAATCTTACCTGAGGCATTACTTCTGCTTCAACAACTGACACATAACTTGATATAGCCCGAATACAAAACAGAGCAGCCTCTGCTGGACGCCATTCCTTTTGTTCATTATTACCATTGCTAGATACAGCCTAAAAAGGGGAAAAGGCTTGTTCAAAAAAAAAGGGGAAAAGGTGGCTCAAAAACAAGAGGAACAATTACAGACAACTTCTACAATCTACGTGCTATTATTAAACTTAATGAAAAAGAAGAAGAAACACTAGAGACCAAGAAGTTTAGAGAAAAATTAACACTGCGCTCCCCCTCCGTCCCCTCAATACAAGTGCCTCGTATTACTAATGAGGAAATCATATTTAAATTAAACTCACACAGATGTAATACAGACCTCAAGAAGTTTCATGTACAGAATTTTAAGTGCGGCGTCACCGCCAAGAACTGATGCTGCATCTGTTAATACATCCGCAACAGCTGAAACAAGAAATTGCAGTTAACCAATTAGAATAGAAATACAATCTAATTCTGATTCAAATGAAATTTGATAAAGAGAGTTTGCAATCTGTTAACAAAATTTAGCTACATGCAAATGATAAAAGATGTTGTAAAACATAGAAATTCAAGTAAGGGAATGTGAGAAGGTCTACAAGGTCCTAGCCTGTCCTCACACAAATAATGTCATTGGTAATGGTAGCTCAAATATTCAAACTGATCAACTTCAAAGCTCAATGGTAACTTTCTTAATAATAGAATGTGACAAACAGATGCAGTGAGCATCTGCTACTTATTTTCCATGCCAAAGAAAACATTCAATTTACCTTCAACGTCAAACCTATTTCTCATGAATTAACCTACGAAATCATCTCAAACTATTTTCTTTCATCAGCGTGGGTGCACAAAATTTTGAGTGGACGAGAAAACCAGTGTCACATACACTTCACAATTGCACTGCAAGATAGTTCTATCTGCCAGTGGCACCTAATATGACAAAACTCTTCTATTTTCTCGACAAAAGACAAACTATTTAACAAAGAGAAAAAAGTACATAGGATAAGATGTACTGCCAAAACTATTAAAAAAAGGCATGCAATAGCCAGGAAATTGGTCATCCAACAATATTGTCCAACAATAGCCAGGAAATTGGTCCGCCAAAGATTTTGGATATCAATTTGGCCGTTCATAATGTATCATAATTATAAGTATCAGCATAGAAGTCCAAGGATATTTTGTGGATGAAATTTATGTACATTTAACGCTGATGGAGCAAACTGTAATCTAAAATCGAGGGACCAACTTGATGTGTCTTATACATTGGAGGATCAATTTCAGGTTTTAGGGGAGAAACAATATCGCAATACCTACTAACACCAACTATAAGCACGGGTATCAGTTTCTTAACTTCACGTTAACCATCCAAATTGCTATATTATGACTTCACGACGGATTAGAAAACTCATTATCAAGTATCAAATCAATGCTAGAGTACAGTCGATGCTAAAAACAGTAGTAATTTAGAAAGCTTGGGGAACTACTACTAAAAATGCCATATCTGAAGATAAGATATTTGAAGCAAAACCAAAAATTGTGAGGCAGATCCTACAAGAACCAAATAGGTCCAGCAAGTGCAATTTAAGACTTTTGGTCTCTGTGACTCAATCTCCAAGAACAAGCAGGTCCATAATTTGTCTCAAAAGCATTGAATAATAAAAATAATAATAATAATAATAATAATAATAATAATAATAAATAATGAGTATAATACTTGTACCCTAGAGTAGAATCAATCAGTGTACAACAGTGAGGGGAAAAAACATAAATTGCATCACAACAACACTCCGCAAACCCATTACCATATTTAGTCTGCTTAAATTCCTTAAGGTCCTCATACGTAAGATCTTGATAATCTACAGGATACTGAACCCGGTAGCTAACCTGCAAAACATACATGAAAATATCTAATAGCGTAAATATATTAAGTATTAACTACACAATTCAGTCATAACAGAATTTTGAGAATATTATAAATATCTAAAAGAATGGTGTTTTTATTATATAAAGAATGTAGATAATAACAAATTGGTATTAATGTAGCACACATGACAGGCTTGAAACCATGAACTACTGAAGGTGTTCAAAGGATGGAGGGGAAAATTTTGATTCCAACTTCCAGTCTCCAACCAGGAAGACTCACCAGTGATACAAGTGACTCGTAAGCAGGACGAAAAACCTGCAGCCTCCTATTTCTCTCAGCTTCAATGCATGCTTCATTACCATATGAAACATAGGACTCCCTGCAGATTATGTAATAATTATATTTAAAATCTGATACAAGTGATATCCAGCAAAACCATACTTTCAAGAGTAAAATACCTACCTTCTAGTTAAGTTCAACTGAAGATTATGCCAAAAGTTAAATGTCATAGAAGCAATGTCATATTCTGGATGTGAAGCAACTTCCAACAATGCACGCACTATTAACATTGATTCATCAGAACCTGGAATATTAATTTATCAAGATTTAGATCCAATTGGTTCAACACCACAAAGATCCATAAGCAACTTGAGATGGCTTCAAAGTTATTCACAGTCAGACTGTGCAAGAAAGAACCAAACCAAGGTTGTCAAACTCGAGCTTTTACGTCAACTCGTTTTGCCAAGGTGACCAAACTAACAAAGAATATAGCAATGTACACATACCAGTTGCGATCAGTTCCACGTATGAATCACCCATGTCTGCAAATAACCTACCAATTGCCTTCACATCTTCCTCATCCTAAAGGAAGATAAAAAGATCATGACCATGGCAGACCTTTGAATAAGAAATATAGCATGCAAATGTGTATAAACTAAGAATGAGAATATCATATACATATTCGGGCAGAAAAAGTCAAACACTTTCTGTCAATGGCCTTCCACATACAAACTAAAACTGAATTGCTCAAGAATTTTGCATAAAAACTTGGTTTTATGTTTGATATGACTATGTTTTTCTCAAAATCTCACAAAACCGGTGACTGGGACACCTAAACCACCCTACTGGTTATATAATGAAGATTGTATAACAAAGAATAAAATAAAGTTCAAAACCCCCATTCTTCAAGGAATTGATGCCCTAGATAGTTTCACTACAACACATATATGGCAGGTGACATTTTTTCCAATAAAGCCCCTTAACCTTTGTTCAACTCACATGTCTGCCTTCTTTTTTACTTTTGGCTGCAAATTCAATGCCAAAAGGCAAGTAGGTTTGGACTGCAGGATTTTTCGACCTCAACGATCTCAACGACCCAGTGATTTTTCGACCAAGCCCGCTATGTTATGAATGTCCCAACTTTATCTTATACACTCCAAAAAAATCCCTTCCTCTGTGATTCCACAGACCTCTGTCAAACATCTTTTTACACTTCTTGCCCGATTATACAGCCAAACCTCACCGCTGCTGAATCTCACTAAAATATTTAGGGTAAATAGGTGTTTACCCCCTGCAAAATACGTGACTTTTGCGTTACCCCCCCTGTAATTTATTTTTTTTAGATTCCCCCTGCAATATGGAGATTCTGTGTATTACCCCCCTGATTGAACAAGTTGGCAGATGACTGGATCACTAACATGACGTGGCACGTACACGTGGAATTATATTATTTTATATTTATTTTTAAAATTCAACTCATTAATGTATGTGTAATTATTAATTTTTATTAAAAACTAAAAATGAAAGAATATGTAGAACAACAACATCTCATCCCGTAAAAATAAAAATAAAAACAACAATAACATCTCATCTTCTTCCTCCAATCTCAATCTTTTATTTTGTTCTTTGAATTGCAAAAATTTTATTGAAAGGAACTCATAGTACAAGGACAACACAGTAACACTACAGCACATCATCATCAACATCATCATTGTTTCAAAAACTCATAGATGAACAGTAACTCATCTTCTTCCTTGAATCACGCCTCTTCAGCGCAGTTTCTGTTTGTTTCTTTCAACCCATATTAGAATCACGCCTCTTCCTCTCTTGATTTCGCAATTGAACGGTATCGCGTTTCTGCTTCGCCGCAGTTTTGCCGTTTCGCCGCTGTTTTAAGGTTTTCCGCTGCAAATATATATATGGATTTCGATTTCAGTTTGATTTATGTGTTTGGTTTCGAGCGATTCCTGACCTATGTTCGATTTCCATTTCATTTGATTTCTTTGTTCTTCAAATCTGAGTTTCTACAAGATCTATGTTCTTTGTAGATCTATTTTTTCTAATGCTGTGTTTTTTAGAATGGTTTTATGGCAATGGATTTGATGAATTTTGTTGGATTTGATGAATTTTGTTGTTGTTGTTTTTTGCTTTTTTTAATGTTGTGAATTTTGGGAATGTTTCTGGAAATGAGTTTGAGGTTCCGAAGAAGAACATTGTTGCTGTTTTTTTTTTTAAATTAATCAATTAACATAATAATTGATGTGGCATTAAAAATTAAATAAAAACTAAATAAAGTCCACGTATAACCGCCACGTCAAGATTCTATCCAGTCATCTGCCAACTTGTTCAACCAGGGGGTAATACACAGAATCTCCACATTGCAGGGGGTAATCTCAAAAAAAAAATTTACAGGGGGGTAACGCAAAAGTCAAGTATTTTGCAGGGGGGTAAAAACCTATTTACCCAAATATTTATGCACTTAGACCTCAGATTTATTATGTTGATTGTATTTAATATGGTTTATGACAGACTTTAACTTGGAGTACTCATTTGTTTTTGAGCCTCTGTATATATTATTATTATTAGGTAGTGTAAATTATCTGCGCATTTTATCTATTTTCTTTTGTATCACAATTTACAGCAGTCTCACTATCTGCTATCCATCTACAGCATTTCTGGGGGTCCGCCACTCTGCATTGCTATTCAGGATTGCCAATTACGAGAGAACTAAATGTTTGATGTGGCTTTTTATTGGGCGTCCACAAAATTGTGCAAGACTGGCATTCATTCCCTATAAATATTTGGTATTCACAGTGTGACCACAAACTATAGCTACTACACTAATACATCATATCAACAATGACATCAAAAGGGCAATTTAGTTCTATAAATCAAATCAACGCTATCACAAAAATTGCATTATAAATTTCATGACTATGAAGTAAATGCCAACAGAGTGAACTAAATTGTTCATGACTATCATAAGGAAAAAATTGCTATAACGTTATAGACAACCCTTTGGGCCTCAGAGGATGCAGATTGGAAAGTCTGTTTACCTTCGTAGAATCACTAAGCTGTGATTTAAGATTCATCACTTGAGGAACAATGACTTGAATTAAGGGCCCATTTGTGGAAACACCATCAATGTTTCCTGCTGAAGTGTAGTGTATCAACTCAGAAATCACTGCAAAGAGGGTGCCGAAGAAAAATGAATACCAAGGTTGTCAAATTGTGGACATGGGAAAAGCAACGCCATGATTGAATCCAAAGTGATAAAAAAAATAACGTTCTAATCTTAACAAATACTGAAAGCAGCAATGATGATAAGTAAAGCGATACAAATTACAAACACTAACTTCACCCTCTTGTTTCTAATAATATTTTAGCCCAAGTACCAGTGCAATACAACTAGACACTAGTACAAGCCTTGCCCAAAACGACTATTAAGGCTGCATTTGGCATATCAATATATCAAACATGGAAGATCTAATGGCACATGCAAATACTATCAAGCCTTAAGAGATGCCTCGTACACATACCAAAATCTAAAATTCAATGCAGCCCAGCTTTTTATCCCATTATATTTATATAATAACATCAGCCCGGTTAATATCTTGAGATAATGTCCAGTTCAATTCCAACAGCATATATTTGGAAGAAAAAATAAAATTTTCCGAGCTTCCTTACCATTTACAGATGCCTCTGAAAGTAGCTCGGAATTCAAACTCGACAGTGCTGTGAGAACTAATGGATGAGAACTGAGAACAGATCCGGGAATCCTGAAAAGAAAGAAAAAAATGTCATTAAGTTGTGGTAAAAAATACTCCCTCTGTCCCTAAATATAAGCCCCTTTTCAATTCCCTGGACACATTTATTATTACTTTTCCAAACATAACCCTACTTTGCATTGAAATACGTAAAGTTAACTACAAATACATCTGTTCACAAAGGACAATATAGTAATTGTAATACCCAAAAAGTACACATTTATTACACTACCAACTTTTCTTAATAAGCGTGAAAAATTGCAAAGAGGGCTTATATTAAGGGACGGAGGTACAAAATACTGAGGCCTCTTCGTTTAATTTTTATAGATGTCACGCTGAAACCAACAAACCAGCATTTTTAGATTTGTCGCCTACTCTTTCTACCACATTCCATTAACAAGTTTTCTACATATGTAGAACTCAGGACAACAATTCACTATTTTAACAATCTTTATGTGAAAGCCAACAATAAATGCTCATAAAAAAAATGACAGACTACCTGACTAAGATAGGTCTATTAATTGTTCATTAAAAAAAAACTACAAAGCTTCAGGCCGTGAAAACGGGTACAGATGTGGCATTAATAAAATGCTTCTCCCAAACATTACACAATTTAAGATGCCCAAACACTTTTAAAAAAATAACGTGGAGAATAATCTAATAATCTACCATTATCAGTAATGAGCCATTCGGTAAACAAAATTTAGTTACAGGACAAAACAAAGAAAATATGTACCCGTGCTTTAGGCGAAGCCACGAAGCAAATGCCTCAAGAACCTGAAAGAAATGTTAACATGAAAGAACCACCATAAGACCATAACAATTTAGCAACATTCAAAATAATTGACATTGGCAATGACAACAAAATGGAAAGTAAATAGAAAAGCAATTGAGTGGCCACCTGCTCCTTAAGCTCAGAAATACCCAAACAAGCTGTCAAGATATTAAGAGCAACCTCCATTTGAGAAGTAAGCTCTTTTTCAAATTGACGGCGCCTTTCTGGACGAGCTGCTATCTTATAGTTTAATACTTCCTGCGTATAACGACAAAATAAGTATAAGACATAATATGTAACGACATAACACTTGACGACATAACATGTAACGGCATAACATGTAACGGCATAACATGTAACGGCATAACACGTAACGGCATAACACAACCAAACAAATAGCTAATAAACTTACTTCAATTAAAATGTTTTGTTTGCGACCGTTTATAGAATATATGAGTTGTATGACATTAAGTGCTACATAAAACACTATCCGACAATACAGCGATTTTGTAAAGTATAACTACTTGGCATTTAGTGGCTGGAAATTGAGACATTTGTGTCATTAATAAGATCAAAATACGGTCCAAGATCCTGAAACGTCAGCGTATATACCTCCGGTAAAACTGTAAGTAACTCCAAGAATCCTGGTATATATTCTGGATTGGAATCCATCTCATCCCTGAGCCATTTCACTATTCCACCATCCCCCCAGTCTTCCGCAGGCACGTGCACAGCCAATGCAGCCACTGCAATGCTAATCTACAAGGGCGGACAATTTTGACCAATACATCTCATTAAATTTCACTTCCACGTTAAAAATACAAAACTATGCCAAAAGAAACGGCAAAGAAGATAGAAGGGCACAAGGAACTTCTTTATGATACCTGAGTTCTGACTTTTGGATGACCCTTGTGGAATTTTTTCAGTAAGTTCTGCATTCAAAACAAACATGAACCGATTAAAGTAAAGCCTATACACAAACATATGACATATCGTATCTACTAAATCATTTGAATAGCCATAGCCGGCAGTCACTGAGCTAAAAAAAACTTTATTACAGAGACTAGATGAGAAGACAGGCAAATATCAATAATCCTTTAAAAGAAGCGAAAAAATAACACATCCCGAACTTAAATAAACACCCACAAAATAGTCACTCACATTTAAAGAGTCACGCAGCGGCCGGAATGCTGTGGCAGGAAGTTCCTCGAAGTCTCTTTGAACCTAGATCATAAAAAGCCACTCAAAAACTAAGAAAGCACTTCTGACAATAATTTTGCAGTCAGAAACCAGCATTCCTTAACTATTCTTAAACATGCATAAGCCCTAACTACATTAATTAATATGAAGTAAAAGAACAATGGATTCACCTTGCTTCTTAGGGTTTGAGAACAAAATATCAAAGTTTCTAGGTTACTACTGGGATCATGAAGTAAATTATCAGCCACCTGCAGTAATCAAAACAAAAAATAAAAATAATTAACATATACCGTACAACAAGCTTCTTCAAATCTGCAATTCTATACTGATAAGAACCCTAAGAGACCTTAAAATCCAAAAATCACAGAAATAGAAACGCTCATCAAAAAATTCTGAATGAAGTAACTTGTAGCGAAGTTCACAGCTCAAGATTCAACCACGATAATCAAAATTGAAGTCCAGAAAAGAAATTATCGAGAAACAGAAAGAAAAAAAATTACACAGTCATTGAGTGAAAAAAAAAACGAAAATCGGCGTGGCGTAGATGAAAACACAAATCATGAATCGAAAGAATTGAATATAGAACCTGCCACGCATCCAAAGTTCGTTGAAAATCCTGAAGATAGCGATCGGCTTGCATGCGAACGGTATCATCGGGGTGATGGTAGAGTGCATTTAGGGCTTCTTTGACAGTATTCTGAAGGTCCATGCTTCACAAAATCGAATCGAATCGAATCGGTGAAAAGAAACGAAAACGAAAACGAAAACGAAGCTTAATCTAAACGCGATTCTATCTTTTTAGCTTTTGGATTTAATTTAATAAAACACTGTTGCGTTTGAAATGAGAGTAAGGTTTGTTTGTTTGTTTGTTGATTAAAGCGATGAAAGGGGTTTTTGGCGCCCGGTGAGGAAATGGGTTGGAGGGGTTTGATAAAGCTATGTTGATGACAGAGAGAGAAAGTTTTTTAGCCGTTGGATTAATTGATGTGATGAGAGAGAGAGTGTTTTATGGTCGTTGGATTGATTGACTCGTTGTCAATGTGGATTGCACTTTTTTGGCACAACAGCAACTTACTTGTGTATAGCGATAGGGTGAAGTGAAAGCAATATACTGTGAATATATATTTACTTGACAGAATAGTACATGACAGAACAGTATATGACAGTACAAGATAGAACAGCACAAGATAAATGTTTAAGGTATTGAACAAACTTTGTGTTGTACGATGTTTGGTGGACAAAAGGTTATTTTGGTATTTTTGACAACTTGTGCTGAGGACAAAAAGTTGTCTCGTGGTTCTGTGGGGGACAAAAATTTTAGTTTTTGTTTTGTCCCTTGACCCCTAGTTTGTCCAGTACAAGGAACAGTTTTAAAATCACACAGTACAACAGAAATTGTCCTGTCTAATCTCTTATTTTTTAGCAGATTAAACGCACGGTGTGAGTTTGATCTGGACACGTGGCATTTGTTTTACAGGTTGGAAATGTGGACCCCACTTTCAGACCATGAATATGAGTTAATCCTTTGTTGGAAGAGAACGCAGGAGCTACACCTGTTTTTTTCCTTTGGTTATTACATTTAACATTAGGATTAGGATGTTGTTTTGTTTTGACTTTCGTAAGTTTTGTGGAAATCAGTACATGGAAAATGTGAGATTATCTCAGTTGTTTGTTTGGTTCAATTTTCGATGTTTTATTTGATGTAAGAATAAGAAATGTAATTTTACATTTTTGTTTTGTTTAAATCTCTAATTTTTGATTACGTGAACATCACTCAATTGATAGGAATATCATATAAGAAAATATTGACTTTTTAGATACATTGCAGAATTGATTTATCTAGATTATAATTTTGTCTAGATACGTTGATTTTACGATGAATCTAAAAAACAATTTTTTTCTTATATATAGGACCGGGGGAAGTATTATACATGTCGAAATTAGAGTTTCAATGTGAATTTTTTGACTGACCCACGAGCGGGGAGATCGACATTATGGCCAACATATGTCCTAGTGTCCAGGTGGATAGGAGGAAAACATGAATATGTGAATTTGAATGGAGCTTCACCACTTGTGGGAATGAGAATGTAGGTTTTACTACCCTTAAAGTTACTTCAGACAAATAGTCAAACATGAGAAAATAATGTCGGTCAAAGAAAACCGCATCCAGAGCATTAATGATAAGTGATCGTGTGGTGATTGAGGTAATAATGAAACATCATATTCATAACCAGACCATGATTGTCTCGCAAATTTAATTGTCATATGAGGAACGCTTTTTTAGAGGTATGTTCCGACAAACAAGTATGCCATAATGAAATACTAAGTATTATTAGTTGGATTTATGTACATGCCTTGATTTTTGTGGAACTCGTAATCTAGAACGTGAATACCTTTTTTTTTTGTTAACTAGTATAGTGGCTAGACTCTCACACATTTAAATGTGTAATTCAGGGTTCGAATCCCGACCACTTCAATAATGTCTCTGGTAGCTACCATTTTACTTGCATAAAAACTTAATGTTGACTTTGTAAGAAAGCAATTCAACAAAATCGCTCATGCATTAGCGGACATTGGATTTCATAGGGTGTTCGGGGGAGCAGCTTTGTAGGGCACTAATTTATTTTTTACGACATGAGACACCAATTTCATAATTCGAAGTTTCGAACACTCAAAAGCTTAGGGACGTCCCTGTTAGTAGAGGTAGTAAGTAATCACATCTCTCTTGCTTTCATCTCTTTTATAGTTTTTATTGACGCACCTCCTTCTCTTCACCACATTTGAAAATATAAACAAAAATAGACTATTTTCATGACTTTCATCATATTTAAGAGATGCATATTGGCAATTGAAAGTTGCAATAAAATTAACATTGTATATAGACTATAAAATTAACATTAACATTGTATTATTTTTTTTAACTGCAAAAGTATATTTGTATAAATAATTCACAAAGCGAGAACAAATAGGAGTACAAGTAGTACTAGACCCACTACTGAGTAGAAGTACAGGAGGTACTCAACCACAACCAGTGTACATACAACACAGACAAAAGATCTTATGTTCTAAAATACACCCAAGACACAACCACCAAAAAATACATAACTACACTACCCCGTATATACTGGTTTCAGCAGCAGCAACACAATGTACATAACTCTGTCTCTGTGTATACAAATTTGTATGTAGACTATACTAGTGGAGTCATCATTTCTATAAATTGTATATAAAGCTTCCACTATTCATCTTTTATCCTGAGGCCAATTAGTGTTTCCCTAAGTTGGAGAAGAACATTACAGAAGTATTATAGTCTATAGATATAGATATTCTTGTTGCTATTTCTGATTTACAAAACTAAATATTAGTTGTTAGATATATGTTTCTCAAATTAAATATAGAAATTACTAAAAATGGCTTTGATTCCTATGTTCTAAATTTCATTATCATTTATCCATAATTTACTTATAATTTACCTGTTTGTTATGTTAATCCTTATTCTATTATAATATTTGGATTATTTAGATATGGTAAAATAAATTACCGGTTCATGTCTTTTTATAAGATACGTATAGGTCAACAAAAGTTAATGTAGTAGTTTATATTATTGACACGTAATATATTACGATATCATGATAAAAGGGATTATAAATTTTGATAGACAAACCTTTATTTTAGGATAATTATTGTAATTGGTCAACAACTGTTTCTTCTAATTATAACCAAATGAATTCCACCATCCAAAACATTCTCCATTAACTTCTTTTGCAAAAGCTTGCACATGAAGCAAGAGAAACATACATAGAAGTTAAGGTTGTGATCTCCCCCTCCTCCAAACAAGGTCATGATCTTTCCTTCTATATTATATTCTATTAACAACTTCTCAAATAATTGCATCAGCTTTTTCTTTAATCTTAACCAACACAATAGATTGCAAAATATTTGGTTTTTTCCTTATCCTTTGCATTCTAATTGTTGTTGGTTCTTAAAAGATTAAAACAGAAAAACAACATGGCGACTCGACCGATTATTAGTTTTGTTGAGCAATACTTAGGAAAGTTTCCACATTTTGTGTTATGCATGGTGCTTGAATGGGTGATGACAATTTCATTCTTCATTGATGGGTTTCTTACATTTTTCACCACCGAGTTTGCAAGATTCTTTGGTTTGGATATCCCGTGTTGGCTATGCGCCAAAATGAATCATGTCTTGGCTCACAAGACTCCTATTTTTTATTACAACCATTCCATGTGCGAAACTCATAAGAAAGATGTTTCGTATTTGGCGTTTTGTCATAATCATAAGAAGATTTCTGATATAAGGAAGATGTGTGAAGGATGTTTGCTTTCATTTGCAACGCAGAAGGAATCGGATTATGATACCTATAAGTCTCTTGTAGAGGTTCTCAATAGGAATCTTGAGTGCTTTGTCGATGATGGCAAAAATATTCAATTGAGATTGAAGTATGAAGGAGTCTTGCAGGTTGAGAAAGGCAATACTCAGATGTGTTCATGTTGTGGAGCACCATCGAAACTCAAGTCTTCTATCCCAAAATGCAAAAATTCAGGTTCATTTTTACAAGCTTCATCGCAAGCTCATCCATTCGTCACTTCAAAATATGAGGAATCCTGCGATCTGGATTCGCCTCAAATCATGTATGCGAAAAAAGACTCAGAACTTCCACAGAATGAGGATGACAGCAACCTGAAAAATCAGAATATTCAATGTGAGTACATATAAAATATGAATTCAGTAGGAACATGCTAGCTAAAGTTTGTGTAGCTTCTTGAAAAAATTGCATATACGGTGTCTGTATTTTGATGTTCAAATAACACAACTTATTTTGTGTGCAGTAAAGGAAGAAGTATCGAAAGGCACTTCTTTGCCTCTATTGACAGAATCCGGCGTAGAGTCCCCGAAAACACCGTCTTTGCCATGGGGAAACAGGATCGTGGGAGTCCCACGTACAGATTCTCCAAACAACAGTCCAAGATGGTCTTCTGGGGACAGCAAGATATCATCTCTAGATAAGTCGCAATTTTCCTCCTCTGACTCTATCAACGGGGATTATCAAAATGAAGTAGCCATTGCCGTCGTAAACAATTTGAAGAAGCAAGTTCGTTTGGATCGTAAGTCCCTCAAGGATTTGTACACGGAGCTGGATGAAGAGAGAAGTGCTTCAGCTGTTGCTGCTAACAATGCAATGGCCATGATCACGCGCTTACAGGAAGAGAAAGCGACTTTGCAGATGGATGCTTCACAGTATCAAAGAATGATGGAAGACCAAATAGAGTATGATGAAGAGGTCTTGCAAGAAACTAATGATTTGCTTATCAAACTTGAGGAAGAAGTCAAAACTTTAGATACTGAATTGGATATTTACAGAAATAAATATGGATACTTAACAAGAGATGATATTATGGCTCATGGTGGCAACGACGTTTCAACCAGGTCCGTTGAAGGTGAGGATGATGTGGAGAAAGACCTTGATCTTGATCAACCTGCTTCGCCACAGGTGGATAATGGAGGGGGAAAGATCAAGGAGACACTAAAAGATTTCAGAATGGAAAGAACATATCTTCTTGGCCTAAAGAAAATGGAAAACGGAACTCCCTTGACAGAGAATGAAATCTGAGACGGTAGTATTGTAACGTTGTCCTTTAAGGTGAACAACGCAAGAACACCGTCGGAATCTCTCTTATTGAGTATGCTCAAACTCACATGATTAGAACTAAGATAGTTTGATTTCATTGATTCAAGAAGCCAAAAGAAGTCTAGCTTGTGCTGAAGACTCGAAAGCGGGGAGTAAAATTATTTGATCTCCCTGCTGTAAGATATTTGCAACCCTTGGGATCAGATGCCTTGGAAGTTTCAAGGCATGTTAACATCCCCATTGCTAGGCTTGTTGTATTCTTTGCTAGGATAATTTCGATACTTGTGTAAATTTTATTTTTCTTTCCTTATCGGTATATACTTCTTTCTTGCATGGAAGCACTACTGATACAACTGGTTCTGATGTTTCACTAAGTTGCAAGTCAAAACCTCTCTTTTGTAAAAAACTATAAATTGAATGATGAGATCTTACTACAACTGCATATTCTTGTGAATGAAAACAGCTTTTAATGAACAATAAGACACAAACATGTGAGACATATTTATCTTTATTCAATCTGATTCTTACAAAGTTACAATGACTATGAGTACTCAATGTTATTAACAAGGCGTAATTTTCATACGCAAATACATATATTGAATGTTACATATGAATACATATCAGGCTAGAAGAATCCTATCGCAGAAGACTACTATAGTTTTAAAATCAAAATCACAATAAGATTATTTCAGTTGTACCATGGTGAAGCACAACATAGTATACCCAAATGCACATGAAAATTATATGTATTTCTTACAAATAATGTCATACTATGACAATGGATATACAGACCTAAAACATTCTGCACGATGACCAGATTGTCAATAGAGCATGGTGACCAACCAACCACACCGATTGATTTGTCATTTCCGATGAATCTTCCTTTTGTTACAATGCTTTATTGAAACCACCAGTTATCTGCATATGTAGCCACCCTGGTTGTGATCCCTGAGAATATCCCCGGTTTGCTTGTGGTCCGAATATTATGCCAGAAAGGTCAAATGGTTGAGCACCAACCTGAACCAACAGATCAGCTTATATTCATAAGGATGTTATTCTCGGAAATGAATTTGCAAAACTTGAACAAACACCTTCTTAAACATTAGTTTATAACTATATCTTTGCAGCATGAATCTTTCATATTATTCTTTCCTTATCCATGTGTAAAACATCCCTTGTGTAAACTTCCATTAACATAATTAAACACGGTTTTTATCATCGCATTGCACCTTCTTATTTAATAAGAAACGCGTTTAATTTACAAATAGATCACTTTATTCTGTTTCTAATAATAGGATATTGTATGGACCACTCAGTATACTTACAACTTATTTATTTGGTTAAAAACAATATGCTGCAAAAGTACTCATTTAGAAATTTGCTTAAAATTTCCCAAACAGAAAAACATTTGAAGTAAATAAACTTACATCTTTTGAAGGGAAACACTCAATATAGGGGTTCATATTCAATCTCGAATTAACTGATTCAAGCCTCATTGAAAGGAACTGAAAAAAGAAAAGCAAATTAATTCGCACATAAAGTACAATACACTTAAATTTAGAAGTCTAATAAAACATAAAAGATATATGCACCTCAACTTGGCTTTGCAGTGATTGAATATAATTGATTATCTCATCCAACACAAGTGCTTTACCAATTACCTAAACACAAAAAATACAGTAAAAATTGGATTCAAGTGGTTAATGAACTCCACTTAAGGACCGTTATTTTTTCCTTTCTAAAGAATTTGTATCTGGCCTAAGGACCGATTAATTTAAGGGACACCAATCTCACCATCACCGCCCACTAGCAGGCCCAATTGAAGCCAAAAGCTTTGTATGGATTGACCTAACACACTTAAGGACCAACTAATCTAAGGGACACCATCCACTAGCGGACCCAATTGAAGTCAAAAGCTTTGTATGGACTGACGGAACACACTTAAGGATCAAATTGTTCAGGAGAACTTAAGTTTAATTCTTGAGTGGAACAACTTCTTGTCCGATTTTACTTACCTCTAAACCGAACTTTGGATTACCAGCTTTATTCCCTAATAATTGGAGTGTTATAAAAAATAGTAATTACTAGAAGAAATTATTAGCATTATTTTGACTACCTTGTTACATCCTGGAACTAAATCTTGTAGAATTTTCATCCTCTCACTAATCTTTTCTCTTCTTGCCTGTAATCAATGATAATTACTATTAGCAGGTTGGTTATTAATTTGTACTACAAGTAATAAAAATAATAATGAAATAGTTAGTTAGTTAGTTAGTTAGTTAGTTAGTTAGTTAGTTAGTTAGTTAGTTAGTTATTACTCTTTCAGCAAGACTGTGGCTATCAGTGGCTTGGCCTCTTCTGGCTCTGACATGAATATAGTCTTGCTTAGGATGTGGCTCAGAAGAAGGTTCCTCTGCTGAATTGTTGTTACTGCTACCACCATTACCAGGTTCTACTACTGCTGAAGTTGTGTCTGGTTCGGGTTGGTTGTTTTCTTGAGAGGAACCTGCTATGAGTCCTAGTTTTCTTTTCTTGTTGTTGTTGTTGTTTTGTGGAGGGAAATGAGGCCAAATTTCTGACAAAGAAGGGTTGGTTGAAGAGAAAGTGGAATCGTTGATGAGAGGAGCTTCCATTGTGTTTGTTTGTTTGTTGATAATAATGAGTAGTACTGGATTGATTGATTATTTATTTATTGAGCTACTAACCAATTATGAGCTTGTTGGATGGATTGGTAAGTGAGAGTGGGATAGATAAAGACACTTTCTCTTTGTGTATGTTTGTGTGACTTGTGAGCAGTAGTAGGGGACTAGTAGTGAGGTTAGTTTTTTTTTTATCCCTTTTGGCCTCTGGAGTGGTCTCTGACTTAGACTCAAGAGTAACAAACCAAAGTACAGTATTGCCTACTTACTGCTCTTTTTATCTACTACCGATAAAAGTTGGATCATCTTTTTCACTTTTTTCTACATCTCTCTTTTCGCTACATCTCTATCATTCCTCTATGTGAATTTGAAAAAAGTTCAATAAATCTTATATTGGCGAGAACTACACACTTTAGTAATGTTTATAAGAAGGAAGAGTGATCATTTCGGGTGTGTGTCAAGATATACCCAATTTTGTAAACAGAAGACATTGCAGAACTTTTGACCATTATGCACACGCCTCCGTTCAGTTAGGCAGTGGCGCGGCACGTCTTAAAGAGAGCGATTTAATCCGTGATTCGACCCGATAATTTCTTCAATAACATATTTTAAAAAACAACAATACTTTTC
The DNA here is from genome assembly GCF_020283565.1 of Trifolium pratense. Classification (NCBI taxonomy): domain Eukaryota; kingdom Viridiplantae; phylum Streptophyta; class Magnoliopsida; order Fabales; family Fabaceae; genus Trifolium; species Trifolium pratense. The sequence continues at coordinate 52,763,693 of NC_060063.1, forward strand.
TGGGTGAAATTCTTTTTTTCGATAAATCTCTCATGCTCCCATGAACTTCTAAAATATTTTGTTCAAATTCTAGAATTTGTAGTGAAGTTTTAAAATTTGAGCATTTTACATATACTTTCGATTCATTCCTCTTCAAATAATTCTTGTGTGTCACAAGAGTTTAGACACAATATTTTGCACTAACAAAAAGAGAAATAAGTACTTGAGAAAATAATTAAATAATATTTATTGTTCAAATTATTAAATGATGTAATATTTACTTTTGGACTATATTATAATTCATTCGGTTCGAACAAAATGTTGGGAATAATGCCTAAGTATTTTTTTCGGAAGATTTTATATTTTAATATAGTTTAGATTTATATTTGAAATAAAATAATATTAGGGTTTATGTTGTGAATTCGTCTTAAAATCACACCAATGAATAACTTGATGTGTGGAGCAATAGAACAGCAACCAATAATTAAGCGGAATAAGCAATAATAATAATTACCGATAAAAGATAAAGGAGAATAAAGAACACGATAATTTGTTTACCCAGTTCGGTCCAATAATGACCTAGTCTGGGGGAGAGAGCAGCCCCTCCGTTCCACTATATCAAAGAGTAACACTACAGAGAAATTCCCAATTGGGTTACAAGAATTAATCCTAATTCTACCCAAAACCCGAATCTCTTCCCGTGGGCAAGAGACTCAATTTGATAAGTGTTTCCCAAGGTGTAATCAATCCTCTTTGCCCAACCCTAGAGTTATACCAAGAGACAACCCCTCTTGTTTCTCTCTAAAACCCTAGCCTTGTGTCCGCGGCAAATCCTAATTGAAAACCCTACATTGTTGCTCTCTTTCTCTCTCTCAATTTTTCTATGAATAAAGCACTCCCTATTTATAGAAAAATATATGCCAAAAAATTAGTAACAAATCTGTTTTAAAATAAAACAAATCCAAGTCAGAATATCTTCCAAGAAAATTTTTTTTTTTTCCAAAAAATCTTCAAAACATCAAAGATGCAAAAAGATTCAACAAAGATTTTTCCAACTTCTTGTAACTGAGATTTCAAGGCATATCCAACAATTCTCCACCTTGCCTTTAAATCGATGGTGATCCCATCAACCACCGTGCTGCTCTCTCCAACTTCTTGTTGGATATGCCTTGAAATCTCAGTTACAAGAAGTCAGAAAAATCTTTGTTGAATCTGTTTGCATCTTTGATGTTTTGAAGATTTTTTGGGAAAAAATATATTTTTTTGGAAGACACTCTGACTTTGATTTGTTTTATTTTAAAACAGATTTGTTACTAATTTTTTGGCATATATTTTTCTATAAATAGGGAGTGCTTTATTCAAAGAAAAACTGAGAGAGAGAGAAATGGAGCAACAATGTAGAGGCAAGGATTAGGGTTTGCCACCACACAAGGGCTAGGGTTTTAGAGAGAAAAAAAAGTTTTCTCTTGGTATAACTCTAGGGTGGGAGAACTATCTTTGTGGTACACCTTGGGAAACACTTATCAAATTGAGTCTCTTGACCACGGGAAGAGATTCGGGATTTGGGTAGAATTATGATTAATTCTTGTAACCCAATTGAGAATTTTTTGTAAAGTTACTCTTTGATATAGTGGAACGGAGGGGCTGCTCTCTCCCCCAGACTAGGTCATTATTGGACCGTGTTCTTTCTTCTCCTTTATCTTTTATCGGTTATTATTATTATTGCTTATTCCGCTTAATTATTTGGTTGCCGTTCTATTGCTCCACACATCAAGTTATTTTATTGGTGTGATTTTATAGACGAATTCACAACAGTTTATGATTTATATTTCTGCTTAAAATATTTAAGAATTGTTTAGAATTTATTATAGGATTAATGTTTTTTTATGTAGCTCTATATATAGAGCCATAAGCATGATGAATAAAATAAGAACTTTAGTAATATAACCTTATATTTGTGGAGAGTTTTCTCCCTTAAATTATATCCCACCAAATTTCGCAATACCAAAAACACAAAAAATCATATCACGAAAGTAGTTGTCAAACATCCCTATGAGCAAGTTTAGCTAAGGGACATCACATTATTTATTATTTATGTAAGAGTTAAAATAAGAAATACTCCAAAGGTTCCAAATAATTGTACTTGATCAATCGATAGCAGAGAACAAACAACTTTCACAATCTTATCTTATTTATCGCTTACATATATATAAAGGACCCTTGTGTTGATTCTTCTTGTTATATTCATATTCCTATTTTGAATGGTTAGTGAAGGGGTTTGGATTCTCTCCCCGTAGTAGAATGGTGCTGCTACAATTTTAGTCACGCATCTCAATTTATCATATGCATTCAATGAATTAATTAGTTGATGATCAAATGAAATAGGCGCATGAATGAGAAAAATATGAGTGATAGTTAGTGAGATGTAAGATGTTAATGTTAAGAAGTCTCACATCGGCGGCTGTGAGATGGCGGAACATGTGTTTATAAAATAGAGGTAATTCTTGTCATACAAGTCGATTTTGTAGGGTTAAGTTAGACTCAACTCTCAAAGTCTCCTCCACAATTTGTTGGGCCGTCTGCTATCAAATTTTTTTATGATCGGGTCATCCATCATTTATATCTGCGCTCCAAGCCTAGTAGCGTTGGGCGTGAGAGGTTGTGTTAAGAAGTCTCGTTTCGGTTGCGAGTTGACCTGAATATGTGTTTATAACGTAGAGACTTTCACCTTACAAGCCAGTTTTGTAGGGTTAAGTTAAGTCAAACTCCCAATTTTAAGAATAAGGTTTGTAAGATGTTCATGTTAAGAAGTCTTGCATCGGCTGCGAAATGACATGAATATGTGTTTATAAAGTAGAGACAATCATCATCATACAAACCGATCTTTTAGGGTTGAGTTATGTCAAACTCTCAATTCTAAAATGGTATAAGAGTCTTTCCACAATTCGTTGGACCGTCCTCACCATACAACCCGGCTTTATAGGATTGAGTTAGGTCAAACTCTAACTCTCAATTCTAAGAGTTCATGTTTACAAAAAAATGGTTGTTATCGTAGTTGAAATGATGTTTTGTGTCCTTTCCTTTCCTTCAACACAATATGAAAGTAATGAAAGAACAATGATATCCAACGTTTAGCTGTTACCTAACATTGCTTTGTGGTCTTATTTTGAATATGATGCGGAAAATTGGGGCCTCTAATAAATTCAAATGATTCCTCATGGATTTGCATCAGACACAGTTCAATAATCAAACTTTAACTCATTAGTCAAGAGACTTATGGTACAAGAAAATTTCCAATGGAATTGGGTTTAGTGGTAGGAGCTCGACTCTTAAATTAAAATATACGATTAAGAGATATTTATATTTAATATTTGATACGCCTCAAATATGATTAATTTTTATTCAGAGTTTTTATAAAATATAAAAAAATTTAAAACTTTGTAAATTAAAATAAAGTAAAAATAGTAACAATAATATGTGTACCCTCAAATCAGTAGCTAGCTACTAGAGAATTAGATTCTAGCTAGGACAATATTTCTTTTTCATCTATCCTATATTTGGTCGTTGTATTCCATTTTGCAGATGATTTTGCAATCATTTAAATAGCTAATTAAGATAATCGAAATCCAACAAACTAAATTTGCTCTGTTTTATCAAAACCCAACTAATTAAGCTGATGTTAAGATTCCATCTTATTAGCATTTTACTAATCAATCACTTAGGGTCCGTTTGGTGCGCAGGATAGCATAGTGACATGATAGGATATAACACAGGATAAGGATAGGATAGGATAACAGCAGGATAACAGTTATACTCAGTTATCATATCCTATGTTTGGTGCACACAGGATAACAAGCATCATAACTATTATATTTTGTTTTTAATACATACTTGCTCATGATAATATGATAAGATATATCATATATAACATATTTAATTGACAAAATTACTCTTGTAAAACAATTGTTACTTTTTTTAAAATTATTTTGTAATACTTTGAATTTTATAAATAAAAAATATAAATAAGTAATCAAATAACTTTATATAATTTAAAATAAAAATCATGAGAAAATAATCAAGTTTAATTTTTTATATGAATCATGATCAAATTAATAACTCAATAATATATACATGTTAGATATGCCAAATAAATATATGATATATCTCATACGTAAATAATAAAACTACTATTGCAAAAGAATTATATTTAATTTTTTATAAAATTTAAATTAATATCCCTATTTGTCAATTTTTTAATAATCATTTTACTTTAAAATATTATAATTTTAGTAAAATTTTGATTTTTTAGAATATATAAATTACAAAATTACCCCTATGAGAAAATCACATATATATTTAAAAATTAATTATTTTATTATTTATATTTTATTAATTTTATTTTATGTATTTTAAAATATATTTTATAAAATAAATCAGTAATTTTTTTTCTTCTTATCCTATCCTGCTGGTAACCCAGCTCAAATTCAGGATAAGAATTATAACTAGAGAGACAGGATAGGATAAGCTTCGGGATTAATTTATCATATCCTGTTGTATCACCAAACACTGGATTGCGGCAAGATATGATACAGTTATCCTATCTTGTCTCTTATCCTGTGCATCAAACGGACCCTTAAAGACTCGAGAGTGCTTAGATGAGATGACACGAGTCTTTTATAACTTAACTAAGATTTTGTGTTAGATCCCTATCTTAAACATGTAACAACGTTAAATCTCCATATGTGTTGGACTTGCCTAACTTGTTAGTTACAAACCTTTGTTCATAATATAGTTGAGATTAATTGATATGCATTGGTGTAAAATAGCTTTCTAATACACAAGTGGAAAACTAGTGTACATGTCCTTTTTTTTAATGTAGTTATCCATCTTAATCCTTCTTCTATCTTAGTATGCTTTCAATGAGGTCACTCTCTCCTTGGGGAGATGTATCAAGGACATCGAAAATCATGATATGTTTTCAATGTGGTCATGTGGTCAGGTCACTAACTAGCAGCAGTAAAATTTCTTAATATATCAAGTGTGAGTTAAAGTTTTAAAGAATAGTTGAGATTAAACAACATATAAGTGAGAGAACTTATAAATTTAATGTCTAATGCCTTAAGGTTTTGAGTGAAAACATGATTTCAAAGTCACTTGTGTGGTTACTTAATACAATATGTTGATCTAACAAAAATATTAGACGACTCATATCCTAAATTTAACGAATCAATTTCAACAATAATATTTTGAAAATAATATTATCAATGGTAATTTTTTGGATTGAATCAACTCGTGTTAGCGGTCCAATATCCCAATGAACACAAGCAGACAACGCTTGTAACATCCACCGCTAGAATCAATGTCTTTAATGCCAACAATTTCCATTGATGTGGACCCCGTGACCTCCGCACTTTTATCAATAGCACCAAACGACTCCACACCAAATTTCCTCCGCACTTTCATACATGTTATATTATATCTTTACCTCTCATATTTCACGAATTTATTGACTTGAACATCAAAATATTTGCAAGTATCTTAAACTTCAACAACAACATATATGTGACGACGTGCTCGATGCCAGGCACTCTTCTCTATTAAGCTAAGATCAAGTTAAAATCTCCATTCATTTTTTTCACCACACAATGAATTCATTTACCACACTTTATTGTCCAATTGTCAAACATTCACAAAGTTAAAGAGAAGTTTCAATTATTGCCCAACTATTCCATTATGAACAATTTTACCTACATAACGATCACTCACCAATATTGCCTAACTTGCTTAGCCAAAAAGTGATAATCAACCAAGAAAATTAATTAAACCCAAGAAAGTTTCAGCTTGCCATGCCCAAATAAGGTTTTTCAATTTCATGTGCCCCAAAGTTTTTTTGGCCAGTAGAAATACTAGAATAGACTATGCATATATTTTATTTTACTCGTGTTTTTTCCTTCTACATTGTGTCTTAAAGACTTAATTCAATTTGGAATATTAAGTTGTTTGAATTGCTTTGTCAAGCTCGATAAGTCATAATTCACTATTTTTCCAGATCATTCTAATATGTGGCACATGCATTAAAAAAGTGATGTTCATTGTTTCAAAAAAGAAGAAGTGATGTTCATGAACTTAATCCTTAATTCCAACTTTCCTTGGATAGATCAAATGAGAAATTAGAAAAGTGCTAATGATTATGGACCACCTAATTCCAACTATACTTCATATTATTGTTCTTGATTGAAATCTGAATTAGGACGGTTAACATTTCAACAAATTTATTTAAAGCAACACTTTGAGATTGAATTGATTTTCGTCCATCACAACCTTACCCAGTTTGGAATTTTTTTCTTCTCATTCTCACGTTTTTTTTTTTACCCTAAAATACACAGAAAATTTCGGAAAATATTTTCCGAATTTTTTTGCGTATTTTGGGATAGAAAACAAACGTGGAGGTGAGGAGAGAAATTGTCCCCGATTCGATTATTAGTTTCAGTAGTTGCTCATAGAAGGTATTTAGATACACACACAAAAATTAAGGTAGTCTTTTGTCATTAGTTCGTTTCTTACACAATTGTGGGTGTCATCCACGACTTCACTTTTTTTAATTAAAAAATAAATAAATAATTGTGGATGTTATATACGACTTTGCTAAAATTCATTTTAAAAGAGAGGATAAGTTGTTGGTGGTAGCTACTACTTACTCCAAATGTGTAATTTTTTTGAAATCTAGTATGTTAATTTGATAATTCAATTCATACACTATTCTTATAAAAATCTTAATCTCATGAACTTTTTATCCTATCTAATGATATCATTATTCTTTCTATGAACTTTTATTTTGAAAAATATTATGGATAAGTAATAAGTTAGAACAATGCAAAGTGAATCAAGAATTTCAGTTAGACTAATATCCATCCAGCAATCAAAACTTCCAGCCTCCAAGGTGTTTGAGTGCTGCTTTCCACAACATTCACAATTCTCATTAAGCTTAAAACTAAGAAAGAAAACATGAATTGCATTTTTATATTTCTGATATAATAAATATTTTCCATATGAATATCCACAAGACAGATATAAAAATGAATTAAACAAATTGAAACACCTTTCCTCATCGCACCTGCCAGATAACACAGAAAGCTTCGCTCAGTAAGTGCATTCATCGGCAAGCTTTAAATTGAAGAAACAAGTCCTAAAAAGTTGTTTTATCTTGCAGAAACACACACAAAAATGATAGACCGATATTACATAATATATGAATATGATGTTTAACAAGTCCTGCAAGTGTCATGTGTGCCAAATTTAAGCTCTTACCACAGGAATTAAAAATCTGAGGCCTTTTGTTTTCTAGGTCTTTTATGAGCCGCAGTAGGTGGAGTTCCATGCGCCTGTAAGAATAAAATTTCTGAGGCCAATCAATAATAGTAAATTGTTAAAATGGTCCAAAAGTAAATGCAGAACTAATCAACAGGTAATTACACAAAATAGTTTGTGGTGTACCTTGCGTTTTTGGTCCTTTTTCACAACCCTTTCGCTTGAAACTGCAGTTTTATTGATATGTTTAATAATAAATAGATGAAATTTCCCTTATTAGATAGCAGGGTCAAACAAAATTATATTACCTCCAAAATTGATCGAGTCGAGAGTAAATGTTCGATCCTGATACCCACCACAAAGCACACGTGTCAATAGTTTCCAACACGAGCCTAAAATAATAGAGGGGAAAATACCCAAGAGAAAGAAATATGAACTTCTGACCTTTGGTGTGCCTGGTGGTTCACTGTAGGACCCATCACGGAAAGATGAACCTTCAGCCTCTTTATATTGCACCTGCAACATATATCATAACAAGTAATTAAATCAAAAACATTTCGGCGGTGGGGGAAAAACAAGCCAGTATAGATGTCGCTAATTCTAACAGTGAAATCATCAACATTTGCTTAGGCTTAACTATACATTTGGTCCCTTACGTTTATTTTAGGTTTCAATTTGGTCCCTTACGTTTAAAAAGTATCAATTTGGTCCCTTACGTTTATTTTAGGTTTCAAGTTAGTCCTTTCCGTCAATTTTGTCACATGTGGCAGTCAATTGCATACGTGGACTGACACATGGCACTTTGACATGCTGACACGTGTACTGTTCAAACGGTGTTAGTGACAAAACTAACGGAAAGGACTAACTTGAAACCTAAAATAAACGTAAGGGACCAAATTGATACTTTTTAAACGTAAGGGACCAAATTGAAACCTAAAATAAACGTAAGGGACCAAATGTGTAGTTAAGCCATTTGCTTATAATATGAATAATATGAATAATATGAATCAATAAATATATTTAGCAAATATGATTCTTCAACTTTCTTAAACCGATATACCTGTTTCTGGAGATTCAGCCATGTTAGTATTTCTTTTCTTAGTTCAAGATGCTCTGCACAAACAGCTTTTGTAGGAACCCTTGGCTTCAAATTGACCTGGAATCACAGAACCGAATTCAAAGGAAATGCACCATGAACTGAAATATATGCTAAAACTCAACTCATTACAAACATTTCAGCTTGTAGTTCTACTACTAATTCATTTATCTCTCTATCACCTCACTAGTCTTCTTAACCCTCCTTTCATAAACCCTCCACATTTTTTGTTTACCCATAATGCCCTTACTCTTAGTTGCATTCACATCATATACTCCTTATTAAGAAAGATGGTTAATTAGTTAATAGCAACAAATTTGTAACAATGTGTAAGAAAAAAAGAAGAAGAAAGAAATATGTAAACTGCATTAAAAGTTAAAGTAGTCTAGACAAACCCCAAGATCTTGCAATGTTTGCTCAACTCGTTTGATAGTCCGAACTCCAGCAGATGAGTTTGATGCTTGCACCATTTGGTCAAGTGCATATGTTCTCAAATATACACGAAGCTGAAATATTTTTCACAATCAGATAATGCTATAAAGTATGAGAATTTAATAAATTGTGCAAATTGCCTCACAATAAAAAAACTAAGTAATTTGAAATAGTTTGATTAATGCAAGATCAAATTTTTGGACATCAGAATCCTAGTTACTACCAATGCCACAAAAGGAAGTTTTAAGTTGGCTTGTCTACTGCCTAACACAACTTTCCTCTTCTTTTCTCTGAGTTAGGGACTAGCTATGTAATGCGATATTAGACAAAATCATTAAGAATGATCTTGATTTCAATCATTTATAATTTGACATTATTTGCAATAGAACGTTATGGTATTGTTTGATTAATGCAGGCCACCCCATTTAGTGCAAAAAGGTTTTTTTTTTTTTGTCAAGTAGCCTAGTGGCTAGAATTCACTTTTTAAGGTGAATAAATGGGAGTACCATGTGTTCGAACCTCGGTCCCTGCATAATACATGCAATGTCCCTACCAAATGAGCTATGCTCACGAGGACAGTGCAAAAAGGCTTTTTTTCCCGAAGAATCCTTGTTAACCTTCCCCGGGGGCAGGGAGTGGAGTTTTGAAGGTGTGGACAGCTAAAATGTACATGGAGACAAGGTGAAGGATACTGGAAACCTTCTACATAACTTACCATGCGAAGAGAAGCTAGAGTAGAAGCATTATCTGTAAATGGTGTAAGTTGCACATTCGATGGAGTTATAGTTTCACCAGGGACAGCCCCCTCTGTAACTTCTGCATCAGCATTTGAAGCAACAACCAATTGAGACTGTTCAGTAACCTGAAAAATATATAAAATCAAGATCTCAGGCACAAAGTGCATGTACATATCATGTGAATACACTTTATACATTCGACAAATTTTGTTGCCTCAAATTGATAATTATAAACTGAGAACAAGTGATTCAAGAACACAACTTCAACATATGTTTTATTGTCAGTTAAAAATTAATAGTGATCAAGTTATGAGCACAACACTCTAACTTTAGCAAACCAAAAAGTGCATACCATACTATGAAACACTCCCCCCAATATTCAAAGTGATGGGTAGGAATTTATAACCAAGATTAATCAATAAATCAGAATTAGATAATAAGAAATTCGATATTGAATCTTGATGTCAGTTCCTCCTCAATGAATTGTGTATTGGTAAATCAATCTTGAAAAAATTACCTTAGAAGCCATCCGTAACTCAGCTATTCTTTTTGCTTCAATAAGAACCTGCATAAAAAAATATCAGTAGCCATACTTTGTTTACAATGAAGGTAAGCAGATGGCAGGAACGTAGAGTATTATTTATTTTTTAAAGAACAAAACCTCTTCATCTCTTTTCTCTTGTTGTCTCGTTTGAGAGAGGACCATGGACAGTGCCCGTTTTCGCTCCATTTCTTGTGAAACATTATATGGATCCTACATTGACAAGGAAAAACGAGTTACTATGACCACATGGCAATGGATCAAGGAAGGTGACAGTCTGTTTTAACAACAAATAGTATACTCAAAGAGACAAAAGAAAGTAACTACTTTGAAGCATCATGCATTAATATATATAATTTGAATTCACCTTAATGACAGGATGTGTTGCAACGTCCCCAGAAGATGCAGCCCTAGCAAGTAATATAGCCCGCAACACTACATGAGGGACATGTAATAAAAAAATCAAGTTCAAAATATCACATTTTTGCTCATGCAGTTTCCGTTTCATCAAAATTAAAAGTCCGAGTTAAAGAAAATGGATTGCAATGTGCAATATATAATAATTATTGAACAAAGACATACCACTATAATATCGATCCTTTAACTCCTCTACAGTCCGAGATGATGGGAACCTATCAGCTATCACAACAAAACGGAGATCGAACCTCTCACACAAATCGAATAGTTCATTTGTTTCCTCTTTGGTCCACATCTAGTTAGATAAAGCATGATCAGGTAGAGTAATGCGTTAACACTTAGTAAAAGAGATGACTGTAAAAACACTGATAGAATGTCCATGTGTTTCAACTTTCAATTGAGAAAAGCATATAACTTCAAAATTACAATTAAAAGTGAATAATTTTATTCGATAAAATGTGCAATCGGAGGCAGTGTATAAAAGAGGTCATTGCAAATAAGCCAGGTTCATAGATATATAAATTGATCACAAATTTTTCTCCATTTTTTTGCCTAAACTGATAATGTTTTCTTGCTCTAGAAACCAATCATCATGATACTAAGTAAGTATAAACTATAATCCCAAATTCCCATCCATACAATTAACTATCCGATCCAAAGGGCAAAAAATATTTAAAAAGTCCCCACACGGCAACAATGATTCAAATTTTGGATTACTCTCACTGTATTCCTCAGTATTTTGAATACCTTATACGGAACAACAACTGACCATTAAAAATATATATGCCGGTCACTAGTAGTTTGCCTCACAATAGATAACCCTAAGTAAAAGTAACTTAGAAATTTGGCTAAGACTCCATTGCCAAAACCAAATTAGAGTTGTGATTGTATGACTCTGATCAGGTTTCTAGAATCCGATTGTTGTCATCCAGACAAAATTGTATATTAATCCTATATCACACTAAACTCTACTTTTACATGGAATCTATGTTAAACTATTGACTACAGAAAACACTACAGGATCGGTTAGCATAAAATAAATTTCAGTTCAGTTAGCATAAATTTGCAACATTGTAGTTTAAGCAAACTTATCTATAAATTTCCATAAAATTGTACAATTAGACATGATTACCCACAGGATCTGTCAAATACTTTTCATACTCCTCGTCTGTGTATTTAATAATGTCAACAGACTGCACAACAGCAAATAGAATATTTAGAATAAAGCCGAATTCAAAAATAAAAACAAAAACGTAAGCAATACATAATAAGCATCAAGACAAAAAGTAACATGAATTAAGCTACCACCTTGTTATACTTGGCAAAAGAGTAGTCCCCAGTCGGTAGAACACCATTGACTACTCGAACCTGAAAGAGAAAAGACACATAAACAATAACTTGCATGCTCATTCATAAGTAATCAGTAATCACAAATAATAATTTAAAGGATAGTGTAACTTACCCAATGGTACAGATGAAGATCATCTTTACGAGCAGAATTGGTGAAAGGAAGCCATTGCCAAGTAACCTGAAGAACATAGAAATTCAATAACGGACGTAAATGCCCATTTTGGATAAACAACTTAATCAAGTATATAAGTGTTTACACATAAGCTATTGTTCTTCGGATAAATAACTTATTTGCAGCTTACTGTATAGCACAAGCGCTTCTTATGATGAATGATAAGCGCTTATGTATAAGCTTATATAAGCTATTTTTATAGCAAAAAATAAATTGTTTTTATATATGCTACGAGCTAATTTCATAAGTTCCCCACACAATGTCACAAAACTTATGTCAATCCAAACAGACTCAAGATACAGTCAAATTGATTTCATATAAACTATGTCAGCATAAATTGTTTATATAATAAGTTATCTCGAACAGTCCCACAAGTGCTTATCTCATAAGTTGTTCGCACAGTGTCACAAAACTTATGTCAGTAGATAAGCTCAATTCAAATAAGTCAATCCAAACAGACGTAAAATACAGTCAAACTGATTTCATATAAACTATGTCAGCATAAATTGTTTCGATAATAAGTTATCTCAAACGGTCTCACAACTCACAAGTGCTTATCTGACAAAGGAAACCTTGAAAGAGAAAAAGAAAACCTTTTCGGGAGGAGGAGGTTTTTTCTTCAATTGGGATGAATGAATGGAAGGCATAAGAGGTGGCATTCCACCGGTAAGAGCATAAACCTCGCGTGAAATGCCATCTGGTTTTCTGTGAGATTCTTTGGGAGGTCGAGATTTTTTTTCAAGAGAAGATGGGAATGAGTTTTTGTGTAAACCAAGGATATCTTTCGCATCCATTTAGGGTTTGTGAATCAGAAACTGGAACGAATAAGCTTGCATTGGATTGGAGAAGATGATGAAGAAAATCGCTTCTCCACTTTTCCCTCTCACTTTTTTAACTGTTATAAACAACTTCCGATCCTACGACGTCGTACCACTCCACAGAATCGCTGTTTATTTAACTAAAAAAAACGTGCTTTGGATTTTACATTTTTTTTTTTTTTTAAAAAAAACCTAAAAAAAATATTCAAGAAGTAAGAAGGTTCACAATCCATCATTCTCAATGAGATCATGAATGTCTTCCAAAAGCTTATCAAAAAAAAAAAAAAAAACGAACGTCTTCCAAACGAGTAGTAAATAAGTCGTCATACTCCCTCCGGACATAAATATAAGAAAAAAAACACTTTAAATTTTGAACACAAATATAAGCAAAAGTCAACTACATTTAAACTAATTAATATTACTATTCCTAGTATACTCTTGTTTAATCGTTTCACTTTTCAAAAGTTTATGTGATTTTCAAGGCATAAATCACTCTTCCAAGGGTAATATAGTAAACTTAACTCGTGTTTTGCATTAAATAAAGAAAATTAACTACATTTAACTAAATTTCTTAAATACCGCGTATACAGATACTTTTTCTTATATTTGTGTCCGGAGGGAGTATGAGGAAGCTTCAACTTTAGCGAGGAAATCTGCACACATTAATTTCTCTTTCCACGTGTGTAATAAAGAGAAACATTGATTTGAAATATCAGCTCATTTATATCTTCAAGTTATCATTATTATTATTATTATTCCACTTGATACATCTATCAACTAATCCGTCGTTCGAAGCGGTGGAGAAGCTATTTCTCTTAAGGTTTCAACCATAACTCTGATGTTAAATGAGAGCCGACTTAAGGACCAAATCTCATTGTTCAGACACATTAGGTTACAGTGTCTCAAAGACCACTAGACACCATCCAAGAAAATGAGAGCATGTGAACCTGTGACACTCAGCTTGAGTCAATCATACACGTCCAAATTTGAGAAAAAAAATCCAAATGGTTAAAACCAATGTGGTTCCAAAGACTACGAGAAAACTCACAGTTACGAATGCAATGAAGGAAATATTCATATTCGAGACCACGCCTAGTGCAAGTGGATGAAGGACTCGTCTTAAAAATGAGCTACTACTCCATTTTAAAAAGTAAATGTTTGCTTATGATTAAAGTTGGAGTCCATAAATAGATTTATAAGTGGGGAATAAATTAGTTTGTAGATGTCCACAAGTCCTTTCACAATTGGCAAAGAAATATCAAAATTATTAGGTCGGACATCATGATCGGAGTCATGCCTACTTGTAGGCTTAGGGTAGTCCTCAAAAACCTCATGTGTTGAACCAGTGATCCGGTGGTTCTACCAATAAACCTATTACTTTATCGATTCAATGACCAATCTAGTTTTTAAACATCATGTATCAATCAGATTATTCCTCCTACTTACATTTGCAACAAAATTACAAATCTCGAACCACCTTCCAAAAGACATATGATGATCTTCCAATCATGATTTCTTTACTATTAAATCTGCCTATCATGCTTTGGAATCAAATAGAATACCCCAGCTTGAACATAGTGTGAAAATGGGTAAGTCCCCCCAAAAATTCATACCTTCTTTTAATGATCTCTAGGAAAATTGTTAACCAATGCCAAAAATAAATAAATAAATAAAAGACATCGTTGTATGTTATAGACTAATAATATTTGTTTCGGATAAATGCTTTTAACTCACTGTAACGTGGTAAATAATATGTGGGATAATTTTATATCAATGAAAGATGAGAAGTGAAACTTTTTCTTTAGTCTCGATTTATCTCAATGGAATTTTTTTTAACCCTATGGTTTATAGAAAAATTAGATTCTCGATAATTTTGAGTTCGACCATGAAATAAGTATATTCTAACCAAAAAAAATTTCCATCAGAAATCGAACTCGAATTCTCACAAACATTTCGTATAATATTTGTTCGGTCCATTAAAAATCTTCACACCTTCGTTCATTTTTTATTTTTATTCATTTTCTACTCATTTTCATTCTTTTTTTTTTTTGGTACATTGGCTAATTATTTTGGCTAATCATTTTTTTTTTTTGCCACATAATCTAATTATTTTAGTTGGTGCTTTTTTGCCTGGGAGGGTCTACTGGTGATCCATCATAATGCTTTTGGTGGCATGTCTTTCTATTATCGACATCGACCTCAACGTCTCATTCTCCAAGGAAAGAAATTCTCTCAAGTATTTTTTCAGGGAGAGGAAGCAATGATAATCTTTACTCTTGCAACTCTATTTCCTACAAATTTTGAATTTTTTGCAACAATTTCACTTAAGGATCTTCTAAGGATCCTCTTTTGCAACAATTCCTACAAATTTTTTCAGGGAGAGGAAGCAATGATAATCTTTACTCATTTTCATTCTTTTAACATTAATTTCTTCCACTTTCTTTCCTCACTTTTTATCTTCACCCAAACAAATCATTACAAACAATTTTTAAAAATTATCATCAACATGGTGTGACATAAGTGATAGATATTT
This sequence comes from Trifolium pratense, assembly GCF_020283565.1. Classification (NCBI taxonomy): domain Eukaryota; kingdom Viridiplantae; phylum Streptophyta; class Magnoliopsida; order Fabales; family Fabaceae; genus Trifolium; species Trifolium pratense. Next base: position 52,779,076 of record NC_060063.1, read on the forward strand.
GAGTCCCTTAACCATTTGGTCATGAATTCGATCCTTGGCTGGTGCATATGGAGAAACATTTGTTGGAAGATATCAACCCCTTAAATTGATCTCAGTTACCTCAATGTCGACCCCTTAAATAGATCTCAGTTACACGGAGAATATATTTTTGGTTTAAAAAAAATTTAAAAAATTAAAAAATTATCGTGATTTAAAACCCTAAACTATTAGCGTTGCACTGATCTCAGCACAAGCTCGCCGGATAAACAGGCGGAGTTGCTCATCAGCTCCGATAAACACCGAGAAAATCGTTAAGCTCTCTTTCGGATTCTCCTTCATCACAAAATGGCTTATAGACGTTGCCTCTTGCAAAGAGGAAACAACCTCATAGATCGAAGATGTCACCCTTCTTTCACCTACATTCTCCACTCCGACGAAGACAAACGCAACCGTTCAGATGAGAACAAATCATCGTCTTCACAAGGAATCAGTAACAACACTTTTATCAAATCAATCTCCTTTCGAAGCTCTCTTAATGGATCAACGGCTTTTTCTCCGTTCGCTGGATATAATTTTTGCAGAAATATGTCCACACTGAATCGTGATGATTCAGATAATATTAGCGTAATGAGTGATGTAGCTGATGTTCTCACTGATACTGCAATGGATGCTGGTATTCTCACTGAGACTGTTGTGGATGCTGCTGTATCTTCTCAGGCTCCGGTTGTTAGCGAAGTTGTCATTGCTGCTGCTGATAATTATGCACCTGTACAAGTCTTGCAGTATGCCATTGATGCTGTTCATTCTTTTACTGGGTTAAATTGGTGAGTGAGTGAGTCTATATGATTTTGTTAACATGTATTAAGCTATGAAGCACGGACACGGATACTTACATACATACACACACGATAATAATTTGAGCAAATTAAATAATATAATTCAATGTGGTAGTATGTATTGGTGTCGGATATGCCTAATCCGAGGAGTGTCCGTGATTCATAGATATTAAGGGCTTGTTTGGATAAATAACTTATTTGCAGCCTATACCACAAGCGTGCATTTATGTATAAACTTACATAAGCTATTTATGTGCAAAAGATAAAATTGAATCAAATTGCTTTTATATATGTTGTAAGCTATTTTCCTAAGCTATCTTGGAGGACTTATGAAAATAAGTTGAATAAAACTTATGAAAAATGTCTTAAGATGTTTTTTTAAGTTCTCCCAAACAATCGCACAAAACTTATGTCAGTAGATAAGCTCAAATAAGCTAGTGTTTGTAGCATAAGTGTTTATCATATGAGTGCTATTTCTGTTTCTACATGACAAAATAAAGTTGAACTGTTTTTATATCAGCTATAGGTTCTGTTTGGATAAACAACTTACTTAAGCATTCATAGCTAAAGCTCTTAAACAAGCCTCAATTCAAATAAATCCTATCATGTGTTTATAAACTATCCTGGAGAGTTTATGGAAATAAGCCATAAGGGCTTATGTAAATAGATAAGCTCAAATAAGTCAAAATCTAAAATAATTTGTCCGGATTTTGAGGAAACTAAAAACATATTTAACCCTAAAAAGTTCAATGCCACATGAATTTTGAAAGGAAACTTTTCACCTCATTGCTCCTTTGTCTCAGGTGGGCGGCCATAGTTCTAACAACTGTCTTGATTCGAACCGCAACTGTTCCACTCTTAATAAATCAACTCAAGGCCACTTCTAAGCTTACGGTATGTTGTGCTGCTTTGCTTTTATACTCGTTTCTTGCTAAAAATGTAGCAATAGTATTGCTTGCTCCTTCCTCCGTCGCTGTTCTGTTTTGAGTGGATACAAATTAGATATTTGGAGTGAAATTTCCACCACGGTTCGCTTTCCCACTTTGAAGTATGGTATCCCTAACATGGGTGGGAAGGATTATTCCCTCATTTCACCTTGTTTCGTTCCTTCATTTTATCCCTTTTGTATGAAGGCCCCGATGCTAGTTGTGTGTGTGTGTGTGTGTGTGTGTGTGTGTGTGTGTGTGTGTGTGTGTGTGTGTGTGTGTGTGTGTGTGTGTATGCACTTTCTCTATATCCCTATCTATGTTATTATTACATAAGCTTACTGTTTCATTTGTGTTGCAGCTTATGAGGCCTCATTTGGAAGCGATAAAGGAAGAAATGGACGGGAAGGTAATGGTGCTCTAGTTCATCAAGTCATTTCTTTATACCACTAATAGTGGATGTAATACTTTGCTAGTATATTGTTTTGCATGTAAGTTAAGAAACAGGAGCCTCGCAAGTTCTGTTGTCTTATATCTTGAAATTTTAGTATGGATAACAAAAAATCTTTTGGAATTTTTTTGATAGTTCATTGGTTAAGTGTCTAACCTGATGATCTATATATGTCATTGGTAAAACGTACAGGGATCAAAAATAATTCCATCTAAGTAGTCACATTTGCTCCATTCACCGTGAATGTGTGACTAAGTTCTCTTGTGCAAGAGGAGCACATGAAATATGATAAAAACCCGATCCTTGTGGTGCTGGTTCTGTCACGACCCAATCTTAGGCCATGATCAGCACATAGGTTCACAAGCAACACCGGATCATCATATATTTAGCCTAGCAAGCCTAATACACCACCTATACACCTTTCTAAAAAGACAGGGTTACTGAAACTTGACAGTGTCTCGTCTATTTCCGTGACATCCCAAAATGTCCATTAATTATCAACAAAGTATATGAAACTATCTCATCATTTGTACAACTCAAAAGAGAAGAATAACTCCTATTCCTGTAATTGCAAAATAATAAAATCACAAAATAATGACCATCATTAAAAATTGAGGCTGCCACAAAGAATAATGACATATTGGAAAAATGTATTCGGTTTTCAATTTTCTTACATGCATGTTATATGTTATTATATCAAAGACATTTTTTCTCTAATCACAGTAAGATCCATTTTTCAGACATTTGATCCCGAGGCTGTTGCTGAAGGTCAGAAGCGGATGAAAAGGCTATTCAAAGAGTAAGCCATTTCATAGTTTCTTTATTGCATAACTGCTAATAGTCATGTTTGATCTCCAAGTTTGGTTTAATTACTGCATTCGGTAATACAATGTATCAGCGGAGTAATCTTTGTGGCGACTTAATATTCCTTTTGGCTAGACGTCTCTGATAACTATAGTCAATTGAAGATTTGTTATGATTAATATATAAGAAATATGGATTGATCTGTGGCTCTAAGAAACCTTTTTTTCCAGTATTAATATCAAACTTCATGGATCTTTTGTTTCACTAGATGCCCTTTTCTTTTGCTGGTTTCATTAATGCAGATATGGTGTGAGTCCTTTCACGCCATTGAAGGGACTCTTTATTCAAGGTCCTGTCTTCATTAGTTTTTTTCTTGCGGTAAGCCGACTTTTGCCTCAATATTCCCTCTACATGTAGGATTCTGAGCAGCCTTTATATTGTTTCTACCCATTCACAATTTTATTTTATTTTCTTTGATGGCAGATATCAAACATGGCTGAAAAAATGCCCTCATTCAAGCATGGTGGAGCTTTCTGGTTTACTGATCTCTCAACTCCAGATGCCTTATACATTTTTCCAGTTTTGACTGCATTGTCATTCTTAATAGTAGTAGAGGTGAGCACTTCATTTTCAGAAAAAACCTTTTTTTTTTAACTATTTTTTTAGTTTGTCCTTCTGAGTTCTTGTCTGAAAGTTTGTATGGTCTTACATTTCATTTTTTATTTTATTTAGTGTTCACTAAATCCAGCCACTTAATACGACAAGAAAACAGTTTAAAATTGAGATGCCAAGAGTGGTCTAATAATATCTGTTATATTTGATTTCCAATTAAGATCAATTGATTTTATATTGTTTTTCAGTGTAATGTGCAAGAAGGAATGGAAGGAAATCCTATGGGTGATACCATGAAAAAATTCTCGAGGATTCTTGCTTTTGTTTCAGTTCCTCTCACCATGGGTTTTCCAAAGGTACAACTTCCCTTTTCTACCATCTGTGTATTAAGTTTGAAAAAGAAAAAAAAAATTATTGTGTGAATTTAGAAACAGTAGTTTTGTCGGTGATAGTTTCAGCAAAGGTAGGCACATGCTCTATAGTTAGCTTATCTCCAAATAATATTGTCTTCAAAGGACATGGAAGAAGTGTCACTGAGTTACTGGCTTTGCTGCTTCATCTTCAACATGTTTTTTTTCAATATCTACTAGGATTTCTTTTCCTCCTCTGCACTCCTCATTCCCCTTTTTTATATCAAAATAATAGATCATAATAATCAGAAATGAAGTTATTCGATATTTTTTTTTTTAATGACATATCTTCGTGCTATGTTGTTGGTGGGGATAAAACCCCCAACCTCTTTATCACTCCATTGCATAACTCCTCCACAGCTTCACCCCAACTACCAAGCCAACTTTTATATCCCCTTCAATATTTTTAACTTGTTGGGAAACCGGGAGAATATTATCTATTGACTTGTAATACAATAACATTCTATTCCAGTCAGGAAACTTAGGAAATTGCTGTAGATATTGATAGATTATTGATTATCTATTTTCATTACACATTATAAATTAAATTGTACTGTAAATAATTTAATGATGTTTGGTTAATTGAGAAAGAAAAGTAGTGCTGGCCTATTTCCTATTTGAGGAGTCTAACCACTGCTGCTTTTATTTGTCGTTCTATGTAGTTTAAACTTGTGTTCATGTACAATTTTGCAGGCAATATTTTGTTACTGGATTACATCAAATTTGTTTTCTCTGGCATATGGAACAGGTAAGGAACTTCAAAATTTTCATTTGCAATATCACATTGTCATTATTCATCATTTTGAAATTTTGATTTGTTTTCATAAAATGCATATTGCCTAGGGCACTGATTCTGCCATTCATGATCGCTTTGAGTATGATAGATTTTATAATGCAAGTAATTGGAGAATCCATTGCTCCTGCATCTTGCTATTCTTGTTTAGTGTTGACTTGTATATGCGTGCCAATCCAGATCTGTCTGAGACGAACTCTCATTCAAATTTACAGCCTTGCACTCCTAGTTTTAAACATATAAATGAAATTCAGTGCACCTCACAATTATTAACTGCCTGTCTGACTACTGTTACTAAGTAATCACCCCCTAAATTGGAAATGCAATTGTTTTATCAACTTTGCCAAGATTGCATAGTTGCAATCAGTATTTTATTCTATCCAAAAAGCATAATATCTGTCTCTTTAGTATAATTACTTATTCTCAACCATAGGACTTATCATATTTATTTCTTTAGCATGATATTCTGTTTGGAAGATATTCTCATGGCCATATAAAAATGCGGCCTAAATATTGTTGATGTCGTTGTCATTGGCGGGACTTGAGTTAGGGGACTAAAGTTTTATGTATAAAAAGAATTGAAGTTCCATTATGCTTCTCCAAAGATAAGTGTTGTCATTTGTTGTGGCACAGAATTTCAACCTAAATTTAGTCTTGCAGTCATAACATAATGACATCGAAATTATCCACATGTTCATACTTTGAGGTGGAGGAATTCAATTGATGTCTTTTTTTGATTGAGAGACTTCAGGGTTGTCAATTTTTTTTAGGACCAAAGTGATGTCAAGTTCTATGATTGGGGGACTAAATTGACATATAACCTTCTCCAAGGATGCTTGTTCCTCCTCGTTCCTTGGTATTGCAAGTCTTTATGAAATCTTCTAGGGATTGAAATGGGTTACTCTAAAAAACATGATAGGAAATACTTTAATGAAAGGAAATCATTGGTTTCTTAGTGAGACGTAAATTTTGAAGATGTGTTTCATGTATGACTAAATTTCTTATAATTTGTGCATTAAATGGATGTGGGTTTATATTTTGAAGATGTGAACTCTTATATTTTGATTTTTTTCTGATCCCTATATGCTCTTTTATTCCAATTTTGCAGTGCTTAAAGTTCCTGGCATGAAGAAAACTTTGGGTATTCCTGAAATACCTGCAGCACCCACCAGTTCTCCACAATCTCCCTTCTCTATTTTTCCAGCGCTAAAACAACCTGCATCAGCTGCAGATAGTCAAAGTTCATCGCCAGTTGAATCGCCAATTGAATCACCAAAACGACCAAATAAAAAGACATCTTCTTCTGCTATTATTAGTCAAAGGCTAAGAACCTTAGAGAAACAAGTAAAAGGAAGAAAGAAAAACAAGAAAATTGACTAGCTCCTTAATTATGCCATTAAACCTATGTAATAAATATGCTTAGATGTTTTGTCATATTGTATTATTATCCTTGGATGGAGTGGAAATTAGGAGTTTAATTAAAGATAGGGAGGGGGAGGTGAGAATAATTTTTTCCCAAAGGCTTCTGATCAATTTTGCTGAGGAAGCTAAAGCTTTTGGTTAACTAGTTTATATTTATTTATTCATGGTATATATGGACATGAATGATTAGCATAATTATTTTTGTATGCTCAACATTTTAATGATATAGATATCTGTAGCATTATCCTATTATTATTAATTTATTATTATCCCTGCAAAGTTTTCCCAGTAAGTTTTTAAGTATGTACTCATTTTTTTATTTTATTTTTCTTATAGACGAAATAGAAAACCATTAAAAACTCACACACATAAATTGGAGTGATCGGGGTTCGAACTCTGATCCTGACGTTCGACATTAGCAATTTCGGTATTTCTGTCAATTGAGTTAAAATTTGTGGATTTTATTTTACTTATTATGGCATTATGTTTTTAGGGTCATATGATTTGGTACTAATGTATTTTATGATAGAAAATAACTTGACCAAAAAAAAGGTAGAAAATAACTTGGGACTCAAATATTATTTATAAAGGTTCCTCTAAAATATTAGTGAGACTTTTATTTAGAATATCTGAGTCTCAGATTAAATGTCACATTTAGATTATGTGTGGTTCTTAAAGAAATGACTATTTGAATTGATTCTAATGGTAAAATTATAATTATTTAGTGAAACCACTTTTATTAATTGTAGTTAGTAAAATATTAAGTTGAGTGAAATTCTATCAATAAAAAGTAGAGTATAATATATTAGTAAAAAAAAATTTAAAAAAATTAGGGGAGTAATCATCTTGTAAAAAAAATTAAAAAATAGTGGAGTATTATTTGTGTCAAACTCAAATTGGAATGAAAGGTTTTAGAGAACTCTGTATTTTATTTTTTACTTTTTCACCAATTATTTATTTGTCCTATTATTACCGATTATACTATTTATTTATACCAGTTATTTTTTTTTTTTTTACAAAACTTATTATTTTATTTTTTTTATAAGCTTTTACAACAATTATTTAATTTCTTTCGAAAATCAGAAAACTCTTCTATTCACAATCTCTGTAAAACCCTAGAAAAACCCTTCTCTGTTGTTTTCCACCAAGAAACAAAAAAATGGCGTTCAACTCAATTCTTCGCAGAAAGTCGAGTACTTTCATTAGGGCTTTCGCTTCTGCAAGTCAATTGATAACAAAGACCCAACCGGGTTATCGCACCGTCCTTTCCGCCGCCGTCAACCGGTTCCAGGATTCCTCTCTTCCTAGGTTTCACTTTTCTTCCGTAGCTTCCAAGAAAAAACCATCCTCCGACGAAAATCTTCTCCGTGTCATCGAATCGGAAATCACTTTAGCTAAAGAAACCGATGAATTCGGCGCTGTAAGCTTCATTTTCTCTAATCTATTAGATTAATGAAAATAGTAATATTATAATTTTATTGTTATTTATGATAATTATGATAATAATTATAATTATTATTTATTTATTATGTGAAATGTTGAAAATTTGATTTTGGTTTATGTAGGGTGAGGAGGTACCAAGTAATTTTCCATTTAAGATAATTGATAGTGCAGGACAACAAATAGTAACACTTGAAAGGACTTATGAAGGTGAAGAAATTAAGGTTGAAGTTCACATGCCTGATTTGGTTACCGGTGAAGAACACGATCGCGATGATGAGAATGACGATAAGGATGATGAGAGTGAGAGAGCAAATCAATCAAGTATTCCACTTGTAGTTAATGTTTCTAAGAAGGGTGGACCGTCTTTGGAGTTCAGCTGTGTCGCTTATCCTGATGAGATTGTTATTGATAGCTTATCTGTTAAGAATCCTGATGTTTCTGATGATCAAATTCCTTATGAAGGGCCGAGTTTCCAGTATGTCATTTTGGCTTTTATCTGATTTTTATTTACGAATACATGCATGCAATGTTTTAAACCTTGGTTATGTCAATGTTGTTAAATAGAGGCTTTAGTGATTAGTGACTCTATAGCATATCGGAATTTGAACAAATTGCTATTGTTCTGTGACACGTTGTTTAGTACAAAATGTTGTCGGATAGTGGCTATAGACTATAGTGGGGCTATAGCACATTTGCATAGCGGAATTTGAACAAATCGCCATTTTAAGCGATCTGCAATTGGCAACACTGAGTTGTGTTGCTAACCTATACAGGCTATACTGCATATGGTCGTAGAGACAGAATATTGATGGTATTAATGTTGCGGTTCAGATTTCAGTTTTGGAATTTTTTGTAAAACCTTGTATGTAATTTCATTTAATTTTGAAGGTAAGGCATTGTTTAATTTAAATTCTGCCATTTTTTTTTGTAGGGATTTGAACGAGAGCCTGCAAAAGAAATTCCACAAGTACTTAGAAATTAGGGGAATAAAACCTAGTGCGGTAAATTTCTTGCATGAGTACATGATCAACAAGGATAGTAGAGAATATGTGGTGTGGTTAAGTAAGCTCAAGAGTTTCATTCAAGCATGATCATTGACATGGGTTTGAAGAAAGCACGGAGGATATTCAATTTCTGTCCAATCATTTTAATGGATTAATGGATCGTATCATTGTGTTTTCATTTGAAAGAAGAAAATGATCAGGTATTGTGTTAGTGTGGTTTAGTGATAGTTCCTACTTCCAATTTCAAAGGTGCAGTGGTTGAAAATGTTTGCTTTTATATCTGCAGTAAGTGGCCAAAAAATGTTTATGAATTGATTTTAGTTTAAAATAGTTGAATGTGATTTGGTTCATGTAAAACCGAGTTGGGCAATAAATTTGAGTGCAATAATTACATGAGTTCAAATTGATTGATACCATAAAAATATTAGGTATTTTGGTTATGCGAGACACTTATCCAGCTTTTTATCCTATATTCTATTATGCGCACCAAGTCCTTAAGAAAAATATGTATATATTGGGAAGTGAGAATGATGAATTCATTGTGGATTTGAACATATTCTAAGTTTGTTTGTGAACAAAGTTAATACACAATGGAGATTGGATTTGGACCTAGAATTGTTGTTCTTTGATGCTATTGCTTAGAGATAAGGAATTGATCCTTGTGATTATTGAATCTTGTTTAGAAAACCTCGATTAAGCTCTATTCTACCTAAGAGATTAGGGAATTGAGGATAATTGAGAGGGTTAAGTGCCCAGAAATTGGACTTAACCATTTTTTGTTGATTCTCTCATGACATAATTGCCATACAATTAGTAAGATCCACTCAATTACTGATTACATTGAGTCAAACGATTCGAAAAATGCCTAATTGTCGTTTCCATTATCAAAAACTCGTTTCATTTCCGGTTTTGAGATTGAATGCAAATTAAACTTTGAAAACTTCCCCCAATTATGTTACTTGTTTTTACACTAAGATTAGTTCGAATAGCTATTGTTGATTAAGACAATCCCTGTGGATGTTAATCTCTTTTACTACTTGCAACGAATAAGTACACCTGCTTATTTCTCGTCAAGTTTTTGGTCTTAGATGCAATGGGAGGACTCACATAGGTAAAGTATTATAGACAGGTGTATTTAATATAGAACTCTTAAAAATGATATTTTTAATACCGTAGTAAAAAATAGAGGATTTATATAATTATTTTATTAAATTTTTTATTAAAGTATTAAGGTTCACTTTTAAACCATCTTCAAGTTACACATCGAATTTTAGACATATGGTATGTTTGGGTTGGTTTATTTTTTAACATATGTGAAACAACTTATATAAAAAATAAATTTTTACTTATTATTATAAGTTTTTCAAGATAGTTTATATGAAAACAACTTATAAAGATACAATTTTTGTTAGTGAAAATTTAGAAATTAACATAAAAGTTTATTTATTTACTTTAACTATTTTCATAAACTCAAAAATAAGATAAATATAAACGGTACCCCATAGTGTATTTATGAAACTTGTATGGCATTATACCTCGATTATTACTACTCATCAAGTGAACCCTCCACACCAAACGACATATTCCTGGTGATTGGGGTCAATGGAATAATTATGAAATTCAAATAGAACATGCAATAAAAGACAGAATTCAAATTGTGGATCAAAAGGATTGAGTCGTTCCTTGCATGCAGAAAAGTGAGGGAATATAATAGTGAGAAATGAAGGCTGAAATTAGCATTATGGGTCCCTCCCAAATGAATTTGAAGATTGAATTATTGTACAACTTATGGCGGGCAAGAAGGAGTGAGATAGACAGACGTGTGAATACTAACCACACGCAACCTATGACCCTTCATCACTGCCAATTATCAGACCAGATATTCCAACAACTACTCAGTATTTTAGTTTAAATATGATTTTCATCCTTACTCCTTAGTATTTTTTTAAGTTTTTGTTTGGATTACCCTCCCCGCACAACTTAATGCTATGAAGTATGAACTAATGTTAGTATTTTGTTTTCGACATTAGCCCTCTGGTTTTCAGGGGAAGGAGATCTGATAATCCAGAGTTTGGCCACGAAGTTAGGAAAGTATGGTAAAAAATTATTCCCGTAAGGAATCAAACTCGGATTCTCCCGAAAGAAGCTCATTAATCACTTGAGTCTAATGTTTTGATTAACTAATTTTAGTATCTAAGTTATGAACTACTACTCGTATATCATGAGCATTATTAATTACTACAAGTAGAACCGATCAAATCTCTATTGTGGAGCATGGCAAATACTTCCTTAAGCAGTGTTGACCATATTGTATAAGCTCTCGATACAGAAGCAGATTCCTCTCCAATAGCTTGGGGAAACTTTTTGTTGACCATATTGTAGATAGAAAGAGAGTCAGATTCAAAAATAATGTTCACAAATCTACGATTCCGCACCAAAATAACGCCACTACGTAACGCCTACATTTCTACACAAAGAATTGTTCCTAGCACTCATCCGTCAATAATACCAACAAAATCATTTTATACTTTAATGTTGATTAGACCAACAGCAAAAAGTTTGGATGATTTTTTATCTAACCCTTCGACTTTTAGAAGAAAGGAACTCTAATAATCCGATTTTTCATCAAAAGATAAGCAAAATTTGATTTTAAAAAAAAATGGTTCCTCATTTGAGCTTAATCACTTAATTAAAGTTTAGACAAATTTGCATGCACATTGTAGTGTTCCTAGTGTACAGTAATGAGTCAATGACATTTTACATGTGGTGCCCAGATGGGGGCAAAAGTCCAACGATGGTGGAGCCACATAAATATGGATTATTAGGCGCATAACTTTTTGCCAATATATCTCCTACTTATTACAACATGATCATTTAGAATTGAAAGCATATCTAAATACTAAATGTTGCTCATGTTGCAATGTTTTTTGAAATATAAAGATCATAATCTATTTTTTATTAAATGACTTTTTTTCATAAAACTTGTACAAAAGTGCGATCGGAAAGAGGCCGAAACCACTTCATGTCAGAACTAACCCCAAACTAGATTAGACGGTCCAGTGGGCCGAATACCAGTGGTGAAAAGAGGAAATCCACTTTTTAGATTCATTGACAATCTGATGTATTTAGTTTATAGTATAGACTAGATACATTGAATTATTCATTATCAATGAATCTAAAAAATAGATTGTCTCTTATATTTAGGACCGTAGGGAGTACCATTCTAATGGTGAAGTAGCAACTAGATGCAAGTTGTCTTGTTTCCCCCTATTCAAATTTGTAACTAAGCAAATGAAATTTTTGAACTCTAATTTTAAATATAGTTTAAAACCAAATTGAATCTGAAATGGCAAATGGAGTACAAACAAATACAATGGAGAACATAGATTTGGACTCCCACAGAGGGAGTAATGTACCTGCAATCGCAAACACTCTGATTCTCAAGTCAATGTATAGTGAGTATAGTAAGATTATCAGAAAGAATGGGTAAATTTCACTTATGGATCCTTGTTGGGACAATCACAAATCTCGCCGCAATTCACAGAATGACTTGACTTGTGAATCATGACCAACGAACAAAGTCAGTGTACTATTTTCGGGCATGTCCAATTCAAATTGGACCTAGACCCCGTCCAGAACAAATTTGAAAAATATGAAATTTCTACCATTATAACTTTATAACTATCACAATTCTAATTCTAGGCTTTGGTTAACATGGAAGACTTCAACAAGTCTTCCATGGTGCACAAGTTGAGAAAATTATTATAACGAATACGAATTTTACAAAATTGATCGTTGGATTGAATGTTTATATTATATAGATCATCCATAAATTTTTTAAAAAAAAATTAAAAATCGTTTGATATGTTATTGAGACACATCAAGATTAACGGTATTCAATTAAAACCCATAAACCGTTAATTTTGATTGGTTTCGATAACATATCAAATGATTTTCGATTTCTTTAGAAAAAAATATGGATGATCTATATGATATAAACTTTCAATCCAACGGTCGATTTTGTAAAACTCGTATTCGTTATAATAATATTTGTAAGTGGTGCATGGTGCAAGACTTCATGCATTTGTGCATGGTAGACATGGCCCTAATTCTATATCTGTTACCAAAATAATCCTAATTCTAGATCTAATAATTATACTATAAAATTGGATTTGTCACAAAGATACATGTATGTAGATTACTACAACAACAATTGTCACTAGCAGTAGGTAAAGTTGATTTCTTCTATTAAATTTGATTGCACAATAAAATTTCACAGTTCTAATTCATGATCTAATAATTATACATAAAATTTGATTTCAGTCAATAGGATAGATACATGTTGATTATACAGCAGCAACAATTATGACAACCTGTGGCTGTAAAGTTGATTTTTCTACTAACCCCATTAGTTACAAAGCATTCACATTTATACCCTCTTATCATTGCATGTTTGAATCGACGGTGAATTCGGTTAAATCAAATATTTTTAACTAAAGCTACACCATACGGTGTCAACAAACTCACCGTGATTCAAAACATACTCTTAAGTCTGGTAAGATCAGAATAACATAAACAAAGGGGGTGAACCATTTTAGAAGCATAAGCAATATACAAAGGATGTTACTATTCTAAAGCCTTTTTTACTTTGTATGACAAACCTATACCAAAATTCTTGTTCTGATTGCTTCCAAATTCACCACCTTCCTTTAATCAGCTTTTTGTACAGCAGTCTTAAATAAAAGGATGTACAATTTTTGATCCATTGAGAAATATAGAAACCCTCCAACTGAATGAGTCACAAATGATCCAAAACTAGTCCCCACAATACAGTGCCATGCCGGCCCATACACTCCATCAAATTCCTGCAATATTTCAACCACACAATCAAATTCATTGACCAATCATCACAACAATTCAAAGACTCACTCATTTTTTGAATAACAACACCAAAGTCCTAACTCCTAACTACTAAAATGATTCCTAATTCAAAAACATACCAAGTTCATGTTTGATTTCTATATCTTTGAATAATGAGTATAATAATTGATTTGCTTTCAATGTTGGTATCAACCATCAAATTGAGTTCAACAAAATTACGATGACACCATGAATTTGTTGATTGCGGTAACTCAATCACAATAATTTTGTCGAACTCACCACAAAATCAAACATGCACTAATTATAAATTGAAATAGTAATTTTAAACTTTTGACTCTATGATTGATTAATAGCTAGCTCAAATTTATTGTTCAACTCTATTCTTCTAAATATATTCACCACCAGTATCTGGCCCACTAGACCGCCTAATCTAGTTCGGGGTCAGGTCTGGTACTCCCGATCACAGTGCGGGGATACCATACATCATTCTATGTCCAACTCACTTATAACTAAACTCAATTAATTTTTCATCCCAACAAAATCAAATCATAAAAAACAAAATGAATTGAATAATGAACATAATGAGTAATAATGTTAAGCATTAAACCTTTTTGAGGGATAATGCAAGGGTTTTGGAAGTGAACTTCTCCATACTATCAAAGGCCTTTCTAGCACAATCAACAGCATGGATCTGCATAAATGGTGGCATATCCGCTGAAACCATTTTTGCACCATTAATTGCAAAGAAATCACCTAACTCAATCATTGACCCACATAAAGATCTTCTTCTACCACCACTTTGACCCAAAGAAACAGAAACTCTCTCCTTAACAACATCACCTTCTTCCACTTTCCTTGTTTTTTCAACCTTAACATCTTCAACCACACACCCTTTATAAGATTCCTTCTTCTCATTCTTCAACAACCCCTGAAGTTTCCATTTTTCCAATTCTGAACTAGTTTTTTGTGGTTTCTCTTTATGGGTCCTTTTAGAATTCAAAAAAATACTATCTTTTTCAACTTTTGGTGTTTGTACTATGTTTTTTGTGTTGTTGGGTTTTGAGGAATCAAATATAGCAGAAGTTGTCATGGATTTAGTTTGTAAACGTGTGTCAACATGTTTTGTTTGAGGTTGTTTGGTTTTTCTACTACCTAAGTTAAGACTTTGAAAAGGTTTAACTAAAAAAGATGATTTAGTAGCTTGAATCAAATCTTGGTTTGGCTTTGGGTAGTGAGAATGAGAAGGTGAAGGTGAAAAGATAGTGTTTTTAGTGGTGGTGGGTTTAGGGTGCTTTGCCGGAGCTGAAGCTGAAGGTGGAGTTGGCTCCGGCGGTGCTGTGTTTCGCCGCCGAGAAGGACGGTGTGACATAATGAAAAGACGGTGCAAATAGCAAAAAATAGAAAAGTGTTCTGTTTTTATGATATTTTTGTTAAGGTTTTGTTTTGTTGGGGAAAAAGAAAGAAGATGAAAAGAGGTTGTAGAAGTAGAAAGTGGTTAAAGTGTTGGGATAGGTTTTCTAGGTGTTGGGGAAAGAAGAGGGGAAAATGAAACTGTGCATTTTGACAGAGACTTGTGCGGTGAGATTAGAATTAGATTACTCATTTTGGTTTTTGTTTTTTGTCACGCGCCAAGGGGGGTGTGTGAGAGAGAGAGAGAGAGAGAGATTGTTGACCTTTGACTGGTACTAGTAGTAGCTATAGCTCTTACGTGTGAGAATGGAAAGATAGCAAAGAAAGATGTATAGGCTGTTAGGTGAGGTTATGTCATGTCTCAGAACTCAGATAGAGAGAGCCAGACAGAGAGGTACAAAATGGATTACCAATCTCATTATTGTTTGTTTATTTACAGCTTAAACTAACTTCCCTAGGTTAAGAAAAACTTCACTAGCCTTAAAAATGGTTCGATTTTAAGGAGAATGATTTTTAATGAGAAGTACTTTATGTACTTCTTCCATCTTACGGATAATTCATTAAGCGAAATCATTCTTAAAATAATACTGAGACGAGAGACGAGACTCTCATTTCATCCCATGACAGTATATTTGTAGGTTGCAGCCACTTTACGTCTCTCATTCTAATCATTTGTTATACATAAACTACAATATTTTTCTTTCTTGTGTCATTAAATAATATTTATTCTCTCAAGACACTCATAGTCTTAGGTATATTTGCTCATATTTCATCTATCATCAACTAGTATTTGTCTTACTTGCATAATTTATTTGAGAAAATGAGTCTCATCTATAACCAAAGTCAAATAATAGTATAGTCTCTATGAAGATTTTAATGAGAAACGAATGCTGAAATTGAATAGCATAGCATTATAGTCCCTCTCAAATCAATTTTTAAATTGAATTATTGTACAACTTAGGATGGAGGGACTACATAGAGTACTTCTCATTAAAAATCATTCTCCTTAAATGAGCTCATTAAGGAAAATCATTCTCAAAACAACACAGAGATGAGAGACGAGACTCTCATCCCATGACAGTACATTTGCAGGCTGCAGCCACTTTACTTCCCTCATTATAATCATTTGTTATACATAAGCTTCAATATTTTCCTTTCTTGTGTCGTTAAATAATACTTATTCCTTGCTCATATTTCATCTATCAGTATCACCAACTAGTATTTGTCTTACTTGCATAATTTATTTGAGAAAAGGAGTCTCCTCTATAACAAATGTCAAATAATAGTACAGTCTCCAAGAAGATTTTAATGAGATACGAATACTGAAATTGAATAGCATAGCATTATGGGTCCCTCCCAAATGAATTTTCAAATTGGATTATTGGACAACTTAGGATGGAGGGAGTACATAGAGTACTTCTCATTAAAAATCATTCTCCTTAAATGAGCTCATTAAGAAAAATCATTCTCAAAATAACACAGAGATGAGTGACGAGACTCTCATCTCATCCCATGATAGTACATTTGCAGGCTGAAGCCACTTTACTTCCCTCATTCTAATCTTTTGTTATACACAAGCTCCAATATTTTTCTTTATTGTGTCATTAGGTATCTTTGCACATATTCAATCTATCACCAACTAGTATTTGTCTTACTAGTTTGTAATTGAATTCATATAATTAAGGACATTTATTTGTTAAGAAATAAAACAACACACAGATGAGAGACGAGACTCTCATCTCATCCCATGACAGTACATTTGCATTGCAGGCTGCAACCACTTTACTTCCCTCATTCTAATCATTTGTTATACACAAGCTCCAATATTTTCCTTTCTTGTGTCATTAAATAATACTTATTTCCTCGAGACACTCATAGTCTTAGGTATATTTGCTCATGTTTCATCTATCACCAACTAGTATTTATCTTACTTGCATAATTTATTTGAGAAAATGAGTCTCCTCTATAACCAAAGTCAAATAATAGTACTGTCTCCATCCATCCATCCATCAAAATACTGCAACTTTTGAAAAAAGAACAAGCTCGTGTATTTCTCTTCAGTGTTGTCCCTTTTGAAAAAAAATGGTGGTGATTCCGGATTAAGTTGTCCATGTTTATTTTATATTGTTTTTTTAATTCTTTTGATATATTTTAAAAATTAAACAAAATTTACTATCACATATAAACGGGGTCACTTGAGAATTAAGATTAACATTAAAAAAAAATACTAAACAAGATGTGTTGAGTTGAAGTTACCTTTGGTCTCTGCAGATTAGTCTCTCCAGTTGCGTCCGGGGATACCTTTGGTTTAAAAAAGGTTTAATTAGTTAAATGGTCCCTTAAAAATATTTTAGGTTTCAAAATGGTCCCTTAAAGAAAAAAAAGGTCTGGATTGGTCCCTTAAAAACATATTTGTGTGTGACATCGGTCCTTTCCATCAATTTTTAACCCAAAAATTATAAGGTGGACCAACATTATAAGTGGTCTGCCAAAGACCTCTTTAATTTTTTTAATCTTAACCATTTATTTTTTTGTTTAAAAGAGAGCCATTGGATTTTGTAGGTATATTATATCTTATGATGAACTACCAACACCAAATTTTGTTATACTTTTCTTCATCTTCTTTCTTGTCATCTCTTCATGTTCATAAACATCTTCATACCTTAAACAAAAAAAAAACCAAATTTTAAACTCACTCAAAAATATTTGTTAAAACAAAACTAACCAAAAATAAAATTACGTAATTGTGATTTGGGACTTTTGTTTTTAATTGTGATTCTTTGTATCCAATGCTCTTCACTAGTTCTCTGTTTCTTTCATCCCTTGCCAACCCTGAATCCATTTCATTCTACTGTACAAAACTTATGTTAAATCAACTATAAATCCCCTTCATTCTATTACACAACCCTATCAATTTCAATTGACCCAGAACGAGGCTTTCATCTCAGCCAGTAACAACCTTCGTTCCTCTTTCATGACTCTTCCGTTTCACCGCTAGTAACTGTCACGCCGAACTCGTCGTACTACCTCCTCTGGCACCACTTTCTCTTCCCCAGGAATAACATACAACCCAGAAAATTAAAATTAAAAAAACAGATAAATTAAAACCCAAACAACCTAAATCTAAAATACACATTAACAGAATCCATAAATTATAAGTCAAAGTTTTGATTTTTAACCTAAATCTCTTACTTTGTTGTATCAGATCTGAGCCAAGTTTGTTTTAATTTCTATGTTTTTTAATTTATGAGTTTGTTTTATCAGATCTGAATTCGTTTTAATTTCTGGGTTTTTTTAATTTTTGAGTTTGGTCTATGAAAATGTTGTTGAATTGAAGATGAAGAACGATGGAAAATAGAAGACAAAGAAAAGTAAAATGAGATTAAGTGTAGGTGGTTTATCATTACATCTACAAGATCTGATGGTTGTCTTCTTAATTAAAAAATCAAATGGTTAAAATTTAAAAAATTAATGAGGTCTTTGGTGGACAACCTATACAGTATAACATCCACAATGACACGTCACTTCTTTGACGGCAACTAACGGTTTTTGAAAAAATTTTGACAGAAAGGACCAATGTGACATACAGAAATGTCTTGAAGGGACCAATTTCGACCTTTTTTCTTTAAGAGACCAATATGAAACTAAAAATATCTTTAAGGGATCAATTAACTAATTAAGCCTTTAAAAAAAAACTCTAAAGTAACTTATAATTGTAAAAAGTTAATTCCAATATTTAATCAAGTAACTTATTATGTTTAATCAAGTACCTATCATTGTTTTTTTTTTAAAAAAAAGTGCCCTATCATTAATCAAAATTTAACAACTAATTATAAAAATGAGAGTGCATTCATGAGATGTCAAAAAACATCCATTTCAAAATTTGTTGGAAGTTAACCAAGCATTAACATGTCATATCGTGTTTCTAGATTGTGGTCTCACCGCACACATGTGTTTCTAGACGGTGTTTGTTGTTGGTCAAGACCGTCCAAAGCGGAAAATGTTCCCATCAACAACATTTTCTAAACAATTAATTACTAATAGATAATTAAACTCACAGGTTAATAAATTTCATTTAAAAAACGTGTCTAGGAGTACAATTTAGAGAGATGTAATATATAAATAGATTTTTTTAAAATTTTTATTATAAAAATAAAAATAATTGTAAATACCACATGCAAATTTACTTATGTGACTTGTAAATATTGATTGATGTGTAACTACTCTCAATAATGAAGGGTGGAGTAAGCCTCACCATATAAATATTAGGGTTTAAATTTTAGCCGGCCTCATTAATGAGATTTTATTATTGAGTGATTAATCTACTTGAAAAAAAATCATTAAAAATAAATATTAAAAAATTTGCTAACATGTATTTGTGATTTTAAAATATTAGTTATAGTTAAAACGGTTTAACTATGAACTATGACTTATTATGCACTCAATACTCCAAATGCTATTTATCAAGTCATAGTTATATCTACGTGGACAATGATTCGAATACCACGTTACGTTAACATGATTTGCTACATATGTTATATGAGTCGATTAAAAAACAATTTTACATTAAAATTTATATTCTAAAATAATAAAATTTTCAAAGAAAAGGAAATTAATTCTTAAAATGATATATGAATTATTATCACACAATTTTATTTATTTATGTTAAAATGGACTAAAATATATATTTTAAGAGTTTAATTGTTATGCATTGTCGGTGTTATAGATATAGTCTTTATTCAATAATTAATATATTTAATATAAGATATAGATTAGATAATAAACTTAGTACTTAACAAACAAACATTTTCTTATAATAAAATACAAGATAACATCGAGCAAAAAAAAAAAGATAACTTATAATCCCTCTAGTCCTAAATATAAGAAAAAAATTATTTTTTAGATTCATTGAGTATCTAATGTATCTGGTTCAAATACATTAGATTCTCAATGAATCGAAAAAGTAAACTTTATCTTACGCAGTATTTAGAATCGGAGGGAATATTCATTATAAGTCAGGTTATTGACTTTTTTTTTTCAAACATAGCCCAACTCAATATTTTAAGGATTTAATTGATATGCACCGACGGTGTAAAATAATTTTACATTGTCAACCAATACCAACCATGTTTTCTGCCACATCACTCCACTTTCTTGATATGACATGGCAAAATAATGGCTGTTTATTGGACGATGGTGTAAAACTATTTTACACCGTCGGTGCATATCAATTAAACTCATATTTTAATTGGTTTAAATTTGTTCTCCCAAATATGAACTTAACAAACTTATAACCTCAACTATCTTAATAGGAATTGGTTGTCAAAAATCAAAATCAAACAAACTATATTCATAGGAATTGTCTATCCTTAGATCATTCAATCATGGTTTATGGCCCAAAACAAAACTTGAGTCAAATATAATAAATACAAATACAATTTCTATTTAGAAATTTGAAATCAAATTTTCCTTTTTCTCCTAAAAAATTCTTCCAACTTCATCACTTTCCTAAAAAAAAAAAAGAAGTTCCTTTAAAACCGTTTCCTTTTTGTGACCTTTCCACGTAATAATACTTTTACTATTAATTTGCTACCAACGCCGACTCAAAAACTCTCTCTTTGACTTTTTTGAAACCAAACCAAACGCAATCGGAGCAAACAACAACAGCAACAACGATGATGATGACGACGACGACGAAGAGAGCAAGAACAACAACAAAGGTACAAAACATGTTCATCTCTTTATGTAGACAAAGATCCTTTCACATTCTCATCATCATCGCTGTTTTCTATGTTCTTCTTTTCACTCTTGAAATCCCTTTCGTTTTCAACAAAACCGCCGTCACTCGTTCCGAAAGAAACGCTTTAGAACAACAACAACAGCTTCAACCGAGTCAGATAACTCAACTCACTCGCACCCGAAAAAATCATAATTTGATTCTATCTGGATTGGTACTAAACGACGCCGCATTTGATTCCGAAGTTTATCAATCAGCGTGTCAAGTTGGTAAAAGGGTTTGGGAAGAACTTCAATTAGCGAAAACCCCAGTTCAAAATCAAAACGGTGTCGTTTTGAAACCGGAGAATTTAACCGGGTTATGTCCTCGTTCGGTTTGGGTTACCGGGTCGGATTTTGTTGGGAATGGTAGTTTGATGGTGATTCCTTGTGGGTTGACTTTAGGGTCACATATAACGGTTGTTGGGAAACCGTTGAGAGATAGGGATGGGGAAAAGTCTCAGTTTGTGATGGAATTGCAGGGTTTGAAAACTGTTGAAGGTGAAGAGCCACCTAGGATATTGCATTTCAATCCTAGGTTGAAAGGTGATTGGAATGGTAAACCTGTTATTGAGCTTAATACTTGTTATAGGATGCAGTGGGGTACTTCTTTGCGTTGTGATGGTTGGAAATCTAGGGCTGATCAAGATACCGGTAATCATCGATTATTCTAACTTTATATTATAATTTTATGCGTGTTTCAATGTTTAGATTGATAGTAAAATTTAGATGTTTGGTTAGTAATACTGGTTTTGACTTGAAGTAATGAAAAGTAGTATTTGTCTATTTGAGTTTGTTTGAAAATATTAGATTAAGTTCTATGAAGCACGGACACGACACTGACATGTCGACACCGATAATAATTTGAGAAAATGACACAATTCAATGTAATTATAAGTGTCGGTGTCGTGTCGGTGTCCGACACAGACTTAATCCGAGGAGTATCGGTGCTTCATAGATTATGTTTTATATTGATTTGATTTTAGAGTAAAAACATTGAGACATGTTATTTCACTTTTTAACTTCAGTTACAAGTAAGTCAATTGTGCAAAGTGAGTGTGTTTGGTTGGATTATGAGAGTGCAAACGCCCATTGGTATTGAAGTTCTGAGTCGTAGATTCTAGGTTCGGCCATGGTTTGGAACACACTGAAAATGAAGTTAATTTAGTAGTATTACGTTTGTTGTCAAATGTTGACTTGAATGCAGATTATATGGTGGATAAAAAGTGCCTTGATTTTGGATTTGAATGATTAATGTATTAAATTGATGAAATGAATGTACTTTTACTATGTAGGTTTATGGGCTTATGGCATAGATAAACTATCTTGTTATGAAATCGTGCGACTGCAACAGTGCAGTTCATTCTTGATGTATTGTTTATTTGTTGTCATTGTGATGGCTCTAAATTGAGTTGCTTCTTTTGTGTTCGGAACAGTTGATGGACTGGTGAAGTGTGAGAAGTGGATTGGGGGAGAATCAGGAGATGATAGGCAAGCAGTGGAGTCGAAATCAGAATGGTGGTTGAAGAGACTCATAGGTCGGACAAAAAAAGTATCAGTTGATTGGCCATTCCCATTTAACGAGAACAAGCTATTTGTTCTTACTCTTAGCGCTGGATTGGAGGGGTATCATTTTAATGTTGATGGGAGGCATGTGGCCTCTTTTCCTTATCGCACTGTGAGTAATGAATGTCATTCAACTTGCTGACCTGAAGTTGGATTTGTATCATTTATTGGTTTTGATTTTTTAATTTCAGCAGGGCTTTACTCTTGAGGATGCTACTGGACTCACTGTAAAAGGAAATATTGATATCCATTCTATATTTGCTGCCTCCTTGCCTTCAACTCATCCTAGTATTTCGCCACAGCAGCACCTTGATTTTTCAACCAGATGGCGTGCCCCACCACTACCTGAATTTGGCGTGGAACTGTTCATCGGCATCCTGTCAGCTGGAAACCATTTTGCTGAGCGGATGGCTGTGAGAAAGTCATGGATGCAGAATAGCCTTATCAAATCTTCTGAAGTGGTTGCTCGTTTCTTTGTGGCACTGGTAATGCTGACGGGATGACACACCCTTTTGGTTTCGTGGTTATTTATTTTCTGCAGGATTCTTAAAATTTCAATCTTTTTTTACAGCACCATAAAATAGAAATTAATTCAGAGTTGAAGAAGGAAGCAGAATTTTTCGGAGATATTGTTATCGTTCCTTACATGGATAACTATGACCTCGTTGTGTTGAAAACAGTGGCTATATGTGAATATGGGGTAAATTGCTGTTTGTTTAAAATTCTCAGTTTGAAAAATGAATAAAATTTCGAGAGGATAGATAATATCTGCTACATTATTTGTAGGTTCATACAGTAGCTGCAGGGAACATCATGAAAGGTGATGATGACACATTTGTGAGAGTGGACGCTGTTATAAACGAAATAAGGAATGTTCCGGATTCTATGAGCTCTTATATTGGGAATATAAATTATTACCACAAACCCTTGCGCCATGGTAAATGGGCTGTGACATATGAGGTAATCAGAACTTGTTGCAATTTCATTTTATTTTTGTTGTTACGGAGCGAGAGTTGTCTAGGATGGAAAATTATGACTTACTGTTTTCTTATCACATTAACTTAAACATAAAACACTGGCGATGCTTTGTGTTACGCAAAGATTGATTTTTATTGGTTGCATTATGTTTTCAGGAGTGGCCAGAAGAGGATTACCCACCATATGCTAATGGGCCGGGGTATATTCTGTCTTATGATATTGCAAGCTACATTGTTTCTGAATTTGAGAAGCATAAATTAAGGGTTAGTGTAAAAATATCGCTGCACACTTTCCCTGTTGTCTTTTTTTTATTTGATCAAGTATCTCCGTGCCGGTGCATATTGCATTCATTGTGATTAAATTTGTTGTTTTTCTTTCTTTTTAATGCAGTTGTTCAAAATGGAAGATGTGAGTATGGGAATGTGGGTAGAGAAATTTAACAGCACAAAACCGGTACATTATTCGCATAGCTTAAAGTTCTGCCAGTTTGGGTGTATAGAAGGCTATTACACAGCTCATTACCAATCTCCAAGGCAGATGATGTGCCTTTGGGATAAATTGCAGCGGCATACAAATCCTCAATGCTGCAACATGAGATGACAAAGTGGTGTATTATACTCCATCTTTGTATTCATTGAGGAACAAAGGAAACAAGTTTTGCAGTCATAGCTTAGCTTTTGAATATTTGTAAATACAGCAGGAGCTCAGATAGAAACCTTAGCACTGTATAAATGGCCTTTTAAATTCCATTATTTATATATTCTTTTGATAAGAAAATTTCATTACTTATTGTTATACCTTAGGTACTGTTTTGAAGATGCATGGGAGGATTGGGTTGATTCAAATTCTCTCTGTTCTTATAGATAGATTGTTATGAAGGAGATGTTTCTACATAGAAACTTTGACCCTAATAGACTTGAATTTGATTAATGGGAGATTTTAGATATTATGAAGAATCTTATGTATCCAAAGGTGCTATGTGCTATAATGATTCAACAAAGAATATTTTCCCATGGTTTCTTTAGATACACATTTAATTTTTAATAAACTTAGGTTTGTGATTCTTTAAAAAAAATTGATTACATTTCAATTAGTGGAAAACTCTAATATGGCCCACTTATACAAGTGGTCTATCACATATCACTAACTTAAAAAATATTTAAAATTTTATTGACGACATATATTATTGTTTGAAAGAATAAGTTAATAGTCATTCTCATTTTTATATTGAAATAATCTTAATCATGTCATTGTTTTAGCTATAGAGATAAAGAGACTTTATTTTATTTTTTTAAAAAAATATTGTTGATAGCCGTTACAATTTCAGATAATCTTAAACTCTAGTCAACAGTAAATTAATTGTGAAGTTGTTCCACCGTAACATTTGCCTCAATTACGTATTTCAGTACTGTGTGTTTGTTTCAAAGAAAGAAATTGTAGGAGTAATTGTGAATGGAAATTAAGGAAACATGTCCATAAGTATGGGAGACATATTTGAGCATCAACCTATAGAAAACAAGTGACATGTAGGAAATGGATGTTGACTTGACCTACCTTGCTACCATGCCATTTATGAAACACATGGACCTTAATTGGAAATATTACATTCTAGACTCCTACAAGAATAATTCATGAAGAACTCAGATATCTTACTGCACAACCATCACCTATTGAGAAGAGGTTTATGATTATTGTATTTTCCATATAACATCATATTTCAGGAGAATCTTCTCCGTATAAAAATATATCTCATATATATTCCGCATTATTATAAAATAAAATAAAAAATCACATTTATGCCTTTGTGAGGTAAAAAAAAGACAATACTCATTGTGAATGTAATGGAAGGAAAATCATTGGGCCTCTATGTGATTTTGAACAACAAATTTCCTTTTGCCACCCTATCCCATTTCTTGCGCCCCTACGAAATTACTAAAACACCCCTGTCTCTGTCCGTTATTTAGGTAGCAGACACTCCAAAAACACCATACCTTTATAACGTCCGCTACTTAAGTAGCAGAAGAGTAAAATGGAAAATGCATAAGGCGCGTGAGTAACCGGTACGATGACAAAAATAAATCTCTTTGAACTATCCTATAGGACCAAGATGGGTATGACCTGTGTTTTTATAATAGGATTTTTTTTTGGACAAAACTTATATGCATTTCTTTAGATGCTGTTTTTCCTGTTCATCTCACAAAAGGTAGTTATTTATATTTTATAATTAAAAAAAGAAAAAAAAATGTTTTTAAATAAAAATAACTTTCCCATGTATCTAGCACAGTAAAAACTGTGTATATGGAACTGTACATAAGTTTGGTCCTTTTTTTTTTACCATTCTACCAATTTTCTCATGTGCCCTACAAAATTATCAAAATACCTACTTAAGTAGCGAACTAGTAGCGGATTCTGTCCGCTACTTAAGTAACAGACTTTATAAAAATGAGAAATTTGAAAAAAAGACACCCTCCTAATATGAAAATTTCAAGATTTTATACACCCGCTACTTAAGTAGCGTAAGAGTAAAATAAGAATCTAGAAGGGCGCACACAAGAAGGTGGTAGAGTGACAAAAAAAAAAAAAAAGAATTCTCTTATAATAGGGTGTGACAACGAATTCTAGTTAACAATTTTGCTTAATGAGATCAATGATGAATATGATGTGATGTTTGTAGTATTCTTAAACAATGTAAGATGATCCTCCATTATTTCCCTTTTTATTTTTTGACACAATTATTTTCCTTATTTTATGATCTAGTATATTAGGTGGTACTAGTATCTAACATGGTTGCTCATTTATTAGTAATAATGGACTAATGACATTCATATTTTATCATAGCCCCTATGGTTAATTATCATGTTATCTCATGTTTCTTGAGCTAAAGATTATAAATGAATTGCAATGAATCATTGAGCTTTCAATGGATTTTACTTTATAGACACATTCTCTTGGTTACTTTGTAAAAACTCATTCCTCATATTCATTCTACATTGGAGAGATTGCTTGTGTGAGATTTGAATATTCTAAAACAAATAATTAGTTAGTAAAGTGATAAAATCAATTGCAAAATTGATATTTGATCATATCTATGATTCGTTATATTCCTATATGCAAATGTAATATCAACTTTGATTTATATATTCACATTGTAGATTAACTTTACAATTTAAAATAAATTGTCCACTTTAAAATAATGTGATATATAGTGGTTAGTGCTATGCATTACCATTTGTGCTATAGCTTCTTCTATTATTGGCTTGCTACACAAATTTGTCTTGTTGCTGCATGCACGCAAGTACACACAACTAGTAATATGATTCTATGAAGGAATTTTTTAATTCAATTATTTAGTAGTAAATCAGTACATTTTACAAAAGTTCATATGAATCATCAATCCAATCCAACTACAGCTTTCAGAGTTAAATAATAAGCAAGAAAGTACACTAGAGCTTTCTTGCTTAGTGTCTTTCTTTTTAATCATTTTCGTTTTTATCCTTCAAGACAAACTCTATATATTCCTTTATTATTTTTTTTATACTTTCCGACCTAAAATACACTTCATCCGTTTTAAAATATAAGTAAAAATTAGTTAATAAAAATTAATGTTTCTAGTTTTAATTTTACACAAAATACATCAACTTTAGTCGATCAATTTTTGCTTATGTTTTGAGATGGAGGAAATAGAGCCTTAAAGAGCGAGAGAATGTTGTAGATTGTAAATGTTGGCTAGCAACGCCTAAAGGAGGGATATAGAAAAATGTTTACCCGATGAGTTTAGAACACAAGTTAAGCTTTATAATAGGAGCATTAGGGTTTTAGGACTCATTGTCTCAATTAAGAGAGCTTTGGACATTATGTGAGGATATTAAGATCCAACCGTCCTTATTGAATATGTGGTCTACATCCATGATGTCCGTGTCGCCGTGTCAGAATTCGTGCTTCATAGGTTGAGAGCTCTAATTTTTACTAAACAAATTATCACATGGACAAGATATGTATGTCCTTTAGAGCTAGCGAGGTTATCCAGTTATTTGATAGATTGAGCCTTAATTCACTCTGAAACATTATTTTTTATAATAAAAAATACAAAATTGGGAAGAAAATAAAAATATTTGAGAGTAATTGGAAAGGTTTGAGACTATATATGTTGTTCTAACAACAGTGGAAAGAGTTTGCTGCCACATGGGTGACAGTGACTGTACGTAGTTTTGTCTATTTCTTGAGTTGTTTAACAAGCAAGCTCATGAAAACTGTACAAAGCTGTATGTATGTAGGTAGTACCATATACTATATAGTTTCTGTTATGTATTGAAAGCAAGTGAAAATTACTTTTGAGAGGGACATAATGTGAGGAGTATGACATTTACAAACGGTCTTAATATTGTATATTTGTTTTAAAATATTTAATTAAAAAAATTGTTTTAAAAGAAATCATTTTGAATCTTTTGGTTAAAATTTAAAAGTCTTTTTGGAAAGTGTCCTAATCAATAATATTTCCCCCATTATTTCATTGGTGTTTTAAATTGATTTTCTCCATTATTTCATTTATTTGGAATCGATTTTGTAAAATTAATTTTTATTTAACAATTTTTTTTTTATTTAAAAACAAGTTGAATGTAAAATGATTTACATTTGAATATATTTATGTAAAAAAAAATTGAACAAAATAAATTTTAGTACAAAAATCAAGTATAAACTTAAGTTATGTTTGGGATGGCCAAATTTTGAGCTTATAGCTTATAAGCTCATATGATCAAAAAAGACTTGTTTGGTAAATGTTTTTTAAAAAGAGCTTATAATTTATTTTAGTAACTTATAGCTTATTTTTCAAACCGCTATTTCAAAGTAGTTTATGAGTTTATAACTTATCATTTTTCTTCCAATTTTACCTGTCATCTTGAAAAAAAAAATATTAATTAAATATATTTTTTTATGTCAAACCACTACAAATTCATTTGGCTCGCTTATTCGCTACAAGCTAAAAACTAACTTATAAGTTATTCGATATAAGTTCATCCGCTATAAGCTTGCTTATCAGCTACTTTTTATCGAACATAGCCTTAATAGTTACAATTTCTAACTTCATATTAAAATCGATTATGAAAGCAAAATCATTTTACTCGAAAACAACTAAACATGTCAAAATTAATTTTACACTTCAACAATAATTTATAACAGGTCTAAACTTGAAATCAAACATAAGCTAAGTAGTTTTATTTTAAAAAAATTGCCTACTACTAATAAATAAGTAGTGTAATATTCTCCTTCTCCTCAATATTTTCTCCATTGGTGATGCAAGTCATTGGATACTATAGAGGATTGAATATGAAACACACAAACAATGTATAGGCTATCATGATCAATTTGTGTAGGTAACAACAGGCATCACATGGGCCTCACTGTGCTTTTGCAATTGCGTGGATAATAAGTTCCTCATTTTCTGCTGCATGCCAGGTGTGATCTGCATAATTTCTATGATAGTATGATCATGATTCCTTTTTCTTCTTTTGGCAAAATAAACATGTGCTTGTCTTTATGTTCAATTTGATCTGCATGCCAGATTAATGTAACAATTTTATGTTCAAATTTCATCTCAATAATACATCAGTGTCAAAACTTTTTGAATGAGAGTTTTACTGTCTATTATGATTTCAGCTTACTCAAGATATTAGCTTTTGCAGCTATGCATGGAGGACATGTTAGGAATTTTAATAGTAGACTAATTAAACCATAGATACAAGTTACAACAAACTAATAATGTATTGGGCCAAGTGGTAAGGATTTTGGTCACCTTACGCATGTGGTCAGGGGTTCAATTCCTGTGTCATGTGTTTGGAGAAAATTTGGTTAGGTATGGAGAACCCACCTTATGTGCCCCACATATAGATCATGGATAACATATTTTTAGCGTTATAGAGAGCAACTAAGAGAGGATGACTACCCTTACCCTCATTGTTGTCTCGGTTACTACACATTTAACGTTTAAATAGCTAAACAGTCGAGAGTACTTAAAACCTTTTAATATATTGGCTTAAGTGAATGGTCCAAACACATTATGGTCCATTCAAAAACAAAAGTAATCAAATAATAAGTGTTTAATAACAAAAGACTATAATGATGTAAAAAAAAAAAACACAAGACTATAATGTATTTTTTTTTTTTGACAGAATGTATATTAATTATAATTCCTAATAATTAATTATTATCATGATTTTGTGCATCATTATAATAAGGGAGCACCAGTCAAACATTTAAATTAGACTCTAGTTAAACATGATTCAACTTAATTTTATAATAGTGGTTAGTGGAAAAATTGCAAAACAGTGGATAAGATTAAAACATGTAACATGGATCTATCTATCTAATTTAGAAAAACATTAGTGGAGTAACTTTATCAACTTGAATTATTATTATTGTCATTGCATTGTTCATATATTATATATGTACCAACTTGAGGAAAATGACATGTCATGTATTGGAAAATGAGAAGTAGACATAAGAACATGTAATTAAGTATTGTGAGCATGAGAAGGACCCCATTATGTGTTGCATCTTGAGTTGAGAACTCTATCATGTAAATTAACGGTTATGTACCAACTTCAACACCATTTCACTTGATAAATGAGGAGGGGTCACATTTTTTTATGAAAAAAAATTAGGGTAAAAGAATGATGCCTCGATTTCAAGTGAATCGAGAAAATTTTAGGATTTATAAAATGCAACGAAGAGATCTATATTTATCTTTTTTCGAAGAGACTAACAGGACTCGAATTCGGAACATACAAATATAAGACATGTCTTTTTATTATTAGACTAACCTCTGAAGTTATCGAGGGGCCACATTTGTTTAGCATTTTATGATGACACTTAGTATACATGAGAAAATGAAATAGTGTACTACTACATGCAATCAACTTATTTCCACTCACATCATCGTTTTTATGTTACGTTGTGTCACACACTAATTGTGTGACACATTTGTTGATACAATCCACTCTAGCTTACCTCTCAAGCCGAACCAAACTTGGATACCACTTGTTGAAATGTTTGTGTCATGCCTCGTCGCCGCCACATTACTGCCCTGCAACATCCCTCTCCAAAATGAATAACCCATAGTTTGATTTATGAAATCCACTCTCACCACTCTTTTGCAATTGCTCCACGCCTCGTCTTACACCACACTCCGGTTCTCCACCATGATATAAATTTAGTGCACGCTTAAATTTGTGATGTTTTTATCATAATTACAACGTGTCATCGTAATTTCAACAAACTTGAATAAAATCATAATTGTCATCGCAAATTTGTCAAACTTACCGTCAATACAAAAATGTCATTAATAAATTTCCGGTCCCATCCATCCTTGTATCCTAGACTCTCTATGTTTAGTCAATTAATGTGCACATGTAAAGGCACCTGAATTTGATCTTACCTCATTTCACATAAAGTTATCTTTCTTGTATAGTAAGACACATCACATACAGCAAATCAGCACATATTTTTCAAGGTCTTTAAAACCCACCCTCCACATAACGTATAGTCCCACCAAATCAAATAAACATAACCTAATATTCTACCTTACTTGTCCTTTTCCCATAATTTAATTAAAAAAATCCACATTATACCATATACTAAACTATGTTGTTAGTTAGTGTCATTTGACTCATTTTGCTTATATACATTGGCCCTTTTCTCTTCTTTGTCATCCCCACCCAATTCTTCTTTTTCCTTTCATTAATTTAACTTAACTCACATAGCCAAATAGCTTATTCAAAAGCTCTTCTTTCAATATCAATCAACACAAAAAGCCACATAAACACAAAACACAAAAACAATGTTGTCCCTAAAAATGACTGAGATGTGGACAACAATGGGATCAACCTTAGCAAGTTTAATGTTCATTTGGGCTATCATAAGACAATATTGTCCATACCAACTTCTACGTTTCTTTGAAAAATATAGTCATAGAATCATGGACTATTTCTACCCTTACATAAGAATCTCATTCCATGAATTCTTAGGTGATAGACTCAAAAGAAGTGATGCTTATGGTGCTGTTGAAGCTTATCTAAGTGCTAACACATCAAAGAGTGCAAAAAGACTCAAAGCTGAGATTGGAAAAGATAGCACTAACTTAGTCTTAACAATGGATGAATATGAAAGAGTAACTGATGATTACAAAGGTGTAAAAGTTTATTGGGTTTGTAGCAAAGTTATGTCAAATTCAAGATCCATGCCTTATTATCAAGAACAAGAGAAAAGATTCTACAAGTTAACTTTTCACAAGAAGTATAGAGATACAATAACTGGTTCATATTTGGATCATGTGATGAAAGAAGGGAAAGAGATTCGTTTGAGGAATAGACAGAGAAAATTGTATACAAATAGTCCTGGTTATAAATGGCCAAGTTATAAGCAAACTATGTGGAGTCACATTGTTTTTGAACATCCTGCAACATTTGAAACAATGGCTATGGAACCAGAGAAGAAAAAAGAGATTATTGAAGATTTGGTTACTTTTAGTAAAAGTAAGGATTTTTATGCTAGGATTGGAAAAGCTTGGAAAAGGGGTTATTTACTTTTTGGTCCTCCAGGTACTGGAAAATCAACTATGATTGCTGCTATGGCTAATTTGTTGGGTTATGATGTTTATGATTTGGAGTTAACAGCAGTGAAAGATAACACTGAGTTAAGGAAGCTTTTGATTGAAACAACTAGTAAGTCAATAATTGTTATTGAAGATATTGATTGTTCACTTGATCTTACAGGTCAAAGAAAGAAAAAAGGTGAAAGTAAGTTTTTTTCTGATGATGAGAATGAAAATAAGGTGAATATTGATGTTTTAAGGAAGGAGGTGAAGGAAGAAGGAAGTGGAGGTGGGAATAGTAAAGTTACACTTTCAGGGCTATTGAATTTCATTGATGGAATTTGGTCAGCTTGTGGAGGTGAAAGGTTGATTGTTTTCACAACTAATTATGTGGAGAAGCTTGATCCTGCATTAATTAGGAGGGGTAGAATGGACAAACATATTGAACTTTCTTATTGTAGTTTTAATGGTTTTAAAGTGCTTGCTAATAATTACTTAAGAGTTGAAAATCATGTATTGTTTGATAGTATTGAGAAGCTTATTGGTGAAGTTAAGATTACACCTGCTGATGTTGCTGAGAATCTTATGCCTAAGTCTCCTATGGATGATGCTGATAAGTGTCTTTCAAATTTGATTGAAGCTCTTGAGGAGATGAAACAAAGTAGTAAAATTAAGGAACAAGATGATGAAGTTGAACACATTGGTGCTATTAAGGAAAATGGTGAGTTTGTTGATGATGATGCTGATGATGACAAAGAAATTGATCAAGAAATGAAGCAAATTCAGAGATAGCTAATTTGTTATAGTTAATGGCAAAATGTTAGGCACATTTCTTATCATTGTAAGTAGTATAATATGTTTTAGTATCTGAAATCTTTGATGATTTCCTACTAGTTATTTATGGGACTAATTTTAAACTTTATTGTTAATGGTATGAGTAAGTAACTTGTTATTTTTTATTTTCTTAAAACAACATTTGGTTATAGTGATTCCATTTTTGTTACATAAATAGATATGCAATGTTAATCTTGTCAAAAAAACAGATAAATGTTAATTTTATCAACAAAATAAAATGATGTTAAGAATGTCATGGAGCATATATGAATGTTCTTTCTATAGGCTTTATAGTATAATGTGTACTAGATATAGACATGAGTGAGTGTTGCATGCGTGGATTAACAAACTCATATTTTTTGTTTAAGTGATTTCTGTGTTTAGGTGATTAAGTAGTATATGCCCCTTGTTTCAAAAAAAAAAAAATAAAAATAAAAAATAGTATATGCCCCTTTATAATTTTTTTTAGCAACCCTTTGATATACTGTCATAATTCCATATTTGATCATAAAATATGTAAAATAGATTGTTTTAATAAGAGATCGAACTTTGAGATTATTTGAACCATTCAATCTTAATTAAAATGATTAGTGAGATATCACATTTTACTATTTCATAGTCAAATATGAAATATCCTTTCATTGTCACTCAACAAAGTTAAGTGTTTATTAGTAATAATAAAAATAATAATCTCTATTGTTAGAATTTAAAATGACATTTAGATTTGGTCGATTAAATTAATACACTTGTTAGAGTACATATGAATTACACACTGTGCTTCTTTCCTAAAATACTCATTCTTCCCATCCAGAAACCCCATCTTGTAAGAAGAAGGGTGTGAGTAGGAAAAAAAGGTGTATGTAGCAACTCATTTTATTTGATGAAACTATTGGAGGCAAGTGGTATCAGTTTGGAGGAAAAAGAAAATTCCAACTACTTTCTTTTCTCAAGTTTCCAACACTATTTTGGCGCCATATTTTTACTCATCCGCTAGTTAAGTAGCGGAGGTTATAAACAATACCAAATCAAATCTTTCCTTTCTTTTTTTTCCAAACAATACCAAATCTATATCACTATATGTTGGGTTTATAATAGAAACTAACTTGATTTACTACGAAAATACTTGGTCTTCCCCAGTCAGTTTCATTACTGCTAAAAGGACTAGTTTTCAAACAGATCGGAACTTGAAAGAGAAATGTCGACCGAAATGCTCTAATGTTCATGCTGATCACAGTTCAAGAAAGAGAGCTACAGGGTTTTATAATCTGAAAGCCACTTCTTTTTAATGTTACAGTACCTGTTAACAACTATTGTACATTGATTGGATGAGCTAAGATAACAATTTCTCATTCATTTTGGTGGTGGACCCTTTGGAGAAAAAAAATAACTAACTAACTAATCTACATAACTTATCATCATGCTTCCTGTTTCTGGTAGTAAATCATGCACCAAGGGCAACTGCTCAGATTATGCCATAGGAGGAGACCTGATAATAACTTCCTCTGGGGGCTTATAACAAAATTTATAATTCTATTATCACACACATAGGCTTCTTCACTGATAGAAAACTACAATCCCTGCATTCATACAGAAGAAGCTTCAGTAATCGTTGTCTTCATCTTTTACTATTGTATTTGGACCATCGTCAAAACCAGGGCTAGGAGCAAGTTCATTCAAATCAAGGAAACGTCTTTTTCCTGTGCCCTCGACTTCATCTTGACCAGGAGGACTAACAGGCTCTTCTACTTTCATTTTCTGATCTTCATTCTCTTCTTCTACTACAGGGTAAGGAACACTAACGGGCTCTTCTACTTTCATTGTCTGATCTTCATCTTCAATGCTATCTGATTCCTCACTTTCCATCACATATTCCCCATTCTCATTCTCATTCTGTTTTTCATTCTCATTCTCGCTGGCATCTGAGTGATCAGCTGATGCATTAGACTTCCCAGGTTTGGTAAACTCGGTTTCTGAATCCGACATCTCATATTGTTTGTAATTTATACGATTTCTAGTAGCCCTCTTACTGCGTCTTGGACTTGATTGAATATCACCCACAGACCTGAGTTTAGTTTCCCTCCTAGTTCGGCCTGGCAATCGTTTGACTTTGCGGGGTTTGTCACTATCCTCACTCATGCTTGCCGAGTCTTCATCCTCCTCCTCCTCCTCCTCCTCCTCTTCTTCCTCTTCTACATTATCATCATCCCATTGATATTCTTCATCTCCTTCGGAGCTACTAGAATGCTTCCTTCTCTGCTTACGTTTCTTGAGATATTCTTCATCATATACAACTTCTCCAACAATATCATCATCACTGTCAAATTCTGCCTCATAATCTGATACTTCTTCAACAAACTCATTCCCTGAATACCGCTTAGGTTTCCTTCTCCGACGACCACTGATGTTAAAACTAAATTATTAGTCAAAATTTAGATAGGAAGCATATGAACATATTTGGAAGAAACAAATATTACACACCTTCGGTCCAAATTGTCAGTATTATCATATTCATCATCGTCGTCATCAGAGTCGAATGATTCTGGAGATGAGATACCAAAATTCTGTTGTTCTGCAGCATGTGAAGGACCATGGTTACCATTAGTCAGAGCTTCAGGTCTTGCTACTGGTTCTCTCCTAGGCATATGTTCTGGGGATGACTTATTCCGCCTGTCAATGGAGAAACAAATACATATGCCATGAGTACACAAAATCAGTGAATGAGTATGATTGACTCATCTTCCTCCCCATAGACACAAGAATCCAGATGGAAAGGGTATTAGCACATACTTGGTTACTTTAATTGCCTCATTGATGGATCGATCGTAATCATCTGCAACAACAATAAAGGTAAAAGTAAAATTAGTGTAAACAAGCACATGGTGGATACTCTGAGATGATTCCTATCCAACCAAAATTAAAATTGACATTGAATTATTCATTTCCAAATTGCATCGCCACACCAAATGGTAAGATGCAACCAATGTTACTTTTGTTTGTTGTATCTATCTTGAACCAACTTGATTTAAAAAACAAAAGGCGGCCCAACCCTCAAGTCCACGACCATTGTGATAATGAGGGACAGTGCATTGGAGAAGTTGTTTCTAATATCTACAGCTAAAATTAGTGAGCACCATGTCATAGGGTATCATGTAGCAACCTTACAATTGTGCCAAGTCTCACCTTATATTACCAAAAATTATGTATGAAATAAAAACTACGATTTTTATTTATTTTAAAAAATCTACATTGTATAAAAGGCCTAACTATCCTAGATAGGAAAAAAAAAATGACATTTATCAGATCATGGATGTAGGCATAATCAGAAAGTTTCAGTACATTATCCCTATAGCACTAGCAGCCCCTCACTTTGGCTAAAGAGTAGTACTACTAAAACCAGACATTCCCCTAGAAACATGATGTACGCATAGGTTAATGGGTCCAGCCTAGGTGCTTCAAACAATAGAAAGAACATGGAGTCAAGAACAATCAACAAAATCCAACTTTTAGGTTTGAAAAAGAGGAAAGGGTCTCATGACTCTTATTCTATTATTCTATGACTTATGATAATGCATTAAAAATAATGACTCAATGGTCCTATTATCCAAACAATGAGAGGCCAAAGTCTAGCATTTCTAGAACAAACCTAAAACATCCAAAGATATAATTAAGATATTATGAAATATTTACAAACATCATAACATTTTAAGAGGACGAATGCAGACTAATACACAAGAATTAGATAAAATGGTAAAACTGGCAAAAAGAACATTGAGAATAAAAGGACGGCATCAACTACCAATACCATTAAAATGTTGGTTTTGAGTTATAATAGAACTTTTTGCTTACCAAAAGTGTAGGTTACAGGTTTCCTGTCACGAAGTGCACGCCCAGCAGAAATCCCGTCAGCAATCATGTAATTATCAAGAAGAAGAGCTTCTCTGTGTTGCTTTTTCAGCAACCGCTCCTTTTTCTGAGCCAACATAATTTTGTATCAGTTAAAAATGTAACTAAGATCCTTAAAAAGGAGCACATATCAAGATTTTTTTTCTTGTCTTAAAAAACACACTTTTGAGTTCAATCCTTGGAGTACCAATTCTAATAAAATTTCACAACTGTAGAGTACCTTGTGAACTTTCTCAATTTCAGGAAGCATGTCTATCTTCAGCTTTTTCCCCACAGAAGTCTCTGTTCTGTTTTTACTTGAGAAAAGCTTCTCCTGCGTAAACAGATGAAAGAGTTGATTAAAGCATATAGAAAAAGAATATGCAATTTGAAATAAAAGCGGCGGAAAGGGTACCCAATTCTATTCTTTAGTTTTTTATATCGTAAGATAACTAAAAATGAAAAGTTAGGGTGAAACTATTATCTGGATGTAAACAAATATCAGCATTGATGAAGTTTTATGTATAAAATAGAACAACACTGATCAAGAGTAGAATATTAAACAACTGAACATGACAACAAACTTTGACCTGTGTGGTTTACATTATAGACTGCAGTCTAAATCAACAACGGTCAGGCTACAAACAATTATAATGATTGCTTCCAAGTTCAAAATGAAAAGAACTTTATGATTCGTTCGGAGTTAGGTTTTCATTATGAAACATGAAGGACAAAGCTGTAACGATTTCTTGAGTTTTTGAGAGCAATCCATCCCAAGACATCAAAAGATTTTGCAATTCGTGGAAAATAGGTAACTTGCTTTGAGTGTAAGTTGGGATTTCTATTAATAAAATGACACTATTATGTATTTAGCATTAAACTTAAGTGATTCATTATCGGACTCAACAATCTATAACCCCAACTCCAAGCAATCAAGCCAATAATTACTACATGTTCACTCTTCCACGGAAAGCCATAACTACCAAGAACATAGATCAACCATCTAAAGCAGAAACTTACAGAAACGTCTTGAAACTCATCAAAATTGGTAGCAACTGCTTCCCACTGGTATGATGTACTAGAAAGAACCTGTGAACCTCTTGGTTTCCCTTTCCTTGGTTGAGTCACTTCAGTTTTTCTTATTTCTCGATACAACCTATGGCCAATCATGGGGTCATCTTCATACCTGAACTAATCAAATTTCAAATTAATAAAACTACAAACAGACTTACAAGTACAATAACTTTCTAATATAAAATTCCAAATTTTGACCATGATGAAGGGAAAACGAAAGTATATTACCAATAAGAGATTCCATTTGAATCACCTCCGATACGCTCTTTACGAAATGTTGAAAGTTGAGCACCATGTTTGATTGAGTTGTCAATATAATTTCGGATATCTTCTTGCTGCAAGATATTACTCAAATTTGATCATTACATCAATGGTCACAAATATATGTGGATCCTTGGAGAATAAGGGCTAATCAAACAGAAAAGTCTTTGGCCCTTGAAAAAGAAAATGCCACATGGCCACAAATATATGTGAATTGTGTAATACATGACATGACAATATATTGATGCTGTTCAACCTTGTTAACTACACAAGTATAAAGAAATGCTTTATGTCAAAGATAAGAGGTATGGAAAATATGCCAAAACAGAGTCACTGTAATAGAACAAAACAAAAAGAGAAGAAAAAAGAGATAATGTCATGCACAAAAATAAAAGAAGTTAATTCAGGGTATGGCATGAATGGACTCATTTAAGATAAAAATATGTAATATACAGATAAATCAACATTAATAGTACCTCAACACGAATGTCACATAATGCTTTTAAAATGATAACACGGACGGCTGGATCAAGTGATTTATATACTTCAATCTCCGTCCTGTCAAGTTAAGCATCACTTGAGACTTGGGAATTATACAGATTAACATTATAGGATTTTATATTGTCAAAAAATAAATATCATAGGATTTTAAATATTGCAATGATATTTACCCATGTGAAGCAACAATTGGAAGATCCCCCTCAGCAACCTGCATTTGAATTCCATCCTCTTATAAGCTCTAGAAAATTTTAAATAAAATATACCTTACTAAATATAAGTATCTTATTACCCAATGCCACCAATCTCTCAATTTTCTGCATAATACGGTTATCCAAGTATCACGTGTGAGTGCCATTCGTGTAATAGGAGGGATTGCCTATCAAAAGGTATAAAAAAATGTTAATATCAAAATCAAACCAGTAGCAGCTTCACAAACACAAGATGGCTGAAACAACATCAGACACCACTTGCGGGATATGAAAGTACAATAAACATGATTGCATTCTACTCTTCAGAGGTGAATTGGGCCTTCAGATCAGAGTATCACAAACAAACAAGTCCCCATTTTAACACTTGCGTGGATAAAAAGAACAGTGCAAGTTCATACTTATCACTTTTAGCAAGTAAACAAAGGGGTTCACATATAATTAAACAATAAAAACCTCGCAATCAAGTACCTTCTCTCTCCTTACCAAACTCTGTAAAGCATGCAATTCAATCACAAGCGATTATTACCATCTCAGAATATTATATTGGTCAATTTCAACGTTATATCATCAGTTAGTAATGTACTCCCTCCGGTCTCATATATGAGCAAATTTTTACTTTTTAGGTTCATTCAATTATTAATGTATCTTGTCCGGCATAAATGAAACTGTATGTTTTGGGATTTCTTTATGACAAAGTTGACAGCTTGTCTAAATTTTTTACATGAGTGGGTTAAACGCAGGTGATAAACTTGAGGGATGGGCAACGACCGAGACTTGTGATGAACTTTATCTGATTACTCCCTCCGGTCTCATATATAAGCATGAGACCAGAGGGAGTAATCAAATCAAGTTTCATTACAAGTCTCAGCCATTGTGCATCCTCAGATTTATCACTTGTGTTTAATTCATTCCCGTAGAAAATTTAGACAAGCTTACGACCTTGTCACAAAGAAATCCCACAATATACAGCTTCATTTATGCTTGGAACAAGAATAACCAAGAGCAATGCAAAATGTATGTCTAATTCACTCTACTCTTTCAATTTCAGCAACCTCCAACGCGCATATAAGTTATAACTACAAAACTAACCACTTAACAACTCTGAATTTCCCTTATTAGTCAGTCAAGGATACAACTAAACCATCTTAAAAAACTACAATTTCCAATTCAATGTGACAAAATTTAGAAACCTTAAACATTGCAAAATCATCAACATCCAACCCATAAAGCAAAGAAGGACCATCATGATAGAATAGAATATTATCAATAAGTAATAGTAAACAAACTAAATTTACAAAGTGTAGAAGCAACATTCATAAATAAACAAGAAATGCCATAAACATGAAGAGTCACAAAAGAAAAAACACCAACCTTTAACAAAGGCATGTGAATGTAAAACAAAGTGTCATTGGGGTTAAGAAGTGCAGTCTCAAACTCTTCAGCAGAGAATTCAAGTGAGATATTCAACAAAGGCCTAAATAACTGCAACAAACAAAAAAGCAACCTTTTTCAAAACAAGTACCAAAAAACACCACCCAGATAGAAAAAATCAAATCTTTGAAGCTCACATTCAAAAAATTGAGCACGGAAGCTAACTCCCACATAGACCGAAGATTCCACCGTGGCAACTGCGATTCAGACGGCGGTTCAACCAACGGCGTAACGATCTTACTACATTGCGTCAGCGGAGACTCTTCCGGCTCCTCCTCCTCCTCCTGCTCCTGCTCCTCCCTCCTCCTCTCCCTTCGTTGGTCCTTCTTCGGTTTCCGTTCAATTACCGGTTGCGAGGAGGTATAAAGACGTGAAGCAGCACGAATCGTGCACGCGCGGGAAGGACGGTTGCTTCTTGTGGTCGGAGGAAGAGGAGCAGCGGCGGCGGGTGGTGGTTGTTGTTCCACTTTTTGAGAAAGTTGTTCCGGCGACGGCGATGATCGGTCGGCGGGAAGCGGAGATGAAGATCCGTGAGACATGATTAGAGATTAGAGATAAAATAGGGTTTAGGGAAGTTATGGTGAGATTACATGTAGAGGATCACGGGATTAAGCATTGGATTAGAGAGAGAGAGAGAAAAGAGAGAGAAAGAAAGATGAAGATTGGAAAAGAAAGGACCAAAGGGTCCAATTTCAAACCCTTGAATGTGAAATACAAAGGGAAAAAATAAAACCCTATCTATGAAACTGTTTATGTTAATTTTAATTTTAGTAATAATAATGAAAGTGAGAAACAGAGAGAAAAATAGAATAAAAAATCTGGGGAAAAAAGATATAGAGAGAGAAAATTGAGAGTGATGATTGTTGAAGGAAGAGAGACAGTACTACTGCTACCTGAAATTTGGTGTGATGTTGAGTTAGATTTTTTCCTTTGATGTCGGTAAATCTTTTCATGTCTTTATCCTTTGAGTTTTTCTAGGTTTTACCATGTTCTTTTTAACCATGAACATTGACCTTTGTTAGGTTAGTATTGTTTGTGTCTTAATATTTGTTAGAAAAATATGTGATTAAAAAAAATATGCAATAAAAAATGTGCAATATGTACCAAAAAAAAAAAAAATATATATATGCAATAAAAAATGTGCTGAAATCACTTGATATCAGAGCTAATCCATTAATCAGATTAGACGGTCCTGTAGATCAGATATTGGTCGTGAAAACTAAACAAAATATTTGATCAAAAAATGTTTTAGTTGATATTGTCTTAATACATGAAATACTTTATTTTTTTGGCGTGAAAGACAAATAAACAAGTTGCGGCGCTAATTATTTTTAAATAGCAAAATCAATTTTTTTGAAGAGACAATATTATTATGCATGATCTTTTAAACTCTTTTCAAAAGATTAACAACATTTACCTTCAAGCTTATAAAATAAATATGATCAAATCCAACTTAAAAAGTGCATGATAAAATTTGTGAGGATTGAAAATAATGAGATGAATACACTTCTTTCTTGGAATAACACAAAGTATATCACTCTAATGAGCCATCTAAATTATGAAGTTATGCGATTTTGATACACAAATTGACATGATATCTGGACACTAATATGAGTTGACATTGGAATGTGTGGAGAAAAATAATATAAAAGTCTAAAAATTGTAGTACTTAATTTATCTCATCTTAAATATAAATAAAAGTCAAAATATATTTGATCTATATACTCCCTTCGGTCTTAAATATAAGCAGAAGTCAAAGGCTTCGTTTGACCCTACTTATTTTTCATTTTTTTCTTCTCCTTAAAAGTAGTAAATATGTAAAAAATTATGTTTTACCCAACTTCTCATTGTTTTATACTTCTTTACTTTATTTCTCTAATTATTTTAAGGAGAAATAGGGTCAAATACAATTTTCTACTTCTCTATTTCTTTTAAGGAGAAGTAGAAAAGTAGAAAATAAGTAGGGCCAAACGAGACCAAAATGTATTTGGCACAAATTTAGACTAAATACATTTTAACTTTTGTTTATATTTAAGATCGGATGGAGCATAAATTAAATGTACTTTGATTTTTTCTTATATTTAAGACTTGAGTGAATATATACATATACAAGATTGGTGTTTTGGTAAAAAAAAAATGATATTGGATGGAATGTGTGGCTGCATAATAATATAGTAAATTACAAGGAGTAGGATTCTCTTTATTTTCTTTTATTATTTTCATTTCATCTTATTACTAAGGAGGATTGAGGAAAATAGAAGAGGCAAAAATAAAACTAATGAAGATCTTAATGGTACTAATATCTAACTTCAATTTAACTTGGTTTGTCATAAAACTTAAATTCATTATTGTAATCAATATGTCTAAAATCTTGTTGAGAAAGAAAATAAATTAAAGTCCCATAATTTCGTTGAAACGAAGTATAGTACATATTACATTCCTTCAAAAAAAAAAAAGTATAGTACATATTACATAATAATTGTAAAATCCTACTATTACGTATGTGGATGTGGATATTCATGCAAATAATTGCTAGAACACATATGATCAATAAAGTTAGTTCATCTAAATGTGTTTTTTTTTATTATTATTGAAAAGAAAAGAAAAACTAGGAGCTTTAAGCTTAAGCATGCGA
The DNA here is from genome assembly GCF_020283565.1 of Trifolium pratense. Lineage (NCBI taxonomy): Eukaryota > Viridiplantae > Streptophyta > Magnoliopsida > Fabales > Fabaceae > Trifolium > Trifolium pratense. The sequence goes on from NC_060063.1 coordinate 52,821,780, forward strand.
CTATGTGAGGAAGTTTTTCCCCGCAAGAAAGATGTTTTGTAGAAACATGGCTTTAATAATTGGTGAGGTAGAGATACAAAAAGGGACCTCATAAAACAACAAGTAGTACTAGGTTTTGTTGTGTGTATGTGGGGCTGGGGCATTGCATTACATTTACTTCATACTTCACTCATCATCGTGCGCATATATATACTCGATGAAGATTATGAATTGAATTTTGTATGAACTAAAGAGAGAATAGAGTAAGGAAGAAAGTAAAATTTTTATTGACTATGAACAAGTGAGTATTTACAATGTATTTATATGATTACTTGAATCTCAAGCAACTATGGTTAACCATAACTAACTTTGGTTAACCCTTCGTAACTAACTAACCAATTGAATAACAAACTAACTCTATCTTAATCAAACAAACTAAAACAAACTTATCATTTGAATTACTAGCTCAACATAAGCTAGCTACATTCTCATATGTGTTGATCATTACTACTCACTAGTACTTTGCAACAAAACTTATTTAGAGAAAGCAAACAAATAAATAAAGAACAAAAACAAGAACAACCATTTGTAATCTTGTTGGAATGAATGTGCTATGTGTGTTGAGGTTATTATGGGTTTGATATAGATGAAGCATAATTAAGGTTTGTGTTTGGTAGTACTACCCTAATCCGTGTATTTGTCTTCATAAACATGCATTTAAAGTTCATTTAATGAGAAGCAATAAATAGTCGTACTATTTTTATCGACCAAAAACAAATACTAGCTGTTTACCAAAAAAAAAAGCTGTACTTTTTTTTTTGACTCGCATAGCTGTACTTTTTGAATAAACAAAATTATTGGATAGATAATCAAGTTATTGAATGAACTTCACTAAAAAAGACGAATTTTGGGATAATTCGGGTTTGATTCTTGAGTGAAATAATTTATTGGCCAAACTTTACTTACCTCGCGGCCGAACTTTGGACTACTAGATCCATTTCCTTATAAACCAGAGGGTTTACAATTTTTTTTATTGAATATATAGTTTTTCTAACTGGTTTTTAAATAATTATTTGAATTTGAATCTTTTAATATATCAAATTAGTTTGTATCTTTGTCAAATGTTTTGTAATTTGACCATTTCGTGAATATGAGTTTCATTTACTATTAACTACTATGTTTATGTCTTTGTTTACCAATTGTTTACTCAAATGGTTACGGTTAGTTGTTAATTACGTGACATTTAAATTGTGTGATGTCATTGTCCACGTAACATTTAACATTTCACATTAACGTATTTAACAGTGTTAGAAAATCAATATCAATAGATAAACCAAATCTAGAAACTTTTAATAAAGATAAAGATTAATTTGAGATATTGAAAGAGTTGTTATGAATAATTTGGTGGATGTCCATTAAGCATTGACCCATTCCACTGGCCCATTATATTGTCCTATAAATAGGACTTGTATTGTCATGTAAAGATACACCTTGATGAGAATAATACAATCTCTATTCTTTCTCTCTTATCTTCTTCTCTCCTCTATACTTATATATTATTACTATTACTTATATTTCATAACACGTTATCAGCACGAGCTTACCAACTGAGGTACACAATTCTTATTCTATTTTTATGAAATCACAAGTAGTTTTTATTTTTTGATTATTATATGATTATGAATCGTTTGAACCTTGTATACTTATAAAGATCAAATAATAATAATTAAAATTAAATAAATAAATAAGCATCATTTCTTTATGTATTTAATTGATTCAATGTTGTTTACGCTTCGTGATATCCGACATTTGTATGGTGAAGCATAACACTTTGATCATTAATATTACATAAAATGTTGATCAATTATTTATTTATTTATAATATATATTTTGGATGTTTGATATTGTTTGAGTTTCGTGACCGACAATAGTCTGGTGAAGCATCATTATGCTTCGTGACCGACACATGTATGGTGAAACATCGACACTTCGATCATCCAAAAGAACATAAACATGTTTAAGAATTCATAATCTTGGTTCCTGAAGAACCTAGAAAGTTAATACATGAATTCCCGAAGAATTCATAATCTTGGTTCCTAAAGAACCTATTCTTAGTTCCCGAAGAACTTAGACATTTAATACATGAATTCCCGAAGAATTCATAATCTTAGTTCCCGAAGAACTTAGAAAAATTAATTTTGTTCCTGAAGAACTTACGAAATATCACCATTTATCACCATGCATCCCTAATGGTTTGCACATCAAAATACTTTTATGTGTTATATAGTTCCTGAAGAACTAATAAAACAACTTCTTTTTCTCTTCAATGAATTCTAGATGAATTCAATATTCCTACATCCTTGAAGGATTGTAAATTGATAGTGATTTATTACATAGTTCCTGAAGAACTCATATTATTCTCTATGAATTCCTGAAGAATTCAAAAGAGTAGTTCATGAAGAACTCAAGATTATTCCATGCGAATTCTAGAAGAATTCAATAATTTAGTACAATACTAATACATTCATATGTCATTCATATGTACCGTCAAAAAAAACAATGTCATTCATATGTTAATTTGATCAATCAATCTCATTGAAAACAATTGAATGCCTTTTATTTCTTTCTTTTATTGTTTTCAATTTATTACATTATCGATTAAGGAAGTATTATGATTGATTTATTTGAAATTAAATGATTTGTTTTAAAAATAAAACTAGTTGATTTGACAAATTTTCAAATATCAATTGAAATATCATATCCTTTAATTTCTTTTGTGATTTCTATTAGCCAAATTTTTGTAATTGTGATACTACCTATTACTTCTGGGATTTTTGCAAGATGAAATCAACTTGACCTTTTAAATGATGAATTAAGTGATTATTTATTTACATTATTTTTGACAATTGTGATGTTTCCTGTTATTTTCATATACTAAGTTTGAATGTTACTAAAATAAAATGTGTGCATGACTTAATACTTTATTCATTTTATTTTATACGATAACTTTGTACTATGTGTTATTATGAATTAATTCAGCTACTACAATGCTTAAGGTATGAATTGTGTCTTATTAATTCAGCTACTACAATGCTTAATTCATCATTTGGGTCGGTGTAATGCATACATTGCAGAGTTGTGGGGGGTCTTTGATGGTCTCACGTTTGCATATGATAGAGGTTTCAAAAAGATTGCGCAACATATCGACTCTAATGTTGTGGTACACACTCTTCAAAGCGACAAGAATGGAAGTGTTGTTGGATGGAGAATTATTCAAGAAATTAGACGGTTACTTGGTATGGATTGGGAAGTTAAGATTTGTCACTCTTATCGTGAATCAAATGCTTGTGCTGATGCTCTTGCTAATTTGGGGTGTGATCATGAGCCGGGGATGCGTGTGTATGAACAATGTCCTATGAGTCTGAGCTCATTGTTGTTAGCTGATGTTATGGGGATAACTACCCCTAGAGTCATCTCTCTATAGTTACTTTTCTTTTGGGCTTTGGCCCCTTTTGTATCCAAAAAAAAAAAGAAAATATTTTTCTTCCATAATAAATCAATTTAATTGATATTTTTTTCTTTTGGAAATAAAATTATAATTCATACCTTAATCATATCTTTTTTCTTTTGGAAATAAATTTAATTATAATTTATACCCGAAATATTTTTTTTTATATATTCAATTCAAGAATTCAAGAATATTTGTTTGATATTAATATCATATCCTTGATTTATGGAATTTGAATTTATTTTGTGAAATTTTTAAATATTTGGTGTTGATTGAATGTGAGAATTGAGAATCATATATAATTTTAAACTATATAATCTCACGATTTGAGCCTAAAATATTATATGATAAACTCTTTTTTACTTTAAAAGTTGTAACACTAATGTTAATTATTTTGTTAAAGTGTTCTATTTGGAAATTTATTTTAGGCTCAATTTTGTTAATTATTACACCAAATTTTTTTTTCCGATAATTATTACACCAAATGTTATTTATATGAATATTTGTAAATATTTTGTAAATTTTATATTGTCTTGTTACTTGAATATTCACTTGCAAATTGTTATTGAAATTATTATTTTGAGGAACTATTAAGACAATTGAGTATTAAATTATCCTTACATTGATTTATTATAAGAGTTTTTTTATTATTATACATTGGTTTGCCGTTGATTTGTGGCTATTTGAGATGACTTGTAAAGTCATCAAAATTTATTGGCTCCATTTGTAAGGAAAAATTCGAGTGGCAACCTGAAGTTTGCTTGGAGCTCATTTATATAAATGTACCAATGATTGGTAAAGGCACTCACTCGCTAATATGATGAAACGTTTTTAAACGGACATAAATGACAATAGTAACAATTCAGCCCAATAATAAGGGAGATGTTGATTTGCAGATCAATTGATTGCATAAGTATAATCTTCTTTCATTCATATATGAATATCAATATGGAAACAAGAAATGAAGAGATGTTGAATATCTCTATATATTACTAATTTACTACACATATTTTGGATAAACTAAGTGTAATGAAAAAGTTATAAACCAGAAGTTTATACTACACTTTTATATATAATAATGCAATTGAAGCACAAATTATTGTAAACCAGAAGTTTACAAATCATATTAAATTTATTGTTGGCAATACCGGTTGGGTCATCCCGGATTTATTATGATGCGAAAAAAAAAAACTATAAATATATAGTGAAGGGCCTGAAGTTCCTTCATTCTAATAATTTTTTGTCGGTTACTAATTCCCAAAAGAAATTGATAATTTGAGATTTTTGACCATTTAGATATTTTGTGACTTGAATTGATGCATCAACTAAATTGGTCACATGCATGTTTACTCACAACCAGAAGTTTGTGAGTTTGTTTTCTTAAATAGTTTTGCTAAGATCTCATTTTCTAAATTCTTAGAAAATATTTGATAAGTATCGTATGTCAATTGAAATCGATATCGAATAGAATATGATCATACAAAAATGGACTAGAAGATCCATTCTTTAGACGTCTAAAGTAAGCACATGACTGATACTTATGAGATCATAACTTCTAATTTATATTTTGGGAACATTCAAACATGTATATTCAGATACTAATTCGCATCAAGCCAACTAGTTATTATAAGTTCTCCCCTAATTTACAATTTGAACTTTGTTTATAAACATGATTCCCATATAAGCATTTTTGGATGTGTTGTGTATGTGCAATTGCTCTAATAGAATGCATTTAAACGGTTTTTAAAGAATATTGGGAAAATGTATTTGATATGAATCTTCATCTATTATAAATCATCTTGAGCCAAAAATTGAAGAATTATTTACAGCCCTGTAGGCTGATTTTCAAGTGATGAATTAATTTTCCCGATATTAGGGGGGAGAATAAGCAGCTGAAAAATATGAACCAGAAGTTCAAATGAATCGCTTGAAATAAATTAATGTTATTATCTCACATTGATCCTCATAGTTTAAATCAAATGTTCAAAAGATAAATCATTTGCAAAATTTATGAAATCAACTATTAGCTGTTAATGCTCCAAATCAAAATGGATGTCCCTGATGGACAGTCTTATATTGCAAATGAATTTTAACCACCCTGAAGCGTGGTAGATCAGTCGGTTCCAATGGAAAAAAAAATCCTCAAATAAGAAAAGGAGCTAAAAAGAAAGATGACCCAAGTGAGGATATGAAACTGTCAAAAGAGTATTTGACATAATTGAGTTATAAGTTCCAGAAGAACTTCTCAGGTACCTAAAATTTATAATAATAAAGAGATCTCGACGAATTATGTCATGAATGAAAATTATGTCACGAATGGAATATGATGGAACCGAAAGGAAGTCAACGCTGACGATATTTTATATATAATATAGCGCTATTTGTGAAATGAGTTAATGAGGATCATGAAATAAATTCTATTGAGAATTATAGACAATGATTGTCTAAATGAAAACGCAATTGCTACGTAATTAAAGTCACTTTGCAAAGTGGAGATTTTTGGACCAGCAGTCCATACACCTGAAGATGTAAAACATGATAGATACGAATTAATTTTCGTGTGAATAGAAAATGTTGACATACAAACATTAAAAGCTTGATTTTTTTATTCAAGCATATTGGTAAAAGTTTGCCATTGAATGTGAAGAGAAATATTCACCTGAAGTGAAATCAAAATCCTTCTCTTACTTAATTAAGTCTTACTTGATTAAGTTTATTAACACATGGAAAATTCAATTTATTTGAAAAATGTGTCACGATATATTTGTATGGCTCACTTGTTAGTGTGAATTATATAAAACTCCTTGAAGAATTTATTTTCCACGAGACATACATTTCAAACTATTTGAGAAAAGAAAATATACAAATATTTAAAGTTTGACTCATTATTAAAGAATAATGATAAACGTCTATCATTAATCTTCAAGAGGCATATTCACCTGAAGTGAATTCAGAACTTCTTTATAATTGATTAAGTTTAGTATATGTATTTGAATGGCTCACTTAATAATGATGATTACATGAAAATCATCTCACTTGATAATTATATGAAAATCCCAAAAGGATTTAATTTTCGTGAGACACATATATCAAACTATTGGAAAGGTGACTTAATAAACATGAATAAGTCTCCTTAAATACTCGAGCAATATATATGCATGTTGTATAATATTCTTGTTGAATATTTCCAAGTGAGAAATATGAAAATGACAATTTGTTCATTTTAAGAAAATATTTGGCAATGAATTTTTTTATCTATCTATGTTGATGATAAAAATATCATCAAGAGACTCCTTAAGAGCTTGAAATATTGTCATTTCTTACAAAAATAAGTATTTGAAGAATATTTTAGAGTTCGAGTAAATGATGAAGAACTAATTGGTCCTGAAGTACCACATTTTAGTTCAATTGGGGCCAAATACATTATGGACCTATTATTTGTTGTCAATATATCATCAAGTATATATTTTGTTATTTTAGATATGCAGGTAATTTGTTTAATCCTCGTAAAGGTATAGATCACAAACAAACTATATGTTCACATGAAGAAGTAATTACTCATGGAGATCTATGAAACAAACAACAATAACAATATCATGAAGAAAAAAAATGACGAGGAAAGTTGAGGAGTATAGAAGATAAATCAAGAATGTGATTTGGTTGAAGTGTATCATTCATCAGATACAAGAATTTGTGAGTTTTCTTCTAAAGGGTTCTTGCAACGATTCAACATGAAGATAATCGCACAAACTACATATTTGGAGAAGATTATATGATAAAGAAGATAAGACATGTCTTTCTATAAAGTCAGCTTCAAGTAAAACTTTTGAGCAACTACTACAACTACATAAGATTATTTGATTTTCTTCGTCTCATATATAATTGTCTTTATGAGGGGGAGATATAAATATGTTTTGCACTCTTTTTCCCTTAACCATGGTTTTGTCCCACTGGGTTTTTCCTGGTAAGGTTTTTAATGAGGCAGTTCACACACAAAGGATGATGTACTCTTTTTCCTTCACTAGGATTTTTTCCCAATGGGTTTTCTCTAGTAAGGTTTTAACGAGGCATATCCTCAATGGACATCCAAGGGGGAGTGTTATGAATAATTTGGTGGATGTCCATTAAGCATTGACCCATTCCACTGGCCCATTATATTGTCCTATAAATAGGACTTGTATTGTCATGTAAAGATACACCTTGATGAGAATAATACAATCTCTATTCTTTCTCTCTTATCTTCTTCTCTCCTCTATACTTATATATTATTACTATTACTTATATTTCATAACAAGAGTCGTGTATTTATTTAAAATTGAATTACATAAACAATTTTTTTTTTTTTTTTTGCAGTTTAATGTTTTTTACCCCATGTCCAATCTCCTATGTTATGCTATGCTATGCCCACATACTACTAAACAAAGACTGTTTTTGTGAATCATCACTTTTTAAATATCTTTATTTTGTTCCCTTTTGAGACTTTTCATTATATTTCTCCAATTTTTAAATGCAATTATTTTTTGGGTAATGCAAAATAAGTTGAGTGAGTTTTCTAAAACAATACTATGTGTTTTGATATAGTGATTTTGTAAAGAATAATAAATAAATATTTTCAATATAAATTGCTTATGTTGACATTCAATTAGAGCTTCTATAATATTTTTTTTTGTAGAAACTTTAATATTATATATAGTATTTTTTTTTCAGAAACTCTAATATTATATTTTTTGGTAGAAACTCTAATATTTTCTTCTTTTTTTTTTGTTGAAAATCTAATATTATTATTATTATATTTTTTTTAGAAACTTTAATATGATATTTTTTCCGTAAAACAGCAATGACTGGACAGAATAGTACGGAACAAGATAATACATGACAAAACTGTACCGGAGAGATATAGGATGATAATATATTTATATTCGAAAATAAAATGGTTATTTTCGTATTTTTTATAGTTGTACTGTGGACAAAAAGTTGTCCCGTGGTTCAGTGATGGACAAAAAATTTTGTTTTTGTCCTTTCCCTTGCTACCTAATTTGTCCAGTCTCATAACCAGTTTCAAATCAATTAGGGTACAATAAAAATTGTCATGTCTCTATTTTTTAGGGGATCAAACGCACCCTAATATTATATATTTATATTTTTATATTATTGCTTAGGCCACATTCAATTAGGATAGCTATTTTGGTAGAACAAATAATTATACACTTATATGCAAGTTAAATGATAAGCATGATGATCAATTATAGATTTACATTATTGAATAGAAATTGTTGTTGCTTTCTCTACAAAATAAAAAATAAAAAAAATGTTGTTGCTTTTTTTTATATACATTAAAATAGCAACAAAACATATTAATACGAACAAATTAAACAACAAAAGAGACATAAACAATTACTACCAAATTTACTACTCCATTAAAAAAAACCACTAATTAACCACTAATAATACTATCCATTAAAAAAAAAACCCACTAATAATACTATAATAAAGTTAATTAGTATCAAACTTATTTAATTCTAAATAAATTTTTTACCTTAATATAATGACAAACTTAAATATCGAATAAAAGTCGATAGACCCGTATGCACGGGTCTTTACACTAGTTTTGTAGAAAACTCTAAAGTTATATTTATATGTAGAGTGTCAATTGTTATGAGTAGATTTGACACAAAATAATAAAGGGTGTCAACTTTAGTAATTACACAAAATAATACTTCCTAGTTCCTACATCCCAATTTTTTGGTCCTTAATATAAAATATAAAATGACATAAACAATCTTCAAAAGAAAAAAGAACGGAATGTCTCCATGTTGTTGAACGGAGAACGAGGGAAGTCCTTCCCACCCCACTATGCCCCTATAACATCCTTAAACATATGTCATATTTTCATATTCAAATAAATTAAAGAAATTCAATCTCATAAACAATTAAAAGTAAGAACATATACGACCTTTGAAAAGAGGATCGAGCATTTGTCCGACAAAGAGTATCGTACCAGATAAATCTTCTCTGATGAAAAACAAAAATGGGTGGTCAGCTACAAAGTCTATCCTTCAGTTACTGCAGCAGCTTCAGTTCTCTCTTCATTTACTTTAATGAAAGACTTTTGAACTATAGTGGAGACTGAAATTGGAGGGTCCATCATTTTTGTTATACTTCTTTCAGAGAAAGGTAAAACCACTCCTAACTCCTTCAATCATTAACTTATTTTTGTGTTGTATCAATCGTTAACTTTTATCAAGAGTGTAAATTTGTTTCATGTGTGATCATGAACAATCAAACTCTTTTACTATAAACATAATCACAATTAGCATTAGAATCTTCATCACTTATATTTTTATAATTATTAGACTTACACAAAAGAAGAGGAAAAGAGTAGAAAGCAAGAAAGAGCATGTGAGTAAAACATTCTCTTATCTATCCGAAATTTACAGTGATCATAATTAGCATATACTATATGAAACTCATCAAAAGCAACAACAAAGATGAAAGCTGCAGAAACAGATATCCATTGAAGTTACTCAAATGGCTTGCGTGAGACGGAGAGGGAGAAGGAGGAACAGCTGTTGACGCCTTTTCCAGTGAGCAAGTGTAATTGCAGCGACTTGGAGGAACAACTCGGTAAACGCCAGTACTTGCAAGAATATAAACATCTTTCTTGTTGTCCTGCCCAAATGAAAAGATGTATCCTAGAGCTGGAAGGCTACCAGGTCCTGAGTCACATGGTATAGGAGAATCGTGTGCACAGCCGAAAGGGATTTTGCTAGTTGTGAAATTTCCACTGTTTTCAGGGTCTTCTGTGGCGGCCCAAATTGCACCCGCGTAAAGATCAGCATACAGGTACCTGAAAAGCACCAAAGGATTTTTAAAGAAGTTTCACAGAAAATATCTGAGCCGCAGCCATAAAAATTTGGGTTAGGTCTAACTCGTGCTTACAAATGCAGCCTATAAGGTGGAGGATGTCTCAGACTTGTAAACACTTTTTTAGACTATATCTTATCCTATGCGAGACTTTCAACTACATAATATGAAAACTAGTTGAAGGCCTTAAAAGAAAAGAAAAAGCTTGTGTACCTTCCAAACATGCAAGGATCAGTCGTGGATCGGTAAACATATCCCCCGGTAATCGAAGCTGAACCTTCATTCTTGTTTATTTGGGAATGGTTGTATCCTGCTATGGGGAGAATTGCATTTATGGATTTAAGGGAGGTATTGCCTCCAGGTGATTCTGTAGCAGTGAATGGATACGGTCCCTCGTTAACACGCCAGCCATAGTTTCCACCTTTTGTGATGAGATCCACCTCTTCATAAAGATCCTGCAAATAATTTTTGTGTAAACTCTTAAATGCAGAAAGACGCATGCATTCTTTTGTTCTCTCGAACAGATATACATTCATTGAACTTCATTAACAGACAACTTAGTTAATAATGTTAACGAATTTGTCTGTTAACTAGCATTGCATTAATGAAACTCGGCGGATTATTAATGAGTTATCCAATATTGGCGTACTCATTAACAAAACTCCATTTGTTACTAACCCTAGTTTTGAATGTCATTAACTAGCATTGCATTGTAGGTTTCAAAATTGGGTTTCAAAATTTTCGTATGTACAAATACCATTTCTGAAATTTAATTTATGATAACCATTCACAAACCTGTCCAGTATCAGCACAAAAAAAGTAGGAAGGCTTTTCTGAATCAAAACTGCATCGCCAAGGATTTCTTAATCCCAAGGCCCATATTTCAGGCTCTAAATCTTTATCTTCTCTGAATGGATTATCCTTAGGAATAGAGTAGCTACCCCAAAGTCCAAGTTTACTAACTTCTGATGCACCTGAAGATTCATGATAGATTTAATTGTCAAGAGTTATGAATTACAAAATATTATCATTAGTACTCAATAAATTAATATGGTTACCAAATTGAGATATGATACGACTTGCATGTATAGTAAGATACTGATAACCATTTACAATGCTAGTAGAAACACAGCAGCCTGATTCTATTCATCGATATGGCTAGCTTTTAATCAATTAATTGATCGAATGTTTTATAAAAAGAAGTGATCAAACTACGAATATAGAGTTACTATACATTATGACATATATTACTCACTTGGAATGTTGTCTACATCAAGCCGCATAATCTTTCCGAGCAATGATTTCTTGTTTTGAGCAAAATTGTATGGATCACCTGAACCACCTCCTCCATCACCCATCATGAAGTATAAATAACCATCATCGGGTCCGAAGAGTATTTGACCGGCATGGTCAGATGTAAATGGGAGGCCCATAGTAAATATCCTTCTCACCTCAGTTGGTTTAGCACTTTCAGCCTGAAAAATCAATAATGATTAGATAGTTCTATTTTATCTACTGAACTGAACTCCTTATAGAAACTATAATTTCATGTGTAGCGTAGAAATGCGTACCGAGGATGGATTAGATGCAGTGCCATTAGCAGTATATTCTGCAATAACAGTTTGATATTGACATGGTTGAGCGCCGTTACTAGTACCTATCTTTGACGGATCACAGTTAACGTTTGAATTACAAGAACATATTCCATTGCATCCAGACCATTTATCTTTATCACAGTTAAACGAAGCAAAGAATCGACCATTGTTTGCGAAATTTGGATGAAATGTCATTCCCATCATTCCGAATTGAGTATCAAAATAAACTTGATCAGTTAGATCAACAAAAGGACTTGATTCATCAAGCTCCAACTGTCCTCCTGATCCCTCTTCCGGAATAGTTGCTAACCAAACTTTTCCCATTTGACTTGAGAAAAACGCACGGCTTGATCCATCGGGATGAGCAACCATATTGATATAAGATCCATTCCCAATTTTCTCAAGGCACAAGCCATGAGGAGGGATAACTGGAGCATCAGTGTTATTTAATGCAACAGGTTCACCCTCGAAGCACACCGATCCATTACTGGAGGCTCCTCCAAAAGCATTACAAAAATCGGTTTTTGACTGCCATAGTTCATTCAGTTTAGTTGAATTTTTATTAGCTGGTAATCCTCCTCCACCTTGTAAGGAAGGGGAAAATGGTGAGTTTATTATTGACACGGTTCGACATGTATCCCATACTTGAGAGCAGAAGTCATGTAGTGATGCCTTTGACTGAGAAGAATTTGATGGAATGGCAGAATTGCAAAGCACAGGAACTGATCTAGCTGTGGACTGAATTGTAAACAGTTCTCCTGAATAAGGGTCACACCTCTACAAAAAAAAACATAGTATGTGAAAGGCAGAAGTTAAGGGTTGAATTGAAAAACAGCAATTATTAGCAGGTTTTTAAAAAAAGGTCCGTGACAGCAATCTAAGTCACGACATCAACGTTTTTTATGTCTCAACAACTGTAATTGAAGTTGTTTCGATTGCATTTGACTACGGTTCTTCACAATGTTTAGGATATTCAAGAGTCAAGACCATGACCGCAACTGCGATTTAGTGTGTTTGGTTTCCGGGTAGAAAGAGTCAAATTTATTGATTTTAGCTTGAAGTTAGGATTTGTAGCATTTGACTCCAAATGTGTTTTTTAAACTCAATTATTTTCAGCTCAATTTTACGTGTCCAGACATAAATCATTTCGCATTCAATTTCAAATCACTTTTATCTAAAATCAATTTTCATCATTGCAGAACCAAAAAAACACTTAAAACCTTGCTTACTAGTATATGTTTCAATATATCAAGATCTAACCCAACACGTTGGTTCTCATTACTGCACGACAAGAAAATTCTTCCATCATACTCCGCGAATGTTCATAGTAAGTTTGGTAAAATCACAGTGTGCTACCGTGATTTTGCCAAATTCACCGTCAATTCATACATAAAGTCTATCATCACACATAAAAATTATGGATCAAAGTTGACTAGTAATAGAATTAGTCAACCTACCAGACCTTGATAGATCATATAAAAACCATGAATACATTTCCATGTTCATCATATTATCGATAAAATAAACATTTAAGGATAAACAAGACCTTACCGCACAAAGTATTGATTTCAAAAGTGAGGAACATGCACTATCAGATACATTCATCTGTTGAAACTGCTTCTGTATTTGTGCATCTTGTATTGAGTTGCAACATGTACTTCCATTGTAAGGACAAAACTTGAGTGTAGTATTAAGGGTAAAGGGTGCCCCTACAACAAAATAATTAATACAAACAAATAAATACACATCTATATTGAAAAATCAAGTAAATAAAACCCAAAAAACAAAAGAAAATATAGACATACTTGAATCAATACATAGAGGAAGTGAAGTTGAAGAATCCAAAAGAAGGAACAGAAGAGAGCAACAAAACAAGAAACTTATAGAAAGAACAGTCTTCATGGCTGGCGCCAAACAAGTTGAAAGAATGGAAAGACAAGGCTACTGTGCTAACAGACAAAGAATCATCATGTTCTATGCTTCATTTTCACATAAATCTCAGAACATGTTCCAAAAAACAATTTTCAGTTGTTGTAATAAAATAGTACTAGTCACTTTCAACTTGTCTCCTTCTTCTTTTGTTCAAATAGAAAATTTCTATATTTATCAATTCCTAAGAGTTTTATAATTTTGATTCAACCCTCTTGATATCATGATATGAGTGCTGTGCCCCACAGGCCTGTCCTTACCTTCCCTAGTTGACTTATTGTTGATCTTAAAATATTAAGTATAAGATAAGATGGCCAATGGTAAGAGAAACTCAGCTTCTAAGAAATCAAGTGGGTGAATGGAGGAATACATGTGATGGTTGTTGGTTAACTTTGGGACTTTTAAGCATCATTAAGTAACTATGGACACTCACTTTTTGTACACTCGAGATTAATCGTGTCGAAAAAATATGGTTAATTCAGTTGATTAATTTCGTCTAAAATTGTGGTTAATTCAACCAGATGAATTAATCACAATTTTTAACGTAAATTAAATTTATACTACTGAATTAACTATATTTTTGTATGTGATTAATCGGATATCTTGAGTGTATGAAGAAGTGGGCGTCCATAAAACAGTTTTGATTAATTAATTGTCAGCCAAGTTAGGTACAATTAAATATTATATATGTCTGTATGTATTTATTGAACTGTTTTAGCTGAACTTCTAACCAAGCACTAAAAAGGCATATTCGTGTTCATATTCAATATTCAACTGATAGAATCCACTTGAGATTGCCATAAAGTCAAATTACCATCAGTCAAATAAATAATAAAATATCAAAAGAGGGAGGACAAACAAGTAGTATATGATTTTTTTTTTTTTTACTAAACAGACAAAGATATGATGAGTGATATGTAAGTTTAAATAAGAAGTTGAGTTCATCATTTCATTTGGATAAAAAAAAACACAGTTTCATTGTCACATGTCCTCTTAGTTATTAAGAACATTATGTATTGCATTATGGGGGTAGTGTTAGGTCATGCCCTACGTTAGCAATGGCATGTGTATTGAATTATTAGAGGATATTGGTCTGGCAATGCTGGAAGTCAAAAATGTTTAGCCATATTAATTTGTCAATTATAGAAGAATGGATAAGCACTTCTCCAATGTTCCTTTTGGTGGATAAACAATGATGCCAATGCTTACAAATATTGAAAGCCGCAAATCTAAACGGCCCCCAACACAAATAATCAAATTCCAATTGATTCTTCAGCACACTCCAGACTTAGAATCTCAGCATTTCCATCA
Organism: Trifolium pratense; assembly: GCF_020283565.1. Taxonomy (NCBI): domain Eukaryota; kingdom Viridiplantae; phylum Streptophyta; class Magnoliopsida; order Fabales; family Fabaceae; genus Trifolium; species Trifolium pratense. The sequence continues at coordinate 52,836,966 of NC_060063.1, forward strand.
AGCTATATCATTTTATAAATTGAAGTGATTGGGAAAAGCACTTAATCATTTAAGTTGATTAACAAATACAATGCTAATATGAGTGCAAGTGAAATTGTTTCACATGTTATACTAATGTAGACTCATCAAATATCCATAGTATAATTGTTGAAAGAAAAAAGTGAATTCATGAGTTAATATTTAAAAGTATAAGGCTTTGTTTGGTAAAAATAAAACTAGCTGATAGCTGATGGCTGGTAGCTTATAGCTGAAAAGTTAGTAGAATAAAATTAAAATATTTGGCAAATTTACCTGTTGTAACTTGTAAGTACAAAATGACATAAAAATATATGGTTAGTGGATAGTTTTTTTGTTTTAGGTAAGTGTTAGTGGGTAGTTATTATAATTTTTTAAAAATAAATAAATAAAATTAATGAGGGTAAATATGGAATAAAATGAAAAAGCTATAAACTATAAACTATAAACTCTGAAATAACATCTCAAAAAATGCTATAAGCTAGTTAGAGAAGCTCGTTACCAAACACTTCACATTTTTTTTCAAACAAACTTATAAGCTAGGTCAATAAGCTATAAGTTAGCTTATTGGACTTACCAAAAAGTGTCTAAGTACAATTTTCTATTTCAGAATACCCAAATGACTAGTTTGCCACACTCAATTTTTAAGTACAAGCTTGAGACAGTTGAAGCAATAGTGATATATGGAGAGAAAAGTGAAGATCCCAATATATTAAAAACTTTATAAATTGTGTATGAATGAATACCTTTTATTTTTTAATTGTAATCAATGACCTAAAAATTATGTCCAAATAACATCTAATACCCTAAAAATTTATAAGCCAAAACTTCAAAACCATAAACCAGAAATTCTAAAAACAATGTTTCCATTTACAGTGGCAAACAAACCATTAAAAAATTCAACAATCACAACCGATATAATCAAAACAAAGTACTTTTTTAAAATGAAATGTCAATTATAAAACTATAAAATAACAACAGTGCACCAATTTGTTGTAAAAAAAAAAACACGGTTCACCAATTTAAACTAAGGGAGAGAGGATATGAATTAGAATCACATTAGCTTTCAAGGTATTAAATACTTTATCGTCAGCCGTTCAAAAAAAAAAAAAACTATGAGTGGTTCATTGAATACAAACTGTGCACATCCTCGCCATTTTATGACTCTGCCATTCATAGTAATCTCAACCATCAAGGGCACCAAGGGCTTTCATGTCCTCTAAGAAAGCTGTGTACGAGTCATCAATGCTGGGTGCTTTTGGAGCAGATGACGAGCTCACTGGCTTTGGTTTTACAATAGTCGGTCTTGGCCCTAGTGTCACAGAGACTGTCCTGGATGTTGATGTTGACACTGGTGGTTTTGGTTTTGTTTTGGTCATTGCAGTCTCCCTTCTCACCCGCACAGACGCAGGAACCTAATAAAAAAAAAACCATGATCCAGACTCTATTAGAAGAATTACATGAATTACATACACAAGAAGACCAATAATTAACAAATGCTGCCAATTTAAGTTGTCGTGAACAATTTATGAGATCTGTTAATTTATTTAATTGATAGACATTACTCGAAGAACATCTCATTACGATAATTTACCCTCTACGGTATTCAAATATTGATCACAACTTTATTTTTTACCAAATTTTTTTTACCACTACTTAAAGCCAACTTTTCTAGCTACTTGAGCTTATGACCATGGTCAATTAATTGACTTCAGTAGCAGTGAAGTCAATTAACTATATGATTGCATCATCATGAGAAATAAATTGTCATATTAATCTAAGTGTCAATGTAGTTTCAGTAGTTAAAACAGTTTTGCAACGACTATTTTGTCCTAGTTTGTTTACTTGTTAAAATGAGACATGACTAAATATATATTGTGAACTGCTGTTACAAAACAGAACCACAGAGACATTACGGAGCATTAAACAATTAGCTTCAATAAACGTAATTAAAGAAGAAATGAGACTCCTACTGCCATAGAGCTAAGCTTTTACATTTTACAGACAGCTACTGATCTCTGTTCATAATAAAATAACAATTCTCGAAAGCATATTTCATATTCTGCACTCAGACTCTTCAATCCCGTAACCCACAAAATCATGTAACAACCCACCTCACTTTTCTTCTCTCACTGCCAACATAGCACCTCACTCATTTTTTTTTAGGATAAATTTCCAAATCTTAGGCCTACGTGATACATGATTACCAAAATGCTCCAGCTGCTCTTTTGGGTCCATTAGCTCACACAGACCCTAACAACTGTAAAGTTCATAAGCCATTGTTTAGTTTATCCACTTTTCTTTCCCATTAATGAAACACTTCCGCTCGCTAGCAGCAAACAAAGTAATTACCCATGTAAACCATTTGTGCTTGATAACATATCTGGAGTTAAAAATACTCAAAATCTTACGTGGAAGCTACATTTCAATATTATTGTGATTGTTTCTATAATTTATAATAGGGTTGTTTCATGATTGATAAAGCATCATTATAAATAGAAGCATATTAATAATTTAATAGTCTCCTAACTGTGGCAAGAGCAGACTCTTTTAGATAGATCAAGTACAAAATTGAAACAATTATTTATTTTGGTCTGGACTCAAATATTAGCATCATAATAATATACAGTATGTTGACATTAGCTTATTGAGCAGCGTGAAAAATATTAATATACTACTGCAAGAAACTTTACTTGAAAAGGGGTTATTGCTTTAAAACTAAGTTGAACTAAATTATAGATGTATGAAAAAGAATGAAATTCAAGAGCTAAAATGAAAACAAAGCTAAAAAAAATGAAATTGAATTGACTCACCATTGATGTTAGTTCTGGAGTGTGCTGAGCTAATGGTCTTTTAACAACAGTAGAAGCAGCAGATTTAACATATGATGGTTTCTGAGGAGGAGCTGGCTTACTTGCCATATAATCCTCTTCGTGAAAGTTTGGAGGAGGACCAGGTGGAAGTGGTGGTCTCATCATTGGAGGAGGACCAGGTGGAGGACCATATGGGGGCCTTGGGATTATGGGGACCATCATTCCAGGAGGTGGTGCCTGACCAGGAAGTCCAGCCACAGGTAAGGGAGGTCTCATATCAGGTGGGGGTGGGGGTGGTGGGAACCGAGATATTCCAGGAGGCAATACATCAGGCTGTAAGCTTGGGATTAAAGTGGGTCCTGGACCAGGAGGTTGTTGCCTTGGAGGAGGAGGCCCAGGAACCATTTTTTGGATCTCCTGGTTTGACAGAGAATTCTTATTGTCAGTAAAAACCACGGCACCATCAGACTGATTGGTCCCAGAATTTGGTGGCATGCGACTTGGTGGAGGAGGCGGCGGAGGAAGCTGCACCTACATTTCATAAAGAGGCAAAAAAATAATTATTTCCAAATAAGTTTCTCTTAAGTGCAATCATAACAAGACTGAGTTTCAAACGAAGAGCAATCAAAATGTGATGTGTTCCCCGTTTCAAAAAAAAAAAAAGATATGTTCCCATTAGGGCATTTGTCAACCATGACAAGTGTCTAGTAGCCATCTATGAAGCATGAATAGACAAAAACCTGTGGCATATGGTATACTACCTGACATCACTAGTCATATATATATATATCCTTCCTTTTTCAGTTTGAACATGCTTTGAAATGTTTTAAAAAACTGAAAATTGGTTCTGAAACAGACCAACACATAAAGAAATAGACTAAAAATTGTCCACAGCACAGCCCTATAGGACATTTAAATGTCTTTAGTACTACTAAATAAATGATAACATACTGATACTATTTACTATTATTTAGTATTAATTTATTAAATATTCCCTGCCATACTCGCATCCTAAATTTTGAAAAATATCAGCATCCCCACACTGAATCATTTTGGATGAAAAAATATCTCCACAACAGCACCAATGCTTCTAAACTTTCAATATATAATAATTTCCGGTCATTCATACTTGTACAATTAGATCATGTCTTGAAAGATAAGACTAAGTCATTTAACTAATAGTAAGCCTACCTGACCAGGCCCCTTGGAAGATAGATTATCTGGCAATGCAGACTGGTTTCTCTCTTCACCTTCACTGGTGCCAGGTGGAGGTGGCTGAGACTGTTGCAGGGGTGGAGGAGGAGGGGGTAAAGGCCGATTTACAGCTTGCTCTTTCGGTGGAGGACCAGGAGGTGGAGGTGGCAAAGGAGGTGGTGGTAATGACGCAGGCACTGCATCAGCGGGCTTTGGAGGCATGGGAGGTGGGGGAGGCAGTGGCAATGATGCGGGTAAAACAGTACCGTCAGCTGAACTGGCATCAGGCAGTGGTGGTGGTGGGGGAGGTGGAGGTACAGCTAATACACCATCCTCGGACACTGTTGCCAAGGATGATCCACCAGTACTTGACGAACCAACCAAGGGAATTCTAGGTCCTGCAGTTCAGCATGAAAACTGATTAAATAAAGGAGATGTCAAAACAATATCATTTTCAAATACATTATTTTACGATTCAAATTGAAAAAGAAGCTCAGCATACCTATAGACGATTTGAACATAGGAGGTTTCCCTGGCGGTGGAGCCCCGGTAGGATTTAAGGTAGGATGGTAATAAACAGAGTCCTGGAAAAAAAACAGTAACTCTTAAACAATTTACATCACCTAAACAAATCTAGTTTTGTAAGTTTAGAAGAATTAGAAGAAACGGAAAACGTAAACAGGCACACACAAGAACAATCATACCTCTGGTAGTGGGTGATTAACTCTCTCTTCTTCTTCTGCACTTGTTCTCCTTCGAGGAGGCCCCAAATGACTGCTCAAAAGACATCCAAGGATTTGTAAACTACACAAAAACAAATTGAGCATAAATTTGTATTTGAAGATAGCACTAAATTTTTTACCTGAACATAACAGGGACCTCACCCTTCTCACGCATTTTCTCTTCGTATTCCTGTCCAAAAGATATCAGATTTAGATCATCAACAGAATCTATTTAATATAATCATGCATACAGTTGACTGCAGTGTTCAAATTCATATGATGAATTCTGCAGCCTCTGCTAAACAAAAATATAAATACACAACACAGGCAGCATCAGCTACTAAAGCAATATCAAACTCGGATCATGAATACTCCATTTCCATAAAGTTCTGGTTTTTTCCTTTTACCAATCAAGACTTAAACATACACCAAAAAAACTACATGGGTCTGTCTGAAGTCAAAATTAACAGCAACCCATTACAAGTTTGTTTCGGTAGAAACGCAATACAGACTAAGACTACAAACGAACAACCTTTTACATTGGGCCAAGAAAATATCAACAACACTACCACTTACAGATTGTGATAAACTCAAAAGGTCCCTTCAGCTACTGTTAGTGGAACATGCCTACGGAGAAGAATGGTACATCAACCAAGGTGCTTGTTACAACTGGTTTTCAGAATCATTTAATTAGCACAATCACTCTATACGTGATAAAAAGAAGTTTCTTAATTATGTTGAAGAGAAAAACAATTATAGGTGATAAGAAACAAATAAATATTTTGCACCATAACATGTGCTTGGTATATGTTTCTCTTGGTTATGAGGTTATCTTTATTTTCATTCATTGACAGTATCCCAGTTCTGTCATACTCTGATAAACCAAGCAGTATTATCAATTGCGGATGGTAGAGGGCCAAAAATCTGCCATTTTAAGCCGCCATTTCCACCATAAAACACCATGGTACCACCTTCACAAATTGGCCATAGCGAATGGCTAAAAATCCACCACCACATTCTGCCATGGTCACTATTTGACAGCACTGATGAACTACCAATTAGAGGCAATGATAAACCTAAGAGGGACCTTCAGCTACTCTTACACTGTTTGGATGTCAAGAGAAATAGTAAAGAGAGAAATATGAGAGAAGAGAAATAAGAAAGAACTTGAGTAGAAATCTTGTTTTGTTTGGATGAATAGAAATGGAGAAGAAGGAAATAGTAACACTTCTTTCATTAATTTAGATAAATCAAAAAATTAATAGAAAAAAATTAATATAAATGACAAAAGACAAATTTAACCTTTATAAAAGTGGAAGTTAAAAAATTAGATAACTGCCATAAAAGGGGTAATAATGGGAAATCATAAATGGAGAGATCTTTTATTGGGTAGTTACATCCATTATATTTCTCTCTCTCATCATTTCTCCACTCTTCCAAACAATAAAAATACCTTATTTCTTTACTATTTCTCTCTTTTCTAAAACTACTCAAACAAACACAGTGTTAGTGATACACAAGAATTGTACATAAACCAATCTGGAAGTTACAAATGGTGTTCAGAGGCATGAAAGCAGCAATCACTTTATGTGTGATAACACTAAGTCGAAGAAAAATGAGACGGCAGTACAGACAATAAAAAAAAATTGCATCATAACAGACATATACAGAGTGGTCAGTGCTCTCTGAATTGTGATGTAACGACCTAACGACTGACTATTCTTCATATATTAACAGTGGCACGTTTCTCCCTCGAAAGAGGATTAACTGACTCTCGCGGTATCACTATCTATAAACACACCACAATTTCCTTTACTTCTTCGGAAACGGAAAACAATTTGATGACAGGCTCAGGGTATTGGAAAATGCCATAGTCTCACTGAGAGAAAATGGCTTGGAATATTGGCTCCAACAATCCAGAGATCAGTTCTCACTGTTTTATCTTTTTAACATTCTAGAAAGAACATAGTTGTGCACACTACATGAAAATTTGCAAAGTTATATAGGAAAATAAAAATAATAAAAAAAAGCGGTCCAACAAAACAGACACGTATGAGTTGTTACCTTCCTCATCTTCAAGACAACATTAAGTGAATCTACCAGTTGCCTCTTCTTGTGCTTTCTTGCTTTATCCAAGGCGCCATCAGCCTCTGCCACAACCAACAATGAACAGTGGTTTTCAATAAGCAAAAGCAGCTAAAATGTCATCTCAATTGTAAGCTATAATTATACTCCTAACTGAATGCCAGGGAAACAACTAAAGGATCATTATGTCTACAACACAGTTTGGAATAGAAGTGGAATACAAGGGTAGGGATTAGGAACAGAATAAGAATACAAAATGATCAAATACAGCCTATACAGTTATATATTTGATTCGTATGATTGCTCCTACTGTCTGTAAATTAGTTCTCACAAGTTCACATATTTAAGAGATTGCTCAAACCATGAAAACTACTAGATATATGATAGAGTAGTCCTTTTGCAATGCTCAAAAAACATTTTGCCAACATAATGGAGTAGTTTGATGGTTTGAGGAGAAGAACATAAGCGTTGGAAAGATAAGGGGTTGCAAATTCGAACCCAACTGTGACATTTCTAAGTTCTAACAACTGATTACTAACATTTGACATTAAAAAAAATCATGCCAACATAATGCTAATGGCGATGCAAAAGAGATGATACTGAAATTTCACTTCCCCCCAATCCAAAACCTTAGTTAATAAAATAAAGCACAACTTACTCATCATTTCCAAGTTTTCAATCTGCTTCTTGATTTGTTCAGGATCTTTCATCAAAATCCCCTCCTTCCTCACCTTCTTTCTTTCTTTCTTATTCTGTAAACCAAAACAACACAGAAAAAAATAGTACTAAGTACACCAACATGAATACAAAGCAACAATGTCAACTTTAAGGATAAGGAGAACATAAATCACATTGTGATTAAAACCCTGTTTAAATAAACAGCTTAATTAAGCGCTTATAGCATAAATGCTTATCGTATAAGTTATTTCTAAAGCAAGCTTCATTTAATCAAAATAGTTCCTTGAGGAAAAAAAAAACTATTTTGCATCTTTCAAATTAAAATTTGCAAAATAGACACCAGAAATTTTCATTAATTGCAGTGAAACAGATAAAAGGATGAAAAAAATTAGGTAATAGAATAGATTAAAGGATGAAAAAATTCCCGAAAAAAAAAAAAGCGAACGAATTAAAGGAACATAGGTAGAGAAATTGAAATTACCCTTTTCAATTCCTTCTTCCGAAGCTCCTTGCGATAAGCATCGGTAGGGTTCATGACCTTACCACCTTTCGTCGTCTTCGTCATTGAATACTGAAAACCCTAATTCTATTATTATTTCAGAAGCTTCGTTGTTAAATTGTTCCTCTGAGAAAATTGAAGCCTCTGAATTTTATATAGAATTTTTATTGGAATGTGTAAAGTCAACGCATTGAAAATTGTAGTGTTTAACTTTTTGAATAAAAAGTTCCTTTAAATTGAATGCTTAAAGAGTGCCCGGGGCACTCGTTAGCAAGATCCTTAAAAAAAAATCTTCTCAAAAAAAATTTTAAAAAATGATTAAAAAAAGATTTAAACGTGTTTTATTATTTTTAAAACAATTGAATCTTCTATGACGCATTATTAAAAAAAAAAGGGAAAATAGTCATTTTATTTTTTTTTGTTTACAAGAAAATAGTCATTTTAGTCCATGTGTAACTCGTTGTCATTTTGGTCCCTCATTGAAGAAAAAACACAAAATAGTCTCTGACTCTGTAATCCGTTAGTCATTTTGGTCTATGACGTTAAAATTGACAGTTAACTTTACAAAAAGCTGATGTGGCCTTTTTTTGGAGATACGTGGCACGCTGAGTAGACGTTAATTGGACAAGTTGCCTCATGACATGGTCAAGGATCAAAATGACAGTATTCTTTTCTTTTCTTTTTTCCATTTCTCCATCTTCATCTTCTTCCTCTCATACTTCTTCATACATTCATATAAAATCCAGAAATTGTAGAACTTAAAAATCGTGGTAAGGATGAAGATCTTAAGATTGAGGCAATGAAACTCTTGAAAATAGGATGAACACTTTTCAATTCCATGAAGCATGTAACTTTGTTGTTGTTGTTATTGAAGATGCTTGCAAATCAGAAGGTGGACGGACATAGGATAGGTGATTTTGATCTTGCTCTTATTTGTTTAGGGTTATTTTCTCTTTAACTATGTTTTATATACTATTCAAACTTGTTTTATCCTTAACTATGTTCTTAAACCAGCGCTTGAACCATAGCTTCGAGCTCCAACATCAAGATACACATATTTGCTCTTAAATTTTATATCAATCATTGAAATGCATACTTTATGTTCTTAAATCTTATATCAACCATTGTAATCATACCAACCATGACGAAGAATGAGAGGAAGAAGATAAAGAAATGGAAAGAAAGAAAAAAAAAAGTACCGTCATTTTGGTCCCTCGCCATGTCATTAGGCCATTTGTCTAATTAATGCCTACTCAGCGTGCCACGTGTCTCCAAAAAAGGTCACGTCAGTTTTTTTGTAAATTTAACTGCCAATTTTAATGTCAGGGACCAAAATAACTAACAGATTGCAGAGTCGGGGACTATTTTGTATTTTTTCTTCAATCAGGGACCAAAATGACAGCGAGTTGCACATTGAGGGACTAAAATGACTACTTCCCCAAAAAAATATTTAAAAAATTCTTCTCTAACCCACTTTGTTGGCATTCAATTAAAAAAAATCTTGCTTATGCACCATGCATAAATACCCCAGATTGCTTAGCGCGCACCCCAGATTGCTTAGCGCGCCTCCCAAATTGCTTAGAGCCCCCAGATTGATTTTTAATTTTTTTTTATTAATTTTGATTAATTGAATTTTAGTTTATTGATTAGGGATGATTTTAAAAGTATTATGTATGGTTAAATGTTTTAGTAGTTAGTTTTAAACTAAAATCATGTCAAAACCATTTTGCTGCGGAATGGTTTCAAAGATATATACTCCAAAACCATTAGATGTACTTAATCATGCTAAAACCATTTTGTTGTGGAATGGTTTCAGAGGATTGTACTCCAAAACCATCTTGCTGTGGAATGATTTCAGAGATATGTATTCTAAAATCATTAGATGTACTTAATCATGCCAAAACTATTTTACCGTAGAATGGTTTCAGAGGATTGTACTCCAAAACCATTAGATGTACTTCATATGTAGTTTTTACGTTAATTGTGATAAATTAAACCATAATTACAGTACATGTTTTAGTATGTAATTTTAAATTAAAATAAGATTATATAATCATCCAACACAATTAATTCAAAATGTGTTCTTATAGAGAGAGAGTCTCAGTGGTGTAAAATGGAAAACGGGGAGCACTTCCCACCCGCCTATTAAAAATACACATTAACCAATTAATATTTGAATATCGACTGTGGGGGTTATCCACATTTTCATATTTCATATTTCTTCACGGGAATCACTTATTCAAAATTTTATTTAGCACGATGAAAAGTGACCCCCATGACAAAAAGTGTAAGTAGAAGATAGTGATAACTAAACACGATAATTTTATTCATATTCATTAAAAAATATAGAATTAGCAATTGTTTTATGTTGATCGAGTCTCTATAGAGTCTTGTAACGAAGACGAGAAGGAGATAGAAATAAAGAGAGAGAGAGAGAGAGAGAGAGAATATCTCGATGGTATATAGTAGGAAACGAGAAACACTTCTCACTCGACTATTATAAATACACATTGACTAATTAAAATTTGAATTCCGACTACAGGAATTTTTCCATATTTTGTGTCCATCGCACTTTCACTATATTACATCCGGCTGATAAATCTATGGGAAATCTAAAATTAATTAATATAATTTTAATTTTTTTATAATCAATGTTTTTTTTTTATAATTCTAATTTTAAGCTTTCCATAAACTTTCGTTCAAACCATTTTAGAAAAGCTAATTTATCAATGTGAGTGGAGATTCACACATAGATTTTTTTCGTGGGGATTAGGGTTGAAGAAAGGGAGCTACTATTTTATGGGGATTAGGGGCTAGAATCATCCATCCTTTTTAAAGATAGAAAATAGAGATAAGAAACTTCTAAAAAATAAAACAAATAAAATAATATTAAAAAATAATAGCATTAAATTTTATTTTCTATTCAGGAAAGGTCAAAACTTATCATACAATTAAATATTAATAAAAAAATATAAAAAAACTTAATAAATTAAATAAATATATTTCTGCAAAAAGTTTAATAAAATAATTAACTAACGAATGGGTTTGTAGTGGATATCAACACTCCCACCCGACTTTGAATATTAAGGAAATTCTGAACTCCCACCCGGACAAATTGGAATTTCATAGTTAAAGTCGGGACAAATTCATACGGATACTTATAAATGCAGGTTATATTGTAATGTCTACAACCGAGCTATCTGCTACAAATTCGCATTTTGTAGCTGCATCACAGCTACTTATTTACGTGGGAGCTATTAACATTTTAATCATATTTGTTGTGATGTTCATGAATAGTTGTGGTGTTTCTATATTAAAGTCGATAAAAATCAAGCTATAGAAAAATTCCTAAAAAAAGTTCGAGAGAAAGAAAATAATTATCCAAGGATTAAAATATTTTGTATTATAAGTTTATGTTGATTGTAAACTTTAAGTTGTTTTATTATTTATTTAGTGTTGAAATTCAAGTGTAAGTGGTTTGTTCGACATCAACTAAAAGCGAAGAAAATCTTGGACATAATGTTAGAGGAGTTTTTTTTAAAAGATATATTAGAGAAGTTATCCATATATACTTAGTATATGTTTGTTTTTAATTTTAGAGGAGCTAGAATGGATTCTAGACATGTAGAACCTATTCTATCATGTTAGTGTGTTTGGTTTGACGGTGACTAAAATTGAGTTTGATAAAAATGAGTTTGATAAAATTGATTTTGGTTAAAAGTAAGTTTGATACATTAACGCAAAAGCGATTCTCAATATTTGATGTTGTTTGGATAATTTAGATCAAAATTGTTTTTGGACGTTTAATTACCAAAATGGTTTTTAATTATATTTATAATATATTATTACTATATTTTGTTTTGTAAAAATAAATCTATTAGGCCTTAATCGTTATTTTTTTTTATAACATTAGGCCTTCATCCTTCAGTCCATTACTTAAAAAAAAAAAAATTTCCTTTAGTCTATTATCATCCGACATCGTCTCTAACCTTGAGAAAGTTGCTCCACTCACAATAAACAAAAAAGCGTACTCCATTGAAACACCAAGAAAGAATGACAATGTCCAGTTAAAGGGAAGAAAAATTATAAGGAGCAAAATCAAACATCTTCAATCCACTTTCTTTAGTTATTTTTGTTTTAAGGAGATGATTTTTGAAGGGCATATCTGAAAAATTAAGACACATCTTAAAAAGAGAGAGAAGAAGCGTCCAGAAGTAATGAAGAAAAAAGCTGTGTGCATAGAAAATTGGAGAAGAACTAAAGGGTAATTATGTAAGTATATCTGACGCAAAAAATTAAAATCCTAGAATCGATTTTGATCCATCGCAGAAGCTCCAATTTGTAGCTTCAAAGGGACGCGCGTTTGAGGTTGGATTCACGTCTCAGGGATTTAATTTTGCAATCATCCAAACATGGAAGAAATTAATTGGAATCACGTTTGGTTCCCAGACTCGCGTTTGAAGGCCACAAAACGTGGAACCAAACGAGCACTTAATATTTTAAGATTATGAATTGACACTCCTCATACTCTCCAACAAATTGTACCAAAGTCATGTTTGATTTGGTTAGGGAGCGAAAGCGAATTCAAAAACGAGAAGAAAAAAATCACTGAAATGGTAATAAAAATTGCATAACATTATCATGGACTCCACGTTCTCCCCCAACAAGTGAATATTGAAGTTCACTAATCACTTCACATAAAAAAAACTTAGAAGTTGCATCATGGGAATGAACATATGTGAGAAAAAATTAGGTTAAATTACACTTTTTAACTCATAATTTTTACAAACTTACGATTTTGATTCTCTCGCTACGTCAGCATATGTGACAAAAACATGTTGACGTGACATGTAAGTCACTTGCCACGTGTGCGTTGACTTTATCAAAATCAAGGAGACCAACCTTTTGCAAAAGGGGAAAAAATTAGGGAGTAAAAGTGCTATTATGAAAAGTATAGGGTCAAAATCGTAAATTTATAAAAGTTATTAGTCAAAAGTGTAATTTAACCTAAAAAGTCTATTTAGATTTTTTTTGTTTGTTTTTAGGGTATTTAGAATTAATAGTTTTAAAAAATAGGATATTTTTATATATATAAAAAAATCCACAAATGAGAACAAATGTAAATAATATTATTTCATTTCAAATACAAGTTAATTAATTTATGGAAAATCCTTAAAAATCTCAAGAGGGATTGACTATGGAACCGACAAATTTATATAGGTTGAATATTTGATGTCAGTCTAAAAGGACAAATTTATCTACAGTTTTATAAGTTTATTTTTAGTATTTTTTTGTTCTAAAACTATTTATATACAGCAAGTGTGTTTAAAATATCAATTTTTATGATGTTTTAGTGATATAGAGATATTTGTATGTAGTTGCTTTCTCAACAAAAGTATTGATGGTAAATTGGTAATTTACTAATTTTATAAAAAAAATAAAATAATTGAAGGTAAATATGCTTCTGTTAGTGAACTGAAAGGATATGTCACATTGTCACGTATTCATATTGCTGTTTATTTAGTGAGTAGGGTTAAATGCATTTTAGTCATCTATTTTAGCCAAACTATAATTTTATACTCTTGCTTTCATTTTCAATTATGTAATTTTGGACTTTATTTTAAAGCTTTTGATCAATTTATAAGTTTGTCCATTTAATTTAATCATATGGTATAAGTTAAGTGATTTATTTTAATGACATTGTTTTCACTTATATATTGTGTTTTTTTTGTACCATCTACGAATTTGTGAGACAAGGTTTCAATTGATTTTTGGGTATTTTTTCAAAAATAAAATTAAAAATCTCACTATTATATATACCGAAAAAATTTAGGGAAGAACAATATTGTGTGTCTGATAAATTTTTCGATAGAGATTAATCACATTTAAATTATAGTGAAAACTTTAATTATTTTTTTTTGTGGTTAAGTAACCTAATTGCAAGACTCACACATTTAAATGTGGAGAAACGTGAAATTCGAGGTTCGAACCACAGTCACTCCAATAATATCCCCGATAGTAACTACAATTTGAGCTAAACTTATGAGACATGAAAACTTTATATCTATAATATCATAAAATAAAAGATTAAAAAACAAATGTTATCATGATTCGATAAATTTGATTATTTTTTATATTTGAGACCAAATCAAAAAATTCTGACATCAATTGATTTGGATGTCAAAGTCACTTCATTATTTTTGTTTTTCTCGAGGAAACAAAGCTTATAGTAATTTATTAATCAACAATTATTTAATATATATATATATATTAACCAAAATTTAGAAATCAGCTATTAATCGTTAGTTGGTCCAGTGGTGATTGATGCTGAACTTAGTTAGGAGGACCACGGTTCGATCCCCCATAATTGCGATTGGAAGAGGCTGAAACCACTTGATGCCAGAACTGGTCTCGAACTATATTAGGTGGTTTAGTAGGACGGATATTGGTGGTGAAAACAAAAAAAATCTCAATAGCGAGGATGCGAACTTTGTTTTCCCAGATTGTGTGCCCCCATAGTTCGCTACTTAAGTAGCGAGGGGAGTATTTTTGAAATTTCCTGGTGTGAACGAGGACTACCAGGGGCGCGAGATGAAAATCTCAATAATTAAATGTTTCGACTAGTCTATGACCCATTTCACCGGCGCAATTATTTAGGGATCATTCGTCTCATTTGTTTGCGCCTCCATAAGTGGCGAGGGGTAAATTTGGAAATGCAGAAATCACGCAAGAAAGGACAAGGTGTGCAAAAATAAATTATTTTCTTCTTATAGCTCGCTCAACTCATCAAACTAAAGAATATTTAGCGCGCCTCACCATACCGGATTACGTCCATTTTACTTATTATTGTCGGATTAACTCTTAACTGTCTTTCGCATTTCACGCCGGATCAACCATAGACGGGTGGGACGATCCGTCTATATAAGCGCGACCCAACATTGCGCTTAGGTACAATTTACTCATTCTGCACATCATCCACCTCACAACGTTAAAGTGCTAACTTTTTTTTACAGGTACTTTCTCCACCATAAAAGACTATAGGTTTCACCGTGCTTTACAACTTTCTTCGCTATACTCAAATATTCGTACAAAGAACTTTACCATATCTTTTATATTATAAGCTTGTATACACAAGCAAAATCTAAACCCTAATTTGTTTTTTCTGTTTTCCCTCCATTTTATCTTGCAATTTTTATTAAAAAATAATACAATTTTGTCTTGACTAGGATTCGAACTCGCAACCTTTCAATGCAAGACAATATTTCCAACCACTATGACAAATATAACAATTGTGATTAAAATTATGTGCAATAATTGATAAACACCATCAATTTTAAAAGTATATCATATCAAAATTATTGTTGACTATATTATTCATCACGAAATATTTTTATGTCTTTCCTGATCGATGTTTTTTTTTTTCTACCGGATCATAAATTTAGAGAATAATTATCATGTGAGATTTGGAAAGTTATTATCACGTGTAATTTGGAAAGTTATTATCAAACTCAATTCTACTAAATCAATTTTTTTTTTTTTTGCAATACAACCAAACACAACCATAGTCATGTCACTAATCACATTCATTATTTTGATTTTAACATTGCAGATTTAATATTAACCGATGATCAATTGATACAATTGCACTAGCATACCAATTGTGATTTAAATTATGTCCACAAAGTGTTAAGCTCCATCAACTTTCATAGGAAATATTTCATACGACAATTAAGCACCATCGATTTTCATTGCATAATTTAAACAATTAAAAACCGATAATCTCTTATATTATAAGCTTGCTAACATAAGCTAACCCTAAACCAAATTTTTTTCCACCCTCATTTTCTCTTTCTTTTTATTGCAGTTTTTTATTAAAAAAATACAGATTTGTCATCGAACCTGCATCCCTTACTTACAATAAAACCTTTCAACCGCTAAAACATGTGCTTCAATTATGAAAGAATTTAGGAATCCTAATATGTTAACCATGTTTTCAATAAATTTGAACGGCGGAATTAATCACAATTTTTATTTATTTATGGATGTCTACTTAAGTTTATGTTCTTGATTATGTCTTTAATTTTTTTTAACCTTTAATTATCATCAATTTTTAACCTTTAGTTATCGGCATTTTTTTTTAAATAAGTAAACAAAACGATGGGGTTCCAAAATTATTTAAAAAATATATAAAATATAAAATAAGCACATAAACAAATATAGAATAATTAGTCCATGAAATTCCCTATACTACTCTTATTGAAAATGCTCTTAGAATTTTTGTATTTTATTTTTTATTGTTACATATTACACCTAATTAGACCGGGAGTGGTTATGGTGCATAAGCTTTTTTCTTATGCACCATGCATAAATAATGAAAATTGCTTAACGCACCCCCCAATTTGCTTAATGCACCCCCAGATTTTCTTGCGCGCCCAATTTTTTCTCACGCACCCCCCACATTTTTTCACACGCCCCCCAAAACCATTTTGTTGTGGAATGGTTTCACATTAGATGTACTTATAATGCCAAAACCAATTTTACTGTTGAATGGTTTTAGAGGGTTGTAATCCAAAACCATTTTGCTTGTGGAATGGTTTTGTGTGTTATTTATGTTGGGGGTGGGGGCGCGCTTAGCAATTTGGGGGGCGCACTAAGCAATTTGGGGGGCACGCTAAGTAAACTGGGGGGTGATAAGCAATATGGGAGCGTGCTAAGCAATATGGGGGGCGCATTAAGCAAACTGGGGGGCGCGCTAAGCAATCTCGGGTATTTATGCATGGTGTGCATAAGCAAGACTTATGCACCATAACTTATGCCAATTAGACCCATGCACCGCATGAGTCAAAGTTCTAGTAAATCATATAATTATGATTCATATCGATACCGTTAGTTTTAACGGATCTTAATAACATATCAAATATTTCTATGAATAATATATACGGTATAAACTTTTAATCAAGTAATAAATTTAATAAATTTATATTTTTTTATAATGTTATACAGTATTTATGGACCATACATCAGTCGAGAAATTTGTGCATATTAACGTGCCCGTAAGATTAAAGAATTACTCCTATCAATGGTAGAAGCAGCATGAAAAAGAACTATTTTGAATTTCCAGTTAAAAGTAATTAAAAAATGTGGAGGGAGACAACGTGGCGCCGTCCAGCATGGAAGTAACCCCACAGTAGAAAGCATGGACGTGGCCATGACACTGACCCACAACTACAACAAACAAAAACAACTCAACTGAGTAAGCTATGAAGAAAAAAAAACTTTGAACGAGACAAAAGCAATTAACAAATAATCCCTTATTTTCTCATTATTCAAACCAAACAATCCCTTACCCCAGCGCGCGAATTAACAAAAACGCGCGTCCTCATCACGCTTAATTATATAAGTTAGTTAAATCACTTAACAGGCAAGGTTCATGCCACTCTCTCACAAATATCATATCAAAATCAAATAATCAATAATCTCAAACCTCCAAACAAGAACTAACAAACAATTCTTCACCGTTGGTTACTACGTCTCTTTCAAATCAATTTTTCATTTCTTCAATTAATTAATCTCTCACTTCATTGTTTTCATTTTTTAAATCAATAAACAATTACAAAACCTAAGCAACTCAACGAGTTCAGAGATAGATAAATCCAATGCTTCTCTGCACTCAGAACTTCCCTTTTCTCTCTCTTTCCGCCGTTGATGATCGTTACTGCTCATATTTTCGCCGTAGATGGGAGGCGGAGATCCTTCCTTGTCGGATATGGAGGAAGAGGAGGAGGAAAACGATGTGAAGGTGAACGATTCAGTTGACATTCTTTCAACATTTCGAATCCTTGATGCTCCTATACTTTTGTTCGTTTGTTTCCATAAAGCGCTCCGTTTTGAACTCGATCAGCTTCGTTTATTCGCTGATACGGCGTCGTTGGAGGATGATCCGCATCGTTACCGTGAATTAGTTGTTAAGCTTCAACAGAGATTTCAGTTTCTGAAAATAGCTCTTAAGTATCATTGTGCTGCTGAAGACGAGGTTAGTTTGTGTTTTTATTTTTTATTTTTTTCTCAAAGTTGAAATTCACGCTGAAAATAATGTATATATTTGGTTCTGCGGTGAGAAAAATTGATTTCGAGGGGAATCGATCGATTCTGACTAAAATAAAGTTGAAATTAAAGTGATTTATGTTTAAATACATTCATGTAAAAGTGAGTTGAAAAACAAAAAAATTGAGTGTAGAAATCAATTATAGAAAGCTTCAAATAGAATCAATTCTGAAGACAAAATCAATTATAATTTAGAAAAACCAAACATGTCATAATCAATTCTACACCTCTAGTGTCAACTTTGGCCCCTATAGAAGTGGAACTAAACATATAATCATTTCATAGTCATAGTTTGTACGCATAGTGAATTAATCTTATGTTAGTTTGGGAAATTTAACTTCAAAGTTGAATAGTTACCTTATGAGTAATTTTGCTGATTCTTGTCTGTTTTTGTTGATTAATAGTAGCTTAATTTCCAATCCACTTGAGTTGGTCTGGTGGTATTGGCTTGAGACCTGAGAGTTTGCTTCTCCTTAAGTCTCAAGTTCGATTCCCTCTGGTGCCAATTTGGATGGGCTAATTTAGCTTCTTCAAAAAAAAAAATAGTAGCTTAATTTACAATTTCATCATTATTTGAACTAAAATGGTAGCTATATGGTTCTTATATCTTATGTGCTAAAACACCTTACTTCATTAAATCAATTATGATAAAGAAACTTGTATTGGTTTAGTCAAATGAATTAAAGAGTGTAATAGTTTTATAAAATAATTCTTATTAACTATTTCGTGTTAATCATTGTTACACGAATATGCAAGTAATGCAAATATTAATTTGAAGGTAGAATTGAAATAAAATAATAATGATGTACTCAAAATATAGAGTGACACTTATTTTAATGAGACAGAAGGAGTAGTTAGTAATAATGATGTGTTGAAAATAATAATAATGTAATGTAACAATTAACATGAGACAGAAGGAGTAGTTCGTAGTATACAGCTATACGCTCTCACATGCCTTTGTGTGTGACAAGGTGTGTGCATTTTATGATTGTTTACTACTACTTTTTAAAGGTTGGAATCCAGAATATAACTTGAAAGTAATTTTTGGCAGATTATCTTCCATGCACTGGATACACATGTAAAAAATGTTGCAAGTACATATTCCCTTGAACATAATAGCACCAATGGGATGTTTGATTCTATTTTACACTTCTTGGATGAGCTGATGGCCCCTAGTGATAATATTTTCAAGCTGTTCCGAGAACTTGTATACTGCATTGATATCTTGCAAACCTCCATCTACCAACATATGCTGAAAGAAGAAGAGCAAGTAAAAAAAATTCTATTATCAAGTTCATGAAAAATTACCTAGTTACATCTTTTGTTCTTGTTTCATTTTTCAGGCATAATGCATTCATGTGGTTATTTTGTCTTTCTGACTATGCTTTTGTTGCTTTAGTTCCCATTTATTTGAACCTATTGTGATAAATACATGTTTCACTAAATGCAGCTTAAATACATTTAATCTATTTGTTCATATTTTTTTTTGGACAAGAATCTATTTGTTCACTTGAACACTGTAGATGATAATTTTGTGTTGTGTTTCATAAGTATAATTTAGTTTATTCGTTACCTCGTTTTCCTTATAGGATATAGACCATGGTACTAAATAGTAAATGAAATTGTGATAGGAAGTTACAAATGGTCACTAGTGTCACTTTAATTAATAGAAATTTTCCCCTTCCCCAATATTTTTTTCTTAATTGGTATTATGTATTGAAGCCAATAAAAAATTAACTAATTAATAGCTAATAACTACTGTTATAACTATAATTTAAATAAAAACAGCCTAAAAATATAGGGTAAAATGCAACCCCACCTCCTTTCCCTTTTTCAACTTTGGTGTCAAATCCCTCCATCTTTTCCCAGGTGTACAAAAAAAGAAGACATTAATCTGACTTGTGAAAGTGATTAAGCCGGTGTCAATTAGGCTTGGCATACCTAATACCTTTCCTTGTGCGTGTGCATAAAATACAGTTTTCATGTAGTTAGTTGCTCAGCCATCTACGTTGTTAATGACAGTTATATATTAAAGAGATATGAACCATGAAGCTGATTCCAGGACAAGGAAATGTATGAAGGGGGTAAAACACGAAAACAAGCAATACTTAGAAATCACTTCAAGATGTAAATTTTTGCATGAGCATGTATTTGTTGATACTTGAGTTTTGATTATCATACTTACTATAAAATTTATCCACTGTCTCAGGTTTTTCCTCTGTTGATCCAAAAATTGTCTACTAAAGAACAAGCCTCACTTGTGTGGCAGTTCATATGTAGTGTTCCTATAATGTTGCTGGAAGAAATTTTGCCATGGATGGTATCTTTCCTTTCAGCAGATAAACAAGCAGAAGTTACTCAGTGTTTTAATGAAATTGCACCAATGGAAAGAGCACTGCAAGAGGTTAGCCAAAGTTTATTACTGAATACTGAATAAAATTTTAAGTACGCCTTTTTAATAATTCAGATCTAATTGTGAAGGTTTTGGTTTCTTGGCTTGGAAGCAACAAACAAACCCTCACCCAGACATATTTTCAGAGTGAAGAACTTCAAGGCTCTCATGGATTCCTACGTATAGAAAGATCATCTGGGCCGAGTTCTTGCAATGAGAACTCCAAAGAAATTTCAAGTCAGAGGAAAGTGAATGGAAAAGAAACAGAAGATGGGGTGAACCAAGTTAAAGTTCTTCATCTTTGGCATAATGCCATCAAGAAAGATTTGAAAGAAATTCAGCAAGAACTTTATCTAATGAGAAGTTCCAGCTGTTTTCAAAATTTAGACTCAATACTTATCCAACTAAAATTCTTGGCCGATGTCCTCGTCTTTTACAAGTAATATTTCTGATGGTTTTTTATTTTTTGGTGTGTGGAATCTGACTAATTTGGTTTTTGGTTTTTAAATTTTAATTTTGCTGAAGATTTTGAAAGCCCATCCTTTTCTTCTATCTTTATTATTTTTCTTCTCCATTGTCCAATTTCTGAATATAATTTTCTGATCACAGCAATGCTTTGAAGAAATTCCTTCATCCTGTACTGAACAAACTTTACGATGACCGGTTTTCCAAGTCTACTGAACATTTTCTAGGTCAAAGTCACATTGAAGATATACAACAGTTGCTATTCTATAACTCAGAAAATGGAATGCCTTTGACCAAATTTGTAGAGAAGCTTTGCGGAAAACTTGAATCATTTGTATCAGCAGTCAACAAACAATTTTCTCTTCAAGAAATTGAGGTATTCTATTTAAATCCCAATTATTTTTTATTTTACCATGCAAGCTAAGGAACAAGAGAACATCATATTAATAATATATGATGATGGTCCTTAACCTTTTTTTTCGCCAGTTTAATTAATTATGCTCATATTGTGGTTTTGAAACCATACTTGATTGTACAAGTATTATGAGATGAAAATGCTTTGAATAGACGAACCTATCCACGTATACTGACAAATTAATTTATGAAGTTCTCAATGGAATGAAATATTTGTTAATCTGAGTGAAAAGAACAAGAAATGAGAGAAAGAATAAATCTCCATTTTTTCGAGAAAAGATGAATTTATGGTTATATCTTAGATCCATATTTATCCACAAGTTTTATTTCTTCTATTAAAGGATGCTACATGATAACATTTCAAATGTTTTCCATTCTGACACCCTTATTGTTTATCAGGTGTTTCCTATCTTTAGAAAGAACTGCAGTAATGGAACACAAGTGAGGCTTCTAAGCTTGAGCTTGCATATGATGCCACTTGGGTTACTAAAATGTGTTATAACTTGGTTCTCAGTTCACTTGTCTGAACAAGAATCCAGGTCCATTCTCTATTGCATAAAGGAAGGAAGTAATTCTGTCAGTAAAGCTTTTGCACCGTTGTTACATGAATGGTTCCGCATCGGTTATTCAGGTAAAACCTCAATGGAAAAATTCCGACAGGACCTGCAGCATATGTTCAAAAGAAGACACTCTTTTTCATCTGAGAAAATGAAGGAAGTTTGTGAGGATTCATTCTTAAATTCCAACAAGCAGCCACATAAAAGTTGTGGAAAGAATTGTATGTCCTATTCCTCATCTTCTGGATCCAAAAATGCGAACAAGTATGAGACACCATACTCCACAGGAATTAATATGCACATATTTTTCCCTGCCACTGCTATGAAGTTAAATCAGCATCCAAGATTTCATGCAGAAAATCCTTCTTCTGTTTCCTTTCTTAATGATCCAAAACCAATTGACCTGATCTTCTTCTTTCACAAAGCTATTAAGAAAGATTTGGATTACCTAGTTCTTGGCTCAGCTCAGTTAGAGGAACATGGTGAGTTGGTTACAGATTTCCGCAAACGATTCCATCTCATATGTTTTCTGCATCAAATCCATAGTGATGCAGAGGACGAGATAGTTTTTCCAGCCTTGGAGGCAATAGGTCAAGGCAAAAACATTAGCCTTGCCTACACCTTTGATCACAAACATGAAGTTGAACACTTCAGCAAAATATCTCGCATTCTTGATAAGATGGCTGTATTAGATCTTTCGGTTTCTACTACTGATTCAAAGATAAGGGACAAGAGACTGATAAGGCGTCGTGATTTAATCAGGAAGCTGCAAGAAAGGTGCAAATCAATGCATAAG
Organism: Trifolium pratense; assembly: GCF_020283565.1. NCBI lineage: Eukaryota > Viridiplantae > Streptophyta > Magnoliopsida > Fabales > Fabaceae > Trifolium > Trifolium pratense. Next base: position 52,859,700 of record NC_060063.1, read on the forward strand.
TTACTTTCTGATCATATAAACCGCGAGGAAATAGAAATTTGGCCAATAATTAGAGAGTTCTTCTCGAACCGGGAGCAAGGGAAGATTGTAGGATGCATGCTTGGAAGAATAAGAGCAGAAATATTACAAGATATGATACCTTGGTTAATGTCATCTTTAACACAGGAAGAGCAACATGTTTTAATGTTCTTATGGTCCATGGTTACTAAGAATACAATGTTTGATGAATGGTTAAGGGAATGGTGGAATGGGTACAGTTTAGCCAAGGCAGGAGATGGATCAAATGATGCCCCTCTAGAAAATGTTGAGCCACTTGAGATTATTTCCAAATATTTGTCTGAAGAAGTTCTTAATGAATTACAAGCAGAATCATCTGCCAACGAAAGATTATTTTTTTTGCAGAAAGATCATATTGGCAATAATTTTGAGCTGTCCAACTACAACATTGATGACAGTGTTGAGGTTAATTATGCAGAACAAAATTTTAGTCAATGTTCAAAATGCACAAATCAAGTTCATGATATTAAGAAGCATGTCTGCCATGAAGTACCAGATACCATAAGTCCGATAGATCGTGAAAGTCGGTCGATTCAATATTTTGACAAGTCTGGGCATTATGACCGACTTCTGAAATTGAGTCAAAATGATCTGGAGAAGGTAATAAGAAGGGTATCTCGTGACTCGTGCCTAGATCCTCAGAAAAAGTCATACATAATACAGAGCCTACTAATGAGGTTGGTCTTACTTGTGATTTTCCTAATGGTTTTTGTTATAGATGTATTCAAAAACTATGTGCTTTTACCTAACAACTTAGCTCTTTGGGTAGTTGGTTGTTGAAATTTGTTTTATCTTCTCAAGTTTTGGAGTAACAATTTAGGAATATTGCCTAGATTGTTATGCTACAATAATTGGACAGTTTTAGTGAAGTTCAGCTTCAACTATAATCAAGATGTAGACAGTTTCTTACCTAATTTTATAATGTTATAGGAAACAGTTCCTATCTATAAAAGGGGTATTGTGTTCTGAGTAGAAGATGAAATCGGAACTAACTACAGAGAAAGGACAGAGCTGAACGTGCTCCTCACCAGGGATAATAACACTTCGTCCAAGCTAAAATCTGAAATTAAACTGAACAGAATATCCCTCTCTCGTTCTGTTACATTTCTGCTTGTACCTCCTATATTCTCTCTCATCTATACTCTCTTTCTGTGACTAACCTTCCCTCTACACCTACCCCTATTTTTGGGTCAATCCCTCAACACCTATATGTTTTTATCCTGGTTGCAGTTAAGCTCTAGTGGCCTGGGCCTGCAGGTTTAAATATGTAAGCCTTCTTAATCTTGGACCAGACCTGTACTATATTCGAGTCCATGGTCCTATTAGAAAGCAGTAAACCACGAGTATCAAATGAGTCTTTCATAGTTGCACGTGAATGCATTTAAGTGTTATGTTGCAAACCATTGAACCAATGATATTTATTTGCTAGAAGTTAGCAGGCTATTTTTTTTTTGAAGATGGTGTATTCCTGCTCGACTAATTGCATCTGTCATTCATCTATTCCAAGCCTATGTTAGACATACAATTGAGGTTTTTAACATAACTTTCCACGTATTTTCAGCCGTCGGATTATTAGACAGCAGATATCTTCTATGGAAGCCAATATCAAAAGCGATGGACAAGAATTCCCTGGGAAACATCCATCTTACAGGGACCCTCTCAAACAAATCTATGGTTGCAAACACTACAAGAGAAATTGTAAGCTTTTTGCCCCCTGTTGCAACCAACTTCATGCTTGCATACATTGCCATGATGAGGTATCAGATCATTCAATTGACAGGTAAGCATAGTATGTGCTCTATGTATGTTTTATTTTATGAGTTGGGGAATTTGATTTTTCATAATTCATCTTTGACAGATTGCTTAAATGTATGCAGGAAATCTATTACGAAGATGATGTGTATGAAGTGCTTGGTGATTCAACCAGTCAATGCTACATGCTCGTCAGTTTCTTGCTGTAATTTATCCATGGCAAAATATTACTGCAGGATCTGCAAATTATTTGATGATGAAAGGTAATGTAGCTTAACTGGTTTCTTTATAAACTAACTTTTGACTTTATTTCAGAGAAGCATATATGTTTATTTACTTTTGAATTTGTTTGAGAGAAATTGTGTCCTAGGCCTGCTAGTGCCTTATTTATGGTATAAATACCATAATTTAAGGAGATAATTGGAGTCTATGAAGGAGATTATAACTACTAAATGACATCTCAAACATAAATGCAGTTGACTAAATGATAATATTCTAACAATTTTGTGTTTCAGTTAAGATAGGATTGAGGACACAGTTGACTGCTTAAACATTTTTGGGTGACAACATTTGATGGCCAAGGATCCTCTCAATTTCTCAAAAGAAACGGAGAGCTCCACTATATAGTTTAGGGTCATAAAGTTAGACATTTCTAGAATGAGTGATATAATTAGGCTTTTTATACACCCACAACCGTAGTAATATAGTTCTCCATTTATTTTGAGAAATAAAAAGGATCTCTACTCACAGTTGCTTTAGTTTTATAAATGTGAGAATGTTAAGTGAGTGGCAACCGATAAGTGAACAGTGTGCTATCAGTTATAGGTGAATGTAGTTATAGAATGCCATTGGGCCAGCTAAGAGTGGATAATATGCCATCTTAATGTTTTTCATACCTATCGAAGGCAGGTTTTAGAAACTTATGGTAAGATGACCTTTTTACTTTGTCATCCAAAATAATTGTATTGGATATGATAATGAGAATTAAAAATGGGGCATAGTTTAACATATTTCAAGTAATCTCTTTATTCTTTTATCTTTATGCTAAGCTTTCAAATTGTGTTGCCACATATCTTCTTTAAAACTATATTGACTAAAACTCTGGCTTTCTTAACAGGGAAATTTACCACTGTCCTTATTGCAACTTATGCCGAGTTGGAAAGGGTTTGGGTGTCGACTTTTTTCATTGTATGAGTTGCAATGCTTGTATGTCTCGTTCTCTCATGACACATACATGCAGGGAGAAATCTTTAGAGGAAAATTGTCCGATTTGTCATGAATATATATTCACATCCTGCTCTCCAGTAAAAGCCCTACCATGCGGTCATGTGATGCACTCAACATGTTTTCAGGTACTTCCTTGTATTTTTTCCCTCACAATCATGCAGCAAAAACAAAGATAACTTTAGTAGCATCTGTGGTGGACTTTCAGGAATATACTTGCTTTAATTATACCTGCCCAATATGTAGCAAGTCACTTGGAGACATGCAGGTCAGTCAATATTTGTCACCACATATCCTATATTAATATATGTTGTTCATATTGCTGCAAATATATTTTGCCATGGTAATGATTGTATATGTTTCATCACTTACATTACATTGCTATATATACTGGAGGTTTTCTAGAAGCTTTCTTGCAGTCCGATCATCGATCTTTAAGCAGTTTATATGCACCCGACAGTCCTTTCCCTACAGCAATTTCGCGTATAGTTTCATCCGGAACTATATCCTCCTTGTCTTCCGAGTTAGGTTGCTAAAACTTTTCAGTAGTGGGGGCATTATTTACGTATAAGTTTATAATTATTTTTTGATTCTCTTATTCCTAAAGTTAAGAAAATAAAATAAATGTTTCAAAATATAGATTTACCAACAATAAATTGATCTAAGTGAGTCTTTTGGTCCTTTAAACATGCGGTTATATATTTTGCGACCAAACTCCAAATTAATAGTGAATTCTTTTCTTAAAAACGGATGATTAACAGAAAAAACAAAAACAAAAAAAACAAGAGAGAAATAAATATCTTCAATGGAATATGGGATGCATGTTACATATAAATATATGTCAACAAAATAATAGAATATTAACACAGTGTAGGGAATGAACATATATCATACAATGGTAATGAAAATTTTAAAAGAAAAGTGGGGGCATCGGCCTGCGTAACCATCCACATAGCTCCATCCCTGCTTCAGTCCACCCACCAGCCTCGTCTTTCTTCTCCTCGACAGGAACATTTGCATCTTCGTCATCAATCATGAAAACATCTTCACCTTCTGGCTTACGTGCTTTTTCATTAATGTGATGACGCCAGACAGATTCTCCCATCTCTCTAAAGACTATCTTATTTTCTCTTGACTTTCTAGCTGTAGAAATTTGATAATCAACAGTCTCATTACTAGGATTTGAGGAGGCAATTACAGCAATAGCTTGAGGATAGAATACTCCTTTATTTCTTTGGGGTCAAGTAATCTAATATAAATCCGACCCGGTGATTATAATGGTTTACATTATAGGATGCCTTACATTATAGTCTTTTAACTGTTGTCGGAGGAGAAAGAATATTCAAAATAATAAAATTATATTGATGTTGATGTGAGTATATGCTACAAAGATAACACACTAATCTTATTTATACTAGATTTAGGTAATACTACTTATTAATTACTGTAAAAAGTGTAATATTAATTAAATTAAGAAAGTAAATTGTGAAAATAAGCACATATAGAAACCAATTCCAAGAGACCAGTTAAGATGCTCTACCAATGCATTGAGTACATAGATTTTGATAGCATAGGCGATTGTTTTTTCACGTTGAATATTGTATTTCAGTTCTTATATCATTTTCAAATCACATTGTTATTTCACATACTTGAGAACTCTTGTGCAGCTGCTCAAGATTCAACTTGTCTGTTTGAAATAGATGAACTATTAAGTTGGATCTTAATGTTTATCATCGGCACTCCATTTATCTTAGTAATCATCTCTCTAAAACTATCAGAATGCCTTGCAGGTTTATTTTAGGATGTTAGATGCGCTATTGGCCGAGGAGAAAATGTCTGACGAGTTTTTGGGTCAAACTCAGGCTAGTCAACTGTTGTTCTTATTTCCCGTCTCATATTAAACCTTAGATTTTGTATTGTTTTGCCAAAACATATACTCTAATCGAACCTATATCTGCAGGTTATATTATGTAATGACTGTGAAAAGAAAGGAGCAGCTCCCTTCCACTGGCTTTACCATAAATGCCCTTGTTGTGGTTCCTACAACACTAGAGTTCTATGATTCTTCCAGTGTGAGCATAGATGTTTGCCTCTCCTAGCTTCTTTGTATTTAAGCATTAGATCATACTTTATTTTTAAATTTTTAGTTCTATCGCTTATGCCAGAATTATCCTCCTATAATGTAAAAATAGTTACATTGTTACCTATGAAATTTAATTGTTTTAAAATCTTCCTTTGCTGTTCAACTATTCAGAATCATCATTGCAATTTCAGTTTGAAAATCAAGAAATGATATTCATGACAACTTTCTGCTAGAATATATTTGCCGTCTACTTTGTTTTGGTTATGCTTACTCATTAAATGCATAGTGTGGATAACACCTTTATTGTGTTGTATCTTCTAATAATGCCGAGAAGGGTGAGAAGTTATCGGATAATCCGAAAGCTAGAGGAATATGGATGAGCCTCATTAATAAACCGTAAATTTTGACGCATTTGATCAAGCTTGCATTTGACAATCAAAGTGACACAATATAGGATTAAATATTAGTCCATAAAACCACGACTTTATAAAATCATTGTTTATATTTCCTCCATTCAACAAAATAGTGTGGTTTTTGTCTCTGATGAATACTAAAACACATTCCTGTTAATTGTAGAGGTTAAAATGAATAAAACTTTAATAAGAATTAACTTGAAAAATAAGTCACATTTTCTGAAACAGAAAACATATTTAAATCAAAAGGGTATAATTTTGTGTGGTCTTAATTGAGAAGCATTGGGATTTATAGAAATAGTGTCTTATACAAAGTGACATCAGAGACAGTAATACATAAAGTAATGCATTTTCAGTATTTTCTATATTTTAAATATGATCGAGTGACCTTTCCAATGATACAAGTTTTTTATCCGTGTAGCTAATCTGAATTAATGGGAAAAGTTGTAGTTGTATGCTGATTATATCTCCTTTATTTTAAATAATGAAAATAGCAGCTGCATTAATGAAACAAGCACATCTGAAAGGAAATTCAACTATGCATATTTTTAGTAATCGACATCTTCCCTTCTTTTACTAATGATATGACTTAAGTTAGGTCCCTGGTCCATCTTGATCTTATTTATTTATCTTTGTCATGATGTTTCAAATAGCTTGGATCTTTGACAGCATAATTTACTTTTTCATGCTTGATGTGTTTGACTGCATAATCTGGTTTTGTTATCATTCTTTGCAATAGTGACTATTACATAAGAAGGAAATATATAAAATTGCTCTAAAATATTTATGCAGTTTATGTTATGATGATAGATAGTAGATAAGAACAGTCAAATATTCAGTATAAATTGATGAAAAGTGTTCTATCTGGATATTATTCTTTGCCTTCTCATAACCAACACAATTTGATAGATAATGGAAGGTATCTGCTTCTATTTCGAATGTTGACAAATGAAGGATTGGAAACTCAATAATGACAAGATTACCAATTTTTTTAAAAAATAATCCAAAAAGGAATGGAAAAATGAAACCTAGTTCATCTTTTCATTTCGTTGAAGGCAACACAGTACTGATCAATTGACACTGGTAAGGCTGAAACAAGCAGCTGCACTCTTCAGTTCATTCTCAGAAACATGCTCTGTGCACTTTCTTGTATCTTTCAGTGATTCTTCCGAACTGCAGGCAGAGATGTACAAATATCAAATATGAGCATTTTCATTTCATAAGATTTTGATATATAATATGCAAATGATTATCAATTGCCAACTATATCTAATTTCAACATTAAACTTTAATCTCATTTTGTATGAATTCGCTTGTGGAGGTTCAAATTGGAACAAACCCCCGACAAGACTACCTCTGATGAAGGGAACTTGTGCATTGTTTGTTTTACTGTGTGCTTAATAATTATGACATAGTTAATTGATCAATATACCTTGATTCATAAGCCTCCTTAGAATAAATGTATGATTGCCTATCATCAACTGTATCAAAAAATGAATGCATTTCATCATAATTATCTTCAACAACTCCTTGTTGGACAGATGACAGTGGTTGTGACTCTGAGGCAACCAACTGATGAGGTTGCATTGTTATTGAATTGCTATTGTTACTTGTGTAAGGGCACTGAATCCACAAATTAGGATTTGTAGCATTATCCTTTGAATCCATGTAAAGGGGTGAGTTATTATAATCCACACTATTGCTGTTGGAGTAGGAATGTTGCTGAGATACAGACAAAGGAGCAGCCACTGTATTATTGTTGTTAATATTATAACTCTGTGGTTGTGGAGTTTGATTAAACAGTGCAAGCGCATTAGACGAACGCGGCGCCATTCCCAATTCTAACTGTGAAGTCACATCATCATGAGGTAACTGTTGTTGTTGTTGTTGCCTACAAATTTCAAGCTGTTGATAAACAACATGAAGTTCTTCTTCCATCAACCATATTTGATATTGTAACCTGCAAATTTCCTCCCAACATCCATGCACAGGATACTTATCTCTATAATTAGCTTGAATGATAATAGAGTCCATGGCTACTTTTTTCTGACTAGGTTCCAAATATTTTAGTATTTTGACAATGTTGCTAACTCCAAATAGTTTGTGAACATTGAGAAATATTTTTGGTTGGTCTGCAGGGAAATATGGAGCTAAAAGGCACTCAGGTGTGCATTTTCTTCTCTGGAATTTGCATGCTGCACAAGCCTGTGTTGTACCACCCTTAAGGGTCATTATTATTTCTTTCCACACCCAGTGAGAAAGATGCTGGAAAAAAATTATGATCCAGAATGAATGAATGAATGAATGAAGAAATTAAGGTTTGAAGGTGTGTGGATGAATATGCATTTTTTTGATGAGCTGCAAAGGTGTCTCTGTCTATATTAACGTGTGGATCTGTTGGGTATGGTAAGACTGAGTAAAAGTGGACAAATGTTTGGAGGAGTTTGTTTTCAAAAGTGATTCTGTTAGAGACAAAATAGGTGTGAAGAGAATGTGGGAAACTCCTAAGTTTTGGGGTTGCCATATACTTCGGTCATGTCTCACTAACAGAACAGTTATCTATCTATTCTAATTTGACAATAGTACTCTTACTGGAATTACAAATTATAAAGAAAGAAGAAAAAAAAATGTTGCATCCACAATGTTTCAAATAATAACTAACATTACATTTTTAGTCAAAGGAAAAAAAACTAACAAGATTTTGAGTTTGCTTGATTTGTAACAACTAGAGGTAATGGTTTTGTGTTGCACACATGCCATGCATGGTTTTAATTATATTTTAGTTATAATAATTTTTTTATTGTTTTTTTGTCAATTAGTCTAGTGGCTAGAAAATTCACCTTAAAGGTGAATAAGTGGAGTGTCCGAGTTTCCATAAAACTAATACAACATAGGAAATTTTATTAATGTTATAAGTTATTAAAATAATTAAAAAAAAATCATTTTATTTTTTTTTATTTTATGAATGTTATAAGTTATTATTAAAATAATTTTAAAAAAATCATTTTAATGTTTTTTAAGCAATATCGTTATAAGTCAGCATATTATAATCATTTGGATGATCTTAATTCTTTTGTGTATTAACCCTTCGATTTCTAAAAGAAAAAGATTGATGATTTGGAGTTCAACAAAGAGGTAAATAAAATCTAATAAAAAGTTGTTTTTCCTAAAAATCGAACTCGATTCTTTAGAACAATTTGCCCTTAGAAAAAACTCATTAAGTAAATTATATTCAAATTAATTACTAAATACTTTTAAGTTATAAAGTTTTTTAAAGTGTTTTTAAAGCCCGTTTGAATTAACTTATTTTTGAGTTTATACAAAACAACATATACAAATAAATAAGTTTTTATGTATTATTTTTGTGTTGCGAGAATTGTAAAACAACTTGAAATTATCCATTTAAAAAAGTAATTCATCATTTAATAAAGTTTGATTAGTTAACATTTTTTTCCTTTTGATAAGAAATGACTAAATTCTATTTTCTTTGCGGCATGTACATGTCGACACATAATTTGTTATTGTTTACTAAACAATAACATGCATGTGTTATAATTATGTTTACACTTCAATCTATTTATGTACTTGTTGAAAGGTTAATTGTATTTCATTCTTTACTAGATGCATGTTTTCAAAATGAGAAAACGAAAAAATTGTATAATAAACTCAGTGATCATAACAAGACTTATCATCCTGATTTTTGGCTCACTATCGTAAGTTACTTGCTTCTTTATTGTTGAGGTCTATACTTTTATTGCAATTTTATACCTTGATAATAATGGAAGTAACTTTTTATACCTAATATGAACCAAATATCATACAAGACAAAAGTCATTCAATGCCATAAAAGTTTGTCTTGTGTTATTACATTCCATACTTAACTTTTACAAATCATACAAACCCAAGGTCTCATTACTTCGTCATGTTTAACTTGAGTGTGTGTTTATTCGAATTTAGGGATGTTCAACTTGCAGGTAGGTGGGGTGGTGGGGGGTAGGATTATTTTGATTGTGCAATGCAATTTCATGAAAGATAAAGTTCAGCCTCTTCCAAACAATATTACACAACAAAATATCTTACGTGACAAGCTTATTGAGCTCCAAATAAAATTGTGCTACAAATAAACTATTGTTCAAAGGAAATCCTACATTCAACAAAAGCATTGCCTATTTGCCTCGACATAAAACATAAAAATAAAATGCTAACCAATATCCTAAAAGCACATGATAAAAAAACATGGTAATATTTGTTTAGAAAATAGTAATAGTTTCTAAATGAGTAAAATAAAAATGAGCAAAAAAAAATGGAAATATTGTCTAGAAAATAGTGTATTTGATTTTTTTTTACTAAGCCATTAATTATATCCAAAGATAAAATTTTAATGGTCCACTGGTTAGGGGCTTAATAGCTCCCTCACGCTATTGGTCACCAAAATTCCTATGTTTTTATTCCGTAACATATGAGGCAATGGCTTTCAGTATAATATAAAAATTAACTATGTAACCTAATGTGTGAGTGTGTGTGGTTGGGGACTTGGGGCAAGAGTACAAATTCAGGAGCCGAGTTACACATTTTGTATCAATATTATATATATAGAAGAATTAAGTATAACATAATCCATATCACTATTCCAAAAAGTGTAGGACAAAATTGTGCCAAAAACTTTCAGCTTTTCACTCACACAGAGCTACAGTTAATACCTGCAACTATAATTTGGTATCATTAGTTCATTCATACCCAATTCAAGGATATCATACCTCTCTACCCTCACCCTACCACAAAAAAATAAGCAAAATAAGGTACAGTGTTGTGAATCCAAAGGATGGAATCTCCTCTATTTACTGAGGCACAAAGCCAGCCATGCAGCACTTTCCATCACAGGTATCTTGAAAGGGAGAAAAATTGTCCAGTAGATCAGTATTTGACACTCCGTTTTCAGCCGTAGTTGCAACAAGCTGACACTGCAACAAATCTAATTGTGTAAGAACTATACAGATCATCTTTTTTTCTGTTTGGGGGTTGGAAGGGGTGGGAGAGAAATTTCCTCAACTGAAGAACAAATTCCCCTCACACAAATTGATATAAGTTACCTGAGAATAATGGGCAATTATTTTCATCTAATACAGTCTAAGATCTTCTTACAGATTGCTGGTCAACTTGAAGTTCTTCTAGCAATACCAAAACCTGCTTATTGGATGGATACAAAAAATTAATCTGATATTCTCAAAACGAATCAACTGTGTTGGGCAATGCTCAGTGCCAAACACCACTCTCTGCTTTCTTCCAAGCCATCCAGCTACACTAAATATATATTCGTCATCATCCCCCCCACTACCCCTGAGAATCTGTTCCTATCAAAACCATGAACTGTATCACAAAATTTAAAACACTGTATATCCCGAGGTATGTACGGCAAAACTTGTTGGACATCAGTGAAACTTGTAACTTATAAACCATTTCTGTGTAATGCATCACATCAGACTAAACAGGGCCACACCAGAAACCAATTTGATGCCAAAATTTGTCAAACTAAACATTCTTCGGTCCAGCAAATGATGTTATGAGTTCCCACCAGAAATCTAGTTTACAGCTTCAAAGAAGAGAACCTGAGGCTGTAGATGCCCTCTCTCACACATAGTCAGCACATCAGCCCATCCACCAATTATCTGGTCATTTAAGGGAAAAATTTAACACAGCAAGAATGAGAAAACATATACTCATCTATTCATTAGATTTAACTCACCTTAACAGTCTTGTCATCATACATAATCCATTGGCCGTGATCATGACTATAAGCAAAGCAATGATAATGCTGGCCATAGTAGCAAACCTACAAGTTTAAATGGCACAAATTAAACTCATAACATGCCATTCTTTCCGCTTTTACCGATAAAATAATTGAAGTCGTAAAATTCTATTCTATCATTTAAAAAAGTTATTTGATTGATATGGAAGGATAAAGTGGTAAAAAAAATAAAAATAAACGGGGTGGTAAAATTCGAAGAAAAAATGCTACACCAAAGCCTATTATTTTTTTTATATACAAGTATAGCACTAACTAGCCAACTATGTTACCACAATCCATTGGGCCTCTGCAAATTCTACAGTAAATGTTTATGTCGGAACATCTTTTTCTGTAATAAAATTTCGTTCATATCTTGCAGCAGGAAGAAAAAGCAATAATTTATAAATAGAAACATTGCTATTTTAATACATACCACCGAAACCAAGTTATGGGTACTTTTAGGATCTAAACCGCGATAAAGAACACTGATATTTATCTTGGTGCTCAGGGCTGCCAGAGTTGCAGTTATATCATCAGCACTCTCGCATGTATTTTGCCAACCTAGAACTGTGAATACCAGACATGTAAGAGAAAGTGCGAAAAGGGCATACTGAAAAAAATTGACCTCCACACACAACAACTGAGGTACCTGTCATAAAAACATGGGGTGGGGTTGAAAGAAAGTGATGGATGTGGTTGAGCTTGCCACAGCCACCAACTTCTTGATCACAAGCCAATTGATGGTTCCTCTCCACAAGATTCAAAAGCTTGTCAAGGGAGCTTTCGGGAAACGTAGCCTGAAAGGTGATGAAGGGATCAAACTAAGGTACATAACAAGCATAATTGTTTGTTCATGCCCCAGGAAGCATAAAAGCAGAAACACTAAATTATTACGTGTACAAAATCCTAAAGATACCTTCATTGTCCTGAGGGCATTGGCATTTATATTGTGAAAGAAGGAAGTATACTTCAAATGTCTGGACTCAAGACCACAATGGTAGCAATTCATTTGTTCAAAAATGTCCATTCCAAAAAGTGAATGTGCTATACAACTACCAGCTGCACAATCCCAAGACCCCATGACCTTGCTTTCCACTGTTTTTGCATCAGAAACACCTGAACCGCGAGTAAATGATTGATGAAGGCAGTCAAATATCACTGCCAGTACCTCAGAAGCATCATTCATCTGAGCCTGCCAAATGCCAATACATTAATCACATTGTCAACAGAAAAACTACCTTTTATTCATTTTCTGTCAATGAAGTTACCTCCTGGAAGAAGTTACTATGTGGATATAGGTTGCTTAGAGCTATCCGCAGGGAAGTAGGTGCAACTGCTTCTCTCCTTGAATCCTTTGAAGCAAGGTCTAGAGCAGTAAATATTTCATACAAGGCACAGACAACACAGGGATTACCCACATGATCATGCTCTGATCTTGATCTGGCAAGAAATTCCACCCGAAAGCGTCTTAAATGCCATAATGACTGAGGTCATACAGAGACAAAAAAAACATTTTCAGAATATAGAAAGTCATACATCAGTGAAATAAAACTACTGCAATTAATATAACAAACTACTGGAAAAATTGACTTTCGAAATAGCTACCTGAATAATAACATTGAGAAAACAATTATATTCACCCACTTCATTCCTCAGTCCCGTACCAAGTAAACTAGCTCCATTTACATCCGGAGTTGAGTCTTCCAAAGATGCAATACCTAAATGGTCTACTTGGGAGGAAGATCTCTGTGGTATTCTCATACTTGAAGCCAACGGCAAATTTCCACGTGCTTGATACGTGTCTGATAAGAAGAATCTCTTACAAGGTTAGACAGTCACAAGATGAACCCGAACTCCTTTTTTACAGCGCATGATGAATTATAGCCAACTTAACAGAAACAGGAATGACTTACAAGTTACATGACTATCGGGATTTAGCTATGTCAAATTTTGCTGCTAAATTGTAATGAAAATAGAAACTATGGCATGTATCTAGAAAAAATTAAAAACAATAATGGCTATAATGATTTTTAGTAGCTAGAAATGAATAGTATTATTTCTGTTTGTGTTCTTATATATCTCAAACAAACATGCTAATAGAAGCGGAACAGTAGGCAGAGGAAAGGGGAGTAAAAACACTACAGAGTGGAGGTGGGGGCGGGTCGGATTATTCAGTCCCAGCAGAATCTTCATTGTTACTTTCTGGTCATATTTTCTTTTACATTTTAGACTAACATAGGGCAAACTCCAATTGTGTGGAGCTTGGTTTTCTTATTCCTTAATCTCAAGTTTCTATCAATTATCCATCAAATCATAAATGAACAATGCAGCCAATGAAGCCCTCCCTATAAAATACAGATCATACTTAATACGTGAATCTAGGACAGATATTGATATTATTTACTGATCTATACCCTACATTTTATAGCTTTAAATTTAGCCAGGAAAGCAAGAGGTCAAGGGATCAGAATAGGATAAAGGAAAACTTTCAGAGAAATCAGCATTCAAACAGTTTCATTTTCTTTATTGAGTCACTCACAGTAGGTGGATTTTGACTGAAGTTAAAAGATATATGTTATTAAGCATAAAAAAACACATCTTAGTAGTATAAAATAACAACAACAGGACTATATATATGTACGTAAGGACTGAGAGATATTATACCTAGGCTTTGGCGTACAGCCATTTTAAGATCAGCTTGGAATCTTTCCTCCTCCTCATCTTCCACTGGTGATTCTTTCATCACCTTTGCTCCATTGTTTTCCAACACTGATGGTATATTCAAGCAACAGCACATTAATTTTTATATTTTGGAAAATACCTTAACAAAATGGCATTTGTTTATAGTACTTCATAATAAATACATCAATGACTTCAACAAGACTCAAAAACAGAAAAAAGATTTCTGCATCAACAAACAAGTTTAAACTTAAATATCGACTAATTCTTGAGGAAAGAAGCATGAGTGATGCAATGAAACTTCGAAGAGCACAAAGCAGATTTTGAATCTAATTGAACAGAATAAAAGTATGAATTATTCAAAAACTTCTTTATTAAGAAAGCCCGCTGATGAAAAACCACAATCTAAACAAGCGTTGCTAGAGAAAGCATAAATGAAATCAAAATACTATTCTATTTAACATCAAACAAGGCTGTGATTACATGATACCTAACCAAAAAGATGGAAGACTGCGGAAATCAGAAATCACAATTTTAGCAGCATTTATCAGTTAATCTACCATATACTCCCTCCAGTTCTATATATAAGGGAACAAAAATTGTTACACACAAATTAAGAATTCACTTGTCGTCATTAATTTTATTGGTAAAATAAAAATGTTACAGTTTGTCTATTCTAAAAAGTACCGAAACACTAATTAAAATTTATAGCATCTAATGGAAAAACGGGTCTTTTGTGCTACTTTAAGGAAGTGGCTGTTTGTTTCCACTCGAAAAAAGAAGTGATTGGTGCATCTACAAGTAGTGCACATAGATTTTTTATTTCAATACACCATAAATGATGTTGTTAGAAATAGAGGAATAAAACTTAATTAAACATGATCAAATTTGTTGAAAGTTGCTTATATTTTGAACCATAAAGTACATGATTTTTTTTGTTTATATTCAGAACTAGAGGGAGTACACAACACCACACGATTATAACTCAAACCAGGTATATGTGATCCAGTTAGAAGATAACCAGGGTACAAAATAACCCAGATGCCAAAAAAGAAAAAGCATCTATCGAAAGAAACGGTATCGCATACAAGAACCTAATTCAACTTTATTTATAGATACATTCACACACATATATACATCTGATAGTGCATACCAATTAAATTAAATCTAATTGAGTCGAATATAATCTTTGTGAAGAATTATGAATCAGATACATCTGATAAAAACCTAATTGGTTGATAATAAATATACCCCAGCATTTCATGGAAAGAATCTTCCAGGAAGAATAAAACTTACAGTGTTTAGCCTCTTGATTGTTATGAAATTTAGACTGCTCTCTCAAGTGATAGTCATTGTGTGCATCCTCAATATTCTCATTCTCCAATGAAACATATTCCAACTTTCCATCAACCATTTTAGACGAATTCTTATTCCGCTTATGTTTTTTTCCTGCACGTCGATCAGGCAAAGGTAGACCATTCTCTGGAACAATTCCATTGGGTATATCTGCAAGAAATGTTTTAAAAAAATGTGAGGAACCTCAAGCTAAAAAAATAAATAAAAATAAAGATATAAAAATAAAATAAAAAAAAGACTGCCATTTGATACACCACCAACCTTGTTTAACTTTTGACTGATGCGAATGATTAATTTTTGGGGAATCTGAATCAGCTGAAGATTTAGTCGGCATCATGGAACCATTTGATGTGGTATTAAGCACAACATCCAGATTATTTGGGCACCCATTCTCCTTTGCCAGCTGTTCCTGAAAATAAAATGTGCAAGATCAGCGGGTGTCTTTCCAGCAATAATACCTGATTCTTGGCTTTAAGTATTTTTCTATAATTTGTATGTTTGCCTATAGGTCCACTAACAATACAATAGTAACTTGAAGATTAGTAACCAGAAATTATGCCTGTTTACATGCAGTAGGAGATGCTCAAAAAGGGGATTTATACCTGCATAGGTAGTCTTCTATGTTCTTGTGCATCTGAACCATCAGCAACAGGCTTCAATTGACAATCTTGACGTTTATCTGTCACTTCCTCTACACAAGTACCAGATAATTTCTTCTGTTGCTCAGCAAGGTGCTTCTGTTTGGCCTCATTTTCAATCCTCCGTTGAAGTTCCAAAGTTTCTTCAAGCTTTTTTTCCTCCTCTTCAAGCTCAATTTTACGTCTAAATTCCTCTTCGTGGTGTTCCAAATCATCCTCATTCATAGAAACAACCTCATGATCTTGAAAGTCACTATCAGGTGATACCAGATCAGAACTGCAATCAGAAACATTTTTAAGAAAAGTTACATCATCTCTAGAAGAATATATAACAAAAAATGAAAACCCAGAAAAACAAAATGAACATATACTGACTCAAGAGTTGTAGACTGGAGCAAGGGATACATAGAACCACTTGTGCCCTGCAAAAGTGATAAATTTTAATCAGTTATCATAGACAATGGCCAAATATATGAACAAATTCACAACATGCATGATGAACACCTTCAAATCTCTTGTTTTCCTGTGATCTTTATTCTTCTTCTTATCCTTTGTCTTCTCCACATGTCTTGTGTTCTCATTTCCCCCTTTGCTAATCTTCTTGGAATCAAGAGCAAGTTCAGCCAAAAATGCTTCACCTGCAGCATCAGATTTCTCCCTTGCATCTTTCTCAGCCAAATCTTCCAAAAGTGTCTAAAAGATCAAGAAAAACAAATATATAGTTAAGTTAAAGATGAAATAATGGTACATGTTAGGGTAGTTTGTATACAAACCTTTAGGTACGACTTCACTAGAGGCACTATTATTGCTCGATAATCATTGGCAGAAATGTGCCCAAGCTTGAGTTCCAATTGCTGCACCTCTGAAACACATTTAATTATTTCAGCATCGACTTTGCTAATCTGCATAGTAAACACATTGGGTTAGAATATCAAGACAAAAATCCATCCTCGCAATTAACTAAGTAGACACAGGACAAGAACCAACCAACTAACCTCTATAGACGAGTGCTCTTTCAGTTTCTGAATAGCAATTTCTATACAGCCATCCATTTGGTGCAAGCAGTCCTTCATTCTCCATTCATCATCTTCACCGGATTCCAAGTCACATAACTGAGAAGTCACACCGGTATATGTTTCCTCATAGCCAAATTGATTAACATTCATCGCTTCTGCTTCTTGCAAAACATTTGATATACAATCCATCTCAAACCTATTGCCAGCATACATCATTTCATTCTCACTCTCAGCAAGCTCTTCTCTCCGCCTTTTTAAGACAGACTCATAGCTTCGCTGCACAAATTCTCCCACATTTTCCCTCTTCTTACCTTCTTCAAGACAAAGATCCTCTATTGTCTGTAGTGCTTCCTCATAACTTATACGGTCACACTTCTTCTGGCACAGGCTATGTAATTGATAAAACTCCTTGTCAAGTGTCCGGACCATTTCTTGTCCTTGACATGTTTTATCTTCTTTGGTCCGAATCCATGACGTCAACTGATCCCCAATAGGCCGACTTGAATATAGCCAGGACAGCCAAGCACCACTATTGTCTGAAATTCCATCAGGAGAACTAGGGGTGACCATGTCCTCGAAGACAGCCTCCTGGGGTGTACCAGGAGTGACTTGTGTTGGCAGTAGACACTCATCCAAGAGAAGGCATGATGCATCTCCATTGAGAACAATTTTATCTTTAATTTCAGGACCTTGACTAATATCATTCAAATCATTCTTGGGACTACTACTTTTATCAGAATATCTACCCAACCCACAAGCATGAGACATTTCCTGCAGAAACTGGAGAATTTTCTTAAGTTGTGAAGCTCCCAGAAAGCATATACACATTGGTGTTTGGTCTACATCATGTTTTAGAAGTTCAGAACCAGCAGCAAGACCCTGGATCTCACCCATACTAAATTGTATGACTTTGTGAAGATGACTAGCAGCAAGACATTTGTGTCTGATAAGTATCTCAAATACTCCATGGATTTTCTCTAGAAGTTTTGCACGCTCCTTGTCATCAGATACTGGCCAACAATCAGTAACGGGATTTGCCATAAACTGTTGGTCCTCAATGCCTTCTTTGGCATCACTTTCAGCATTTTTATAGTACTTACTGCTTTCGGTCGTACAATTGCCAATACTGTACCCTAAACTTTCCTTTTCGTGGTAAGAGCTGCTTGAATCATCTTTAAAACAATCATCGTAGTCCTGAGTAAGATAATCCTCTGGAAGAGATGGACCTTTCAGTTTTGCTTTATAGTCAATCATTTTAACTGCAGCTGAGACATCCAAAGGCTTCCAAGAACAATTAAGAATCATCTCAATCCATTCATTGTCGACATGTTGAGGCAAAAGTCTCTGCATTTTTGGCGACAGAGTCTGAAGGTGCACATGCATAACATGCTGCCTATGAAATTCCTGATTGGGAAATTTCTCAGCACAAATGCCACAATTCCAAAATTTCCATGTCTTATTGGCTTCAGCATAAAACAGAGCTTCTGATAAAACATCTTTCGGTAAAGTATCCTTTGTAGAGCCAAAGTGGGACATGATATCAGATATTTTAATCCTAAGCCAGTCCTTCTTCACATCCATACTCAGTGAATCCCAATAAGTTAGCACCCACTTTCTCCTTTCGGCTGAAGAGCCATTGTTTCTCACATGCCTTCGCCTCTCACCTATTCTCTGATTAGACCCTGAAGACACATCCAATGCTCTGTCATCCCTATCTCCTTCATTTGGGGACTGGGGTGACTCCGACTGCTGCTGCAACAGCCTTGCAGCAGCTACCCTTACTTCAATCTCTTTTCTTCTTTCCTCGGGAGTCTTGGTCACCTTCTTAATCTCATTTGGCCTTCTAGTCTGAACCAACCTAACCTCCATAGGGTCCTCCGTAGCCCTCCTTATAGGAATCAACCGAAACCTCTCTTCCCCATTACTCAGATTTTTCATCCAAGACGACAATGAAGCTATGTTTGACTTCTGAATCAGCTGCCTCAACTCAGCCTGGACATGTAATATCCGATCTTCCAAACTAGACACTTTCTGTTCGCTCTCATCCTGCAATGTCTCCTTAGCAGGATCATTCGGGTTCTCAATAGCAAGCCCTCTCTCACACTCGTGCACCACATCCTCATAATCCTTCCCCTCAGTGGCTGCTTCCAACATCACAGTGGCATGAAAATGTGCATACTCAATCGAATTCGGCGAAAGCTCAACAGCTCTCCGCGCCGATTCAACAGCATGCTTCAAATGCCGCTGTTTAGCACTACAATCAGTAATAATGGAAGCCACTTTGAAACATATAAACCCATGAATTCGATAAACGAAAGCGGAGTAAGGTGAACCATCCTCCTTCAAGCACAACTCCTTCATAAGCTTCATTGCTCTATTATGATTCCCACGACGAAACGTGGTTAGGGCTCGCTCACATTCTACCTTAATTGCAGAGAAATCGGAACCCTCAGATTGAGGAGAAACTAATTCGATCTTGCTAGGGTTAGTGAGATTTTGATCGAAGAGAATAATTGAATCGGCGTCGGGTGAAGTAGAACCATTGGCGGCTCCGCCGATGGGGGGTTGAGCCACCGGAGAAGCCGCCGGCGATAGTTTGGAACGTGGAACAGAGTTTCGCTTTTTGTGTCCCATGAATTGAGGTCATGCAAATCGTGGGATTCACGTGCATAAATTAGAGATTCAGAAAATAAAAAACGATAGAGAGAGAGAGAGAGAGAGAGAGAGAGAGAGAGAGAGAGAAAGCTGACCTAGATAGAGAAAAGTGAGAAAAAGTGGTTGCCGGAGACGGTGACGGAGAAAGATCGGAGAGAAAATGAAAACCTAAAAAGAGAGAGTGAAGAAGGGAGCAACCTACCCACACAGCAGAGATGGGTGAGGTTTTCAGTTACATGAAATGAAAGAGAGAAAGAGAGAGCAATTCAATCAAATTAAATTAAAAATTAGTGTGAGAACTATTTACAAGTTATTTATCAAAAAAAATAAATGAAATTGATTTTTTTTTTATAAGAAAATTAAATTGATTTTTGTTTTATGGGATTATTATTTTTATTTATTTATAGGCTATAGCTAATAAGATGTGTAATCACAATTAATAAAATAACTAGAACATCGACCCGTGCGGTGCACGGGTCTGATTAGCTGTAAGTTATATAATGATTAAATAAGATATGATAATTCCAATAATGTAAGGTATATGAAAAAAGTCGAGTAACATTAAACGATAGTTCAACAATTATTTTGGAAAAATATTCATACAAAGAAAATTATGTTATATTGCGGAAGACTTCCTTATATACCACATTCGAAGTCTTAGTCGTATCTTCACCGTCGTCATCGATGATCAATATTTTTAATCCTTTTCTAGAAGTAACTCTTGAAATTGCAACATACAACTGACCATGTGAAAACACTGGCGACGAAAGATATATCCCAACATGCTTTAAAGGTTGTCCCTGACTCTTATTAATAGTCATTGCAAAAGAAATCATTATAGGGAAATTGTCTCCGTTGAAATTTAAAAGGAATTCTCACGTCAGATGGTGTCAGAGAAAATCTAGGTATGAAAACCTGATCACCAATATTACTTCCTGAAATAATTTTTCCTTCAAGAGCACGTTTTCCCAATCTCATAATAATAAGTCTTGTTCCATTGCATAATCCTAATTTTTGATTCAAATTCTTTAATAGCATAACTTGAGCTACAACTTTAAGTCTCAACTTGTGTGAGTGGAGTATCATAACTCAAATATGTTTTTTCTTCACCATGAATTAAATTCAACATATAATCATTTATTGTGTCGACTATTGAATTTTTAGGAGCTAGTATAACTCTATTTTGGAAATACGTTATATCGTTCATGTCTTGTAAAAGTTGGGGATAGGTGCCTTCAACGATAGAAGCAAGAGGATCACCTGAATTTGGAATCAATAAATCTGATGGAATGTCAAGTTCTAAATCATCGTCGTTGTCATCTTCAATTTCTCCATCGTCAACACCCAAAACTCATTCAAAAAACAATCTTCTTTGTTCAACGTCTGCACTCGAAGCACCACTGAGAAGCCTCATGTTTTTACTTAATGTTAAAACTTCACAAAAATTCCAAAGAACCGAAGAATTAATAGTAGCAAAAACAACTTCTGGCCTTGTACCTTTGAGTATTACTGGTAGAATTTGTCTAAAATCTCCGCCAAAAGCAACAACTTTTCCACCGAAGGGAACGCGTTTATTTTTTTCATCAACAGACTTGAGAATATATTTTAAAGTTCGATCAACAGCTTCGAAACAGTGTTTGTGCATCATTGGTGCTTCATCCCATATAATGAGCTTTGCTTTTTGTATTAATAGCGCCAAAGGGCTTTTAGGAACTATGGTACATGTTGAAAACTCGTCAACATTTAGAGGAATACAAAACCTTGAATGTGTTGTTCTACCGCCAGGTATAAGCAATGTACCGATCCCACTTGAGGCAATTGTTAAAACTATCTTACCTTTTGAGCGTAATGCGGCTGACATGGCCCTCTAGATAAATGTCCTCTCTGTACCGCCATAACCATAAAGAAAAAACACACCAGGTTTGTTTTCGTTAAGTCTTGTCATGATTGTGTCGTATACTTTACGTTGCTCTGAAGTCATAGTTGACATCAATCTAATATGTTCACCAGCTAATGATTTTCTGTTATAATTCAATTCGTCGTGTATTAAACTATTTTGTATACCAGGAACTAATAATGTGTCTGCTCTAGGCATTAGAGGATATTTTTTTAAACTCTTCTCACAACTACGTAACATCATCTTAATATCTGCTAGTGCATATTGTATTAATTGATCATCGGTTAATATTAAATCTGCAATGTTAAAATCAAAATAATGAATGTGATTAGTGACATGATTATGGTTGTGTTTGGTTGTATTGTAAAAAAAAATTGATTTAGCAGAATTGAGTTTGATAATAACTTTCCAAATCACACGTGATAATAACTTTACAAATCTCACATGATAATTATTCTCTAAATTTATGATCCGGTAGAAAAAAAACATTGATCAGGAAAGACATAAAAATATTTCTTGATGAATAATATAGTTAACAATAATTTTGATATGATATACTTTTAAAATTGATGGTGTTTATCTATTATTGCACATAAATTTAATCACAATCGATATACTTGCCATAATAGTTGGAAATATTGCTTTGCACTGAAGGGTTGCGGGTTCGAATCCTAATCAAGACAAAATTGTATTATTTTTTAATAAAAATTGCAAGATAAAATGGAGGGAAAACATGGAAAACAAATTAGGGTTTAGGATTTGCTTGTGTATACAAACTTATAATATAAAAGATTAGTCCCCGTGAGCTTAACTCAGTTGGTAGGAACATTGTACTATATGTGCAAGAATCCGAGTTCGAACTCATGACACTCCGCTTATTCATCTTTAAGGTGGATTTTTTAGTCACTAAGCTACTTGACAAAAAAAATAATTAACTTCAAATGTTTTGTAACTTTTCTTTTACATATTTACATGTGTAAATGTTTATATTTATTTTAGTTTATTTATGACATTATGTTAATTTTTGTAAAAAAAAAAATTGTTTTAAGTATTCATAAGTGAAGAATCACGAATTCAAATTCGCATCATGACATATTCAAATGTTTTTAAGGTTTGTTTGATTTGCAAAAATATAAATATCATGAAGAATAAGACATAATAGAATGACACAACAAAATTTTAAGGTATTTTGTACTATGTTGGATAAAAGATATTATGATATTTTAGAGAATTTGTACTTAGGACAAAAATTTGTCATAATAGGCAAATAAATTGTGAAATTTAGTTCGTGCTATCGGAATTCTTTTGGGCATATACTCTAGTACTCTAGGATAAAATTTAAAAATTGTGAAGTTCTGAAAACACATATTTTAAATTTCTAGACTATAAGAGTTTTTCTAGAAATAAAATACATTCCAAAAAATTAAAACACGAGTTTTCTAAAACTTTCAAAATTCAATGAGTTTTTCTCATTGAAAATGTTTAATTCAATACTTTAAAATAGTTTTCCCCAAATAAACTTAAAGCTACTTTTTTTTCTTCAGTAACCTAGTGACTAGAAATTTCACTTTAAATGTGAATAAGTGGAATGTTTGAGGTTCTACTGCATAATATATGTGATGTTTTTACCAACTGGGCTAAACTCACTTAGACAAAGCCATATTTTTTAAAACAAAAAAATATATCAAATTTCATTTTTATAAAACATATATTTGGGTTTGAAAATTTCAACACATACATAACACGAAAAAAAATCATAGCACTTATTGGTTATTCGGTTTGAGTCTCATTTGGATCAACTCCCATTTTTTTTTCCTTAAGTGTTTTTTAATTCTTTGTAACTTACCAAAAAAAATAAGGGAAAAAATTGGAGATACAAATTCCTTCTTCATCATGATATTTTTAAGACTTCATACCTAAAATTATGGGTGTAATTTCTTAATTTGTTTTTTTCCTCGGTGCCCTTTCCAAAAAAGAAATAAAAATTGTGGAGGTAGAAAATCAAGTGAGGATATAAAAAATAAAATAAAATAGTTTTAGTTGAGATTCAACTACAGACAACTTCAGAATAAGATCCTTGGATATACCATTATACCCTAACAAAATCAAGTTGCGGTGCCAACTTTGAACTTTGAGCCTAATAGGATGATTTTCAAATTCATACTGTCCTTAGGAGTATGGGCCTTTGAATAAAAAAAAAGCAAAATAGGTCCATTTGTTTCAAATGTGACAAAACTGAATTGGAAATTACTCTTTGTCGCCCCCTTAATTACTCGCAGCCCTTCCAAAATTTGCCTCTAAAAGTATCTACCGATAGTTAAAATCTGGTGGCATCTTATCGGGAGATAAAATTTAGTAGGCTAAAATGTATACCCCCAATTTTTAATTTTAACACCTACTAAATTAAGTCTTCCGATGGGTATGAAATTTAACACCTACCAGATTAAGTCTTTCGATTGGCATGAAATTTAACATCTACCAGATTCTATTTCCCGATATGCCGGGAACCACTTTTTTTTTGCTATTGTTGTATTATAGTTTATGTTTTGACTATTCCTTTATATCTTTGAAGTGTGATATGTTATTATGTATTTTTAGTTATGACTCCCGATGAATCTAAGTCAGATATTGTTAAATCAGTGATGCGTGAACTTTTGCACGAATAACACATATCATGTTCGGGATGATTTGATTTACCAGGTTCATTTTGAAGCAGCAAAGATAGGCTTCTTAGTAGTAATGGTAAACTCTGATAATGGTTCTGATAGAAGAAAACAAATTTTTGTTTTGGGGTGTGAAGGGGGCAGTGTCTACAAATGAACTCAAAAGAAGTTGAAACAAGAAGACACAATATCCTGAAAATGTGAATGTCCATTTAGCTGACGTAGTTATTTTTTGGTGAATAAAGAATAAAAACTTATTGTTATATGTGGAAAACACAACTATCATATGAAGTTAAAGTTAGAAGGTCATATTGTTGTTGATCGTTTGAATCAGGATGAAAATAATCCTGTTTTTTTAGATGACAAAGAATTTGGTAGTTTAACCCATCAGATTTTATCTATCGGTAGGTGTAAAAATAATAAAAAAAATTAGGAGGGGTATAGGGATACATTTTAGCCAACCAGATTTTATCTCCTAATAAGATGCCACCAAATTTTATCTTTCGTAAGAATTTTTAGAGGCATCATTGGAAATTTAGAGGGTTATATTAGCAGTGAGGGAGGGACGAAGAGCTGTCGTCAAATGAATTTAATTAGAATGATTTATTTTGAGCAAATTTGTGTTTGAAAAAGTTATTTTCCTTTTTTTTATTATAAAAAGGTTAATTTTGATTTTTTATTGGACGTATACCACGCAGGTGCACTGTGTTTTTCAGTGAAAGATAAAAGGATATTTGTTGTTAAGAAGTCCCACATCGATTGCGAGATGGCCTGAATGTGTGTTTATAAAGTGAGAGCAATCCTCACATTACAAGCTGGTTTTGTAAGGATGAGTTAGGCCAATACCCAATTCAAAGATGGTATCAGAGTCTCTCCATGATCCGTTGAGCCACCTATTATTAGGTTTTCACTATCAGATCACCCACCGTTTATATTCACGCATCAAGCCAATAGTATGTGATTTTGTAAGACCGAATATAAGATTTGTATCAAAAAGTTCTACTTCCACTTGTAATTACAATGATGACATTTGCTTCAATTTTAAAAGTAAAATGAATGATTGTCTATAAATTACTCAAAGACATTTTCTTGTATGACCAAATTGTATCTTTTAATTTTAATCAGTGTAAGGTCCAAATTTTCATTCTTAATTATTGTTAGAGACTTAAAAAATCGTCTCTTTTTTACTGTGGTTCAAGTAGAAACTAAATTGTTTTATTTTTTAGAGACTAAAATTACCTCTAAGCTTTTAATGAACCAAAATTAGTATTACCTTTTTTTCTAAAGGATAAAATTAATCTTTATTCTAAGAGAAAAACTTATCTTATATAAATTTTTGATAAATATAGTGACTAGTATATTAAGCAACTGTCAAATTTTGTACGAATAATATACTAACAAAAAAAAAAACATAAATCAATCTTCATTCTAAAAAAATTGTTTTTTAAAGTTGATCAATTTTATTGGGGACGTGTGAGCTGTGCATCCTACTTTGTTTATTTTATGCATATATCATCATCGAACACAACACAACACAATCATTTGTGTAACATGGCTTTTTGGCTTTTTTTTTTTTGCCTTTTCACTTGAAAAAACTATTGGTCTTACTGGAAAGTCATGCCATGCAGGTCCATAACATATCGTTTCTACGTTCAATGGAGACTTTATAATTTCCATCATTATTCTGTATATGCCTTTGGAATAATAATATACTCCTATTATATATCTTGTCTTGTGTCTTGATATAGTATAAAACTAACATACATTACATAGAGAGTATGTGTTTTTTTTTTTTTTTGAATAATATATTATACTAGTATGCTCTTAGTATACTTTCACTTCTTTCGTTATGAGTAGGTACTCAGAAAATTTGATTATTGTCTTACACTCTTATGTGTATGGAAAAAATATAGTTATAAGATGAAAATTCATCTTATGCACTTCACAAATTTTCGATAAAAATTATCACTAATATACAATTTTCGTACATATATCATAAGAATCTAAAAAAATACTTGCAATTCTCTCTAGATAATAATATATATGGATATGGATGTCAATTTTGGAGTAGACCTTGGTCAGGTTAGTATGATGGTTGCCTCCACCTGTATCCTGATTTGTTGATGTATTTTGTAAAGGGTTGGAACACCTAATATACAAAGACTATATTATATGTACTACCATATCGATTTTTTAAATAATATACTACTACTTCTTCTATTGATACTTTCAAACTTTAGACTTTAGGGTGCAATAAAAAAGTGGTATATATATGTAATAGATTCAATAATTTATTGTAAGACATTGAGTGCATCGAATAATACAAAATAAGAAAATGATCCACAAGAATAAGATAGAAGTGAAATTGAAAGGTACAAGAAGAAAGGTACTCTTTTTTTTTTTTTTTAAGGCCGATGAATTTTACAATAATAAAATTGATGATTAGTCGGCTTGGAAGGATATTGACTTAGAGATTTATAGAGCTAATGAATGTGTCGATTGACTTGCAAAGACCAATACCTCTTGTGATGACACTTTGAAGTTTTGGATTAATTGTCTCCCTCAACTCAGTCTCGTGTTGATGGTTGATCTTGTGGGTATTAGCGTATGTTATGAGAATTGTTCGAAATATGCAACTTAATCAAAGTTATATTGAGATGGATTCCTCTATTATTGCCGCAGTTGCTCCATAGAAACATTTTCATTGTCAAACATAAAAACACAACAAAAAAATGTTAACTAGTATCTCTGATAGTTATACGGAAGTAAATATAATAAAAATATTTTAAACTTTATGTAGTTAAATTCTTAAAAGTATAAAAGATATATTATTTTTAATATAAAATTTACTTATTTTATTTCCTTAACTTAGTACGTACTTCTATATTGGACTAGGTCTTAAACTTGGTTTTTTTAATTTTATTTTATACGAATTTAGTAACTTGTTTTTTGCGTCAAAGGATGAGCCGTTTTTTCCACCAAAAACAAAGCAAGGGCTGCTTTTGACTTTGGGGAGAAGAAAATAGTGATATCCAATTCCAAATACAGTTTGCAACCTTTCACAATAGAGAAAATTTAACTTAACTATTATATATTTTTTTAATGAGAGAAAATAATAATAATTTGTTGACCTAGTAGAAGGAATAAAATTTCTCCCAACATTTTAAAAATTAGACCGGATTGAAAATCAACGAAGCTTATAGTTATAGACCAAAGAACAAAGGTTCAATTGGTGGAGTTAGTGCAATTTTTAAGGTAAATGCTTCTTAAAGTGAAATTCCATCGCGAAAACCTCACAAATGTTATGGCGGTGACATCTACTTATTTACCTTAATTAATTTAAATTATTTTTAATAAAAAAAAACTCATTTTCTCTCTTCAATCTCACCCTCCTTTCATCTTCAATCTTCAACCATCCATGACTTAGTTTCTTTCTCAGTTTGTTTGAAAGAACCATATATTGTATATGATGATGGATGGGGTATTGAAAGTGAAGATTCTAATAACAATTTGAGTTTCTCTTTGTATTTTATCTAGGGTATCGGTTGAGATGACTGAGAATTTGGATGCAATAGAAAGAACACAACAACAAAAAAACAACTAAATTAAATTTAGGGGGAGGAAATCCCCATTGAATTAGCAAGAAGATACTATGTAGAAAGAAGAGTTAGACACTGCCTCCAAGAGATCATGTCCCCTCTAATCCTGCTCCATGTTTAGCTAACCAGTCCGCACAACTATTGTCTTCCCTCAAGGAATGATGAAAAAGACAAGAGCCAATGATAATCAATGAACCCCTTGATGAGGTCAATAACAGGTGTGTAAACGTGAGTTATAGGAACTCCATCCTGAATAAAACCCAAAGCCGATTGACAATTCGATTCATATTCAACATGTCGAAAACCATTATTCCAAGTCATCTAAAGGTCATGTAAGATCGCTTGCAACTTTGCATTTATATTTGTAGTGATACCACAACTGTCCGAGAAATTCTATAACCAATTAGCATTAGTGTCTCGGATTAAACCTCTGAAACCAAAGCGTCCCAGATTACCATGAGAGCTACCTTCAACATTTAATTTAACGGCTGAACTTGTGGAAGGTTTCCAAACTATCATATGAGTTTTCTTGTGAGTGTTGGTCAAACCAAAACACCTAACAATTACTTCATGCCGAGAATTAATGAAATTCAAAATTTTCAGTTTGCCCACAAGTTATTAGAAACCCACAAGTTATTAGAAAAAAAAACTCTTCATTGTGACCCTCATTGTATTTAAAAAAAGGAAAATGCTAAATAGTGGCTTCGGGCATTATTTAAGGAATCAAATATAGTAACACGTCATTGATACTTGTGCAGTCAATTTCTCAAAAGTTTAAAATATATTATTTTCAATTTAAAACTTCATTTTTTTGGTTTTCTTAACCAGTGCTCCGGAACACCGATTAGCATACCCTTAAAAAAATATAAACTTATTTCTTCAAAATTCTTTCCTCCTAAACTCTCTCGCAAACACATAAGGGTCTGTTTGGTTCGAGGGTTTTGGAGGGGAGGGAAGGGGAGGTGAGGGGATATTTTAAATTAATTGTGTTTGATTCAATTTTTAGGAGGGGAGGGGAGCAAAATACCTCAAAATCCCAATTTTTGCTTCCCCCCAAATTGAGGGGATTTGGAGGGGAGGGGAGGGAAGGAGAAAGATATCATTACCATTTTAATTATTTTGACATAATTGTCCTCATAATTATTTTAAAATGCCAAAATTATCCATTTTTTAGTTCTAATATTTTTTTTTCAAACTTTTTTTGATTGTTACGCATGTCTTTTTACATTCATAAACTGTTGTGCTAATTTTTTTTTATTACATTGTTATCTTGTTCATATAATTTTTTAATTAAAATTCATCACCTCCCCTCCCCTCCCCTCCCCTTCCTTCTTTTGAACCAAACATATGGGTAAATACAAATTTCACCTCCCCTCCCCTCACCTCCCTTCACCTTCATTAAAATACCTCCCCTTCCCATATGTTGAACCAAACAGACCCTAAAACTTGACCCGTAAATAATGCAAATACACCTAACACCTCCCACTATCGGAAGAAAAAAGCCACAAATTCGTTTTTTGTTCTAAATTCCAATTCCAACACTTTACCTTATTTGTTCTTCCATTGACCAGGAAGATATTCCAAGCATAGTATTCAATTCATTCTTCGGATTGGAGTGCTCACATATGTCTGGTTGACCAATTCTCTAGTAGTACTAATTACTAATTTATTTATCGTTTTTGACAAAAAATAGTACAGTACGATGTACTAACAAAAAAATTGTTACATTTGGGTCACATAGGATTAATTAATCAGAAACACACAGTCTTGTATTTCATAGATTTGCTTTCGTAAAACATAAAAAAGTTTTTCTTAAAATAAACCTTTTAATGTTGTACAAGCATATGGACCTAATTAAGCTAAGGGGCAGGCCAATGAGATTGACTATTGACCCTTAAGAACAGAGTGAAAAGAAGGGAGCACCACAATTTTATTATCCACACTGTGACTAACCACAACAAATTAATATAGAAATGTATCTAGTTATCAATCGAGAAAAATAAATGTTAAAATAATAGTATAATAATTCCTGTATGTCAAAAACAATTACAGGAATAAAAAAGAATATGTATATCTATGACTTCTGTTTTTTGGGATGGGTTTGCTTCAATTGGTGGTGTGGAGGGATGAGTTTAACCCTTGAGAATTGAATTTAGTAATTTAAAATTTGCACGCGAAATAAGTAAAATTCGATAAAAAATTGTTACCACTAAAAATCGAATTCAATTTTTTTTATAGTTGCATTTTTTAATCAAGCCAAATTTAGAATTTGCAAAGTCTAGTTTGCTTATTTATGTCCCTAAATACCATTTAGAAACATATAAGTTAGCAGTTCATTATTACTTTACTTAGTAAACTTAGTCATTGTTTTATATTTGTTCACGAAAAAGAACTACAATATAAACAAATATTTCATTATGATTATTTTTAAAAAAAAAATTTATATAGATTTTCTCCGTTAGAACTATTTTTGTTAAAGAGAAATGATTCCCTCTCGTGAAATTTCCTCATATGTACTTCTATATTGAGCGATATCTTCACGTTTAAAATTTATTTTTATTATTTAAATTTTCTTATTTTTTATTTTAGTGTGGCTTAGATTTCATTGCATCTCTCGTTTTACCGGAGAGGATCAAGTCTCCTTTTTAAAACACACTAAATATAGATGTAGATAAAATTTTCAATTAAAATTTAAATATTTGTGTTGTAAGAATCTAACTTCTTCGACTCACTAAATTCAATTGATGAAATAAAACATATTCTCTGATAAACTGTTCAATATTCCTGCATTTTTATTTCAGATATCTCTACTATCACATTTGACACTCTTTTTTTTTTTTTTTTTTGAAGAAGTATCACATTTGACACTACTTTACAATTGAAGAATAAACCCCTTAAAAAATCGCAAACATCTTATTCTCATGTGAATCATATACACACACCGCATAATAACATGAATGCTCATCCCATTTATTTGATTTTTGTTTTTAAGAGTGGGAGTAAAAGCGTTTCTAAATTAATTTTTAAGGATAACTTAACAGTTTGTAACGACAAGAGAGGTATATGTCAAATGATAAAATAAAACTGATGAGTTATAGAGTCAGAGAGTTTAATGTATTTTTTCTAGTTATTTTAGTAAATTGATAACTTTTTATCCTCATATCTAATATATATTATATTAAACTTTACTCACTTCTCTAATTACCAGATTTTTTTCTAAGAATAGGAGTATTAAGGAGAAAAACACAGGTAAGTATTTTCTATACTTTATTTATACAGCCCCCCACCCAATAAGATCAAAATGAGAAAGGAAGCTTCCAACGCCACGCAATTATCCAATTCAAGCATACATTACACAAGTACAACCCTTTCACACATTCATACAGCTCAATTTGTTCCTTTTTTAAGTTGTTAAATTAAAACGGTCCAATTCTAACCAAAATAAATAAATTAAAAAATCTTTATAGATTATTCATTTATTTTTCCTTTTTCATAATTATATTATTCCTTTTATTAATTTCATTTTTTTCCTTTCATTATCATCTATAATAATAAAAAAATACATTTCATTTGGTAGTAAAATAATAATAGCTGTGTTCCTCTTGTGCTCAATTACGTTGTTTATAAAATTTAGCCGTTTCAAAAAAAAAATAGTAATTGTATTTTTCTTTTTTGACTCACAAAAGTAGTTGTTATGGTCAAAATAAGCTTTTTTCACAAAAGAAAAAAAAAAAAGCAATAAGCTCAGAAATTTAGACTTTTTCTCCTTCACATTTCACAACTCTTCACAGTTCACACGCCAACCAAACATTTCCCATTTTTTTCCGTCACCGGAAAACTCACCGCCGGCGAACTAGTCCACTTCCAGTTTCTTCAATTTCATGGTGTAACTGTGTAAAATAATTATCATAATCATCATAATTATCATAATTTAATTTCCATTTCAAACATGGGGAATTGCAACACGTGTATAAACTCAGACGCAACTGAGTCAACCGGAAAAGCAACAACCGAGTCGAACCGAGTCGGAAGAAAAGCAAGAAAAACAAAACCAAATCCATACACAGAACAATCGTTAACTTCAGGAGCAGCGATTAAAGTTCTAAAAGAATCAAATCAAAGAAATCGAATTGGAGACAAATATGTTTTAGGTCGTGAGCTAGGTCGTGGTGAATTCGGCATAACATATCTTTGTACAGACAAAGAAACGAAAGAGGAACTAGCTTGTAAGTCAATTTCAAAGAGGAAATTAAGAACAGCTGTTGATGTTGAAGATGTTCGGCGTGAAGCGGCGATTATGGCGACGTTGCCGGAACATCCTAATGTGGTGAAGTTGAAAGCTACTTATGAAGATGATGAAAATGTTCATCTTGTTATGGAGTTGTGTGAAGGAGGAGAATTGTTTGATAGGATTGTTGCGAGAGGGCATTATAGTGAACGTGCTGCAGCTCATGTTGCTAGGACTATTGCTGAAGTTGTTAGGATGTGTCATGTTAATGGTGTTATGCATAGAGATCTTAAACCTGAGAATTTTCTTTTTGCTAATAAGAAAGAAAATTCTGTTCTTAAAGCTATTGATTTTGGTCTCTCGGTTTTCTTCAAGCCCGGTATTCTAATAGTTTTAATCGTTTCTATTGTTAATTGTTAATTTTTTTTTGATCAAGTTGTTAATTGTTAATAAATAGTTGTTTATGAGGTTATTCACATGGTTATGGTTAATTCAATTTATTTTAAAGTTTGAATTGTTTGGATTGTACTCAAGTTCTATCCCTGGTTAGGACAATCAATTATCATATATGATATACCCTTTTAGAAGGATCCTTTTTCCCCGGGAACCAAAGAATTTAGAATGAATAAAAATTAGTAATTTATTGCAAAGTTCGAATTGTTCGGGTAGTACTTGAGTTGGATCCGTAGTTGGAACAATCGACTCTGGATTACCATGGTCCCGTTTCTCGAGAACCATTTTCTCAGAAATGAGAGGGATAAGAACAAATAATAAATGTTAATGTGGTTCTGTAGTGTTTATGTTTTTTGGGGTGATTAATGAATTGTGCTGATGATTTTTTTTTTGTTAATGAATAGGGGAGAGATTTTCGGAGATTGTGGGGAGTCCTTACTATATGGCACCGGAGGTTTTGAAGAGGAATTATGGTCCAGAGGTTGATATATGGAGTGCTGGGGTGATTTTGTATATTTTGTTATGTGGGGTGCCTCCGTTTTGGGCTGGTACTGTTTTTTTTTTCTGGTTACTTGTTGTTTTGGTTGGGTGAGTGGTTATTGGTTAACTTGTGTGCTGAGATTTTTGGATCATTTTGTTGAATGCAGAGACGGAACAAGGTGTTGCTTTGGCAATTTTGAGGGGAGTAATTGACTTCAAGAGGGAGCCTTGGCCTCAGATTTCTGACAGTGCTAAGAGTCTTGTGCGTCAGATGTTGGAACCTGATCCTAAAAAACGCTTGACGGCAGAACAGGTGCTTGGTAAGTAAGCCTGTTCTCTGTGCTTTCTGTTGTAAGTAGGATTGTGTGTGCTCTACTGACTACTAGTGACCCACTTGGTGGCTGAACTTTGTGGTAAATTTATATTTACGATATAGTCATTCTTTCTTTCTGGGTCTCGTCTTAGCCAAAATAGTAGTAGACAGTGGACACTGAGCTGAAGATCATCTTGTGAGTTTATAATGAATTCTGTGATGAACTGTTTCAGTGTTCACCTTAGTCTTGGCTGCTACATATCTACTTTCTGCCAGTAATTTCAGTAACCAACATTGGTTTCATCTTTCATGACAAAATCTTACATGTATTAGGATTTTAAAATTCGGTGGAGGAACTCATAAGCAGGAAGCCCTTAGTTATAAACATTCTTTTAATTTTGAGCCTCTATAACTTGGCTGGCTGAACTTTGCATCAAGTTTGTATATTTACTGTCCTTAATTATGGTTGCAGAACATCCTTGGCTACAAAATGCAAAGAAAGCTTCAAACGTACCATTAGGAGATATTGTGAGGACAAGGCTTAAGCAATTCTCCTTGATGAATAGATTCAAAAAGAGAGCTCTCCGGGTTAGCATCTATTTTGGTTTATGCATATTTGTTGAGTTGAGTTCTATTTATAAGTAGTAAGTTTAAATGTTGGTATTTGAATTTCTTTAAATGAATAATACAGGTAATTGCACAACATTTATCTCTTGAAGAAGTAGAAATAATCAAAGACATGTTTACGTTGATGGATACTGACAAAGATGGCAGAATAACATATGAGGAACTGAAGGCTGGTTTGCGGAAAGTTGGTTCACAACTGGCTGAGCCAGAGATAAAGTTGTTGATGGACGTGGTAAGCTTCTGTAAAATTTATCTCATTACTAGTGTAATTGATCTATATAATTTCAGTTATTTGATTGTCACTATATTATTTGACAATCCAATGGAGCTTGTTCGAACCATTTTTTGGTCTTCTGTTGCAAAGTTTCTTCTTTGTTTGACTCATATTGCACAGTTTCTTAAAAGAGCGAGCAGTTGTACACTTTTGTAATGTACATGCTGTGGTCTCCAGGAATGGAGATTTTCTCTTTCTTATTTAACATGTTGTGTGCCTGCTTAACACGTGTAATATAAACGCGTCTGAATTAGTTTTGGGCTTTGTGTTGCCCAAAACTATACATAGCAGAAAACAAGCACCGTCTTTGCAAAAGGAACATTCATTGATTTGCCATTTATTCCCTCGTGTCAAGTGTACGAGTAAATATGTAATAAAATTCTGTGTTTTGAGGATGTTTTCTTTGTTGTCAATTGTTTAGGCTGATGTTGATGGGAATGGAGTGCTTGACTATGGAGAGTTTGTAGCTGTTACAATTCACTTGCAAAGAATGGAGAATGACGAGCATTTCCGCAAAGCATTCAAGTTTTTTGACATAGATGAGAGTGAGTATATTGAGTTAAGTGAACTAGAAGCAGCATTAGCAGATGACTTAGGAGAAACTGACTCTAATGTACTGAATGAAATCATGCGAGAAGTTGATACTGACAAGGTTTGGCTTTCATTCTCACGATTCATTGCTTTATTTTCCCTTCTGCAGGTTCTTTCTTTTTGTTACACTGCCATTGCAACAAAATCAAAAGCAGATATGCTAGAGCTTTTCTTAAAAATTGATTTGTTCATTTGATAATACAATTATTTCCTGCTTCTCCTGTACTCCCCACATTTTTCTCCACAAGTCTTTAGAATAATTTTTCAATTTTCTGTTTTCTCACAGGATGGTCGCATCAGTTATGATGAGTTTGTGGCCATGATGAAAACGGGAACTGATTGGAGAAAAGCATCCAGGCAATATTCTAGAGAAAGATTCAAGAGCCTGAGCATAAACTTGATGAAGGACGGCTCGCTGCAGCTTCATGACGGGATAAGTGGTCAAGCTGTTGTGGTTTGAGTATATAAGTTATTTCTTTCTTTAACATTGGTGCTCACTCAGTTTCCTTTTTTCATCCACTACTCATTATTCTTGAAAGTATGCTTTGTGTAATCTCTCCATAAAATCTAAAACCAATCCAGTTTCTGGAGTGTACTGATCATCTTGAGTTGGACTTCGATAGTTAGTTTTCTCAGCTGGCTTGGTGTTGGATGGTTGAAGCATACGCGTTGGAGGATTGCATACTAAAGATTGTTTTATAACTTGTCGGTAAATAAATTGTGGAGGGCTGGAGACACATGCTGCAGACCTCAAAATGTCACATATATACATATTCATTGTATACTTATGTAATGTTTGATGATTTCATTGATAAATGTGGTTTTTCTAACTGTTATCGGCAGAAACCAGTCAGGGTTTGTCTCATTTGCGGTGCGAGCTTCTAAGGAAGTTTCTTTACCTGCAAGTTAAAGCAGTTTTACTTTGTCATAGGGATTAGTCCTGGCTTTGGGCCAAGGAATACTTTGGTTCAACCAAAAATTTCACTTTGTTTGTAAAAAATGCAGAATTTCTTGGTTTTTTTTTTCTCTTTTCCTTCTAAGTTATCACCTGTGTTTACATGCTCTTCCATTTTATGCCATTGTCCAAGCAAAATGAAGAATGAAGAGAAAGAGAAACATTAATAACCATATTTTTATGTTTCATTCTTGTAATCATTTGTCATATGATATCAAATGCAATTGTGAAGATGCCAAAGCTGTATGTATCAGACTTTAGAAACGTTTTTAGGAGTTAAAATATGAGCACTACTGTTACTCTCTAGTCTCTAGTAATACATAAGAACACAGCAATGCACGAAACTAAAACAATAAACAAAAAATCATTCATTGACAGCTTAGACATTTGTATATGTTTTAAATTAGTTAGATTCGTTGACACCAGATGTCAAACTTTATTTTGACACCAAATCCTAACCCTTAATTTAAGTTGATCCAAAGGTTTACAATCATCCACTTAAAAAGTTCGGAAGTAATTTGTCCTCTTTTACCTCTTTGTTACCAAATAATTGGGATATCCTTCCTTATCTATCTTTCTCCACGTGAACCCTTTTCAACACTCTGGTTGACATGAGCATTACCCCTTTGGACGCCCAAGATCCTGTCATCAAGCATGTTTCCCTCACAAAAAATTATCCTAGAATCCAATGATCGATATCAATGTTTTATCCATCCCTGTTTCTCATCACCGCTGATAAAATTTAAGTAAATTAAACTAATTTATTGGGGTGCCAAAAAGAATTCATAGTTTCATACCAGCAATTCTTCATGATTTTTCTCCACTCGAGACCTCGCAATTGCAGATACAATACATGTCAATGCATATCCGTCATATTTTTATTTTATTTGAGAGAGAGTGTGATTAAATAAATCTGGGATTTGTAAAAAAAAAAAATATTGGGATATTGTCCTGAAGCCCTACGGAAAAATATAAGTGAATAAAGATTAACCTTTGAATGAAAGGAAATTAACGGTTTATATTTGATGTCAAAATAAAGTTTGACACCTGGTGCTAACAGATCTAACTCGTTTTAAATAATTGAAAAACAATACAAACCAATAAAATTATTAGACTATTATTGTATTTGATTAACAATAATTATATTTGATTAGTAATAACTATATTTGATTAATAATAAATTATGTATTATATCCTCGTGAGTTTAACTCAGTTGGCTGAAACATCACATTATATGCACAGGAGTCGAAGTTTGAACCTCGGACTCTCCACTTATGGACTTTCTATCCACTAAACTACTTTTAAAAAAAAGCTAAGTATTATATCAAAAAGATGTTTTCTCTCCCCACCCCCGTGATTCTTTTATACCCCCAATAAACCAATTTTGCCCTTGCAGAAAAATTCGGTTCACAGAAATCGAATTTTTTCTAGTGCAAATTCAACTTAAATTTCAATTTTTAGAGACCGAAATTTGTTTTAAAGGCAAAAAAAAACTCGGTTTCTACAAACCGAATTTTTCTGTAAGCACCAAATTGGAAATTCAGGGGTATAAAAGAAACATATGTATTATATATTTCTTTAAAGCGAAACGTTTATTTAATTCAATAATACTGCATAAAAAAAAAGTTTATTTAATATTAATTAATATATTTACAACATTCATACTTTTTTGTTTTTGACAAGAGGTGCCTTATATAAACATAAAAAAATATAACACATGTTTTCTTCACTCACAATATGTATATCGAGACGTGCAATAAATATTAAAAAAAGCAAAAAAATATAGTTTTGTTGTATTTTTGTTAAAAATTTGTATTTAAATAACATTTTTCCTTTGACAATTACAACATCAAAAATATATCTAAGTCAAAACTTATCCTCAGATTAGGTGGTGTAGTGAACTGAATGTGAAAACAAAAGAAACTTCAAGAACTAGTTCTATGGCAGATCTAACAACAAATGAGAAGAAGGTTAGTAGCAGTAGCTACATTCCCGATGAAATTGCATTATGTATTCTCTCCAAACTTCCTGTTAAATCTCTGAAGCGTTTTTCTTGCGTTCGCAAATCATGGTCAGTTTTATTTGAAAATTCTGATTTCTTTAACAAGTTTAGAAACAATCTTGTTTCCAAATCTGTTCCACTCTATGATGATGCTTGTTTTCTCTTTAAACGAACTATGTATGGGACTACATTTTCCTTGGGTTTGGGTGAGGATGAAATTGTATTGGATCTGAATCTTCCATCTATATTTCTAGATAATGGTAATCAATCTACTGAAATTTTAGGTTCTGCTATTGATGGCATTGTTTGTCTCTATGATTGTTTCAATCATACAACTGTAGTATTGTGGAATCCTAATACTAGAAAAAGGAAATTGGTTCCTCCTACCCCTGTTAAGAAATACCTACCTGATGGTCTAGAAAGTGCTTATTGTCTTCATGGATTTGGTTATGACTGTGTTCAAGATGATTTCAAGATCATTCTGTATGTGAATTGTGATTTACTTGTTGGAGAAGGAGAATATGACTATGACTCGTTTTGGGAGATATATAGTCTAAAAAGTAACTCTTGGAGAAGACTCAATGGTGATCATACTATTCCATTTCTTGAATCAGGTACAAAAGGTTTGGAGGTGTACTTGAATGGAATGTGTCATTGGTTGGGGTTAAAAGATGACCAAACTTATCTCGTGTCATTTAACTTGAGCAATGAAGTGTTTTTAAGCGTATTCGTAGATGAATGTGCTTCCTATTGTTACAAATTGGTGGTGTTAAATGGGTCTGTTGCTATGATCAAAAATAGGAATGATAACATGTCTTTCAACATATCAATTTTTGGTGAAATCGGTGTCAAAGAGTCGAGGATTAGACTTTTCAATGTTGGAGTTGGACCTTTGTCTTCTTCCGTTGAAGATTCTATTGCAGCTGGGAAGAAGGGCAAAATATTCTTCAAAGAAAAAGATGGTAAAGTAGTTTGTCTTGATTTAACTACTTTGATGATTGAGAAGATTGATTTTGAAAGCAATAGTTCTATCGATCAAATTGTATTTTACAAGGCAAGTCATCGTCGATTGAAGAAGCAATGAATTCATTGTTTTTTGTAGTCAAAGCTTAAAGTTTTACCCTGGAGGTTTATGAATCTAGTTACTAAGATTGAACAATAGGAAGTATAGTACTTGTTTGGCTTTTCCAGTATTATATCAATGCTTATTGCTTTATAGTTCTATTGTATGGATGAGTTCTTCTCTGTATTGAATGTCCAGTAACAACAGAATGTATGTAGAAATATCTCATATTTTAGAATATTTTGTTGATCTAATGAAAAGACTACATGTTTGAAGTTGAATACCCTCTATGGCATATATGGGGATGTTAAGTCTTCATCATATATACATGGTTTGCAGGTCCTCTTTTTAGGACTAGTTGTTCTAAATTGTATGTTTTTCGATTATTTGCATATTGTGGATATGTATCATTGATTGGAAATATACATGGTTTTACATAGTATATTGTGTAACTGCAACTTGTTTAGATGTGAATGTGATGAGATATTCTGATTTTCTGTTTATTTCATCTGTGGACTGTAGTTTAATCCTTTTCCTTTGTAACTTAGATGGTTTAGCTTCTTGATATTCTGCGATTTTTCGGGCTTTAATCTCTTCTGTTTCGCTGTCTCTTATTTATGGTATTTGACTATTTGTACATCCTCTTTTGTCTTTGGAAATTTCTCATCATTAACATTTTGAGTTGTTTTGTATTCTTTGAACATATCTTTTTCTTTAGTGTCTACTTTTCCATTATCTCTTGCCACATAGTGTTGCTCTCTATCTTAAATTTTATTCTTAGGCCTCTTGATTTTCCTTTATTTCAATCAAGTTTCCGATATATATAGTAAGATATTCCCTTTCTGATTCTGGTGAACCTTTGTACTTTTCTTTGTTACCTTCGCATAATTTATCTTTTTCTTCAACTTCAGCCTGTTGAGTGTTTCTAAAACCTTCGTGCCAATAATGGTTTAACCACTTGTTCTTCTATAGTTTCAACCTCTTTTGTGCTTTCTATGTGAGGAGTGCAATTTTCTTCTACTTCTTTTGGTTTCCTTGGATTTAAAATATCTTAATTGGTTCAGTTTGGCTAACCCGATTTCTATTTTACTTTGTGATGTTTTAACTTGCAATGTATTGTGTGTGTGTGTGTAAACTGTGATTCTATATTTGTTTGTGTTTAAACACTGAAGTTTAGTTTGCATACAGAGGAGCAAATGAATTGATTGAGTGCAGTAAGTAACTCTTTGTTAAAGTTTATAGTGCTGGTGTTGCCTATTTTTGCCTATCCTGAGTCCTACAACAAAAGAAACAGGTATAACTATTACTCATGAGAAATCAGTACTTAGGCTAACACATTATTAAATGAAGCTAGAATATATAATTTTCTATATACCTGACTTAAGTAAGTAAATGAGTTCATTTCTTGCAACAAGTTACTCAATGACAGTTTGATCTTAGGATGAAAATCACAAATGATTCAATGGAAAGACTATGTGTTTTGATTTTATTCTTTTTGGTTAAGAATAGATTGACATTAATATTTTTGTACATTTTATTGCTTAAACTTAGTGGTTTGCAGAATTTTTATTTCATTTGAAGTTCTAGTGATTTTTCTGCTTTAGTATAGTGGATTCAGCTTAGCATTATGAGACCTTCATAACAGCATGCGGAGGAGATTTTGCCTCCATCCCCGTCCCCACGGGGGAATATTTGTCCCCATCCCCACAGATCCCCAGGGTTCCCGCGGAGATCCACGGATATCAAATATTAACAAAATTTCTATATTTTTCAGTCAAATTATGACGTTAGTATGACATTATTTTTTCTGTCTTATTTTAAAAAATAAATATTTTGCATCTTTCTTTTTTAAATAATAAAAACAACACAACCAAAAAACATTGCAAAAATATTTGGCCACTAATAATCATACAAAACCTAACGGTCAAAATATTCCATAGCAAAGTATGACAGTTTCGGGAATGGACTAATAATCATACTAAAAACATTACAAAAATATTTGGCTACTAATAATCATACTAATAATAATATATAGTGTATACATGGACAGATTCGGGGAATCCGCGGGGACGAATGCTTCGTCCCCGATCCCCGCCCCAAAGTGCCTGCGGGGGGATTTTTGCCTCCATCCCCATCCCCACAGGGATAAAATCTTTGTTTTCGGAGCTCCGAACGGGGCAATCCTCGCGGGGATTCGCTTCACCAGATGCACATTGCCAACCCTAGCTACCGGGATTGTGCTTGGAGGGTATTTAATTAGCCTCGATGACTATAATCTTCTTCTGGGCAATGAAAGAAAACAAGTTCTCCCCTGTAAGAAAATGTGAAACCAGCCTAATTGGACAGTTCTTTAACTCACATATTATATCGCTGTTTTACCTTTTAAAAGCTACATACAGATTGTACACTGATAGTTTTATTAAGTTGGAATAATAATTGAATTTAAGCATATTATATATGCAATAGAAACATCACTTAAACACATATTTTTTGAACTACAGCCAATTGCAGTCATTCATTCGATGAAAATATAAAATGCTAGAACTTGTTAATTATGACCGACCTATTGACATGAATCATTTGTGATTGCTCCACCCGAATTCCTGAATTGGAAGTCGCCAGGTTGATTTGTTTTTCCGTCCGTTTTCCTGTGAACGATGAACGTGATAACACTTGAGGCCCGAGAATCATTTTACCGGGGCTCTACGGTGGACATCAAATGTTCATGCAAAAGATTTGAAGGAGGTACCATTCGCCTAAGCCCGACACGCCAAAATGGGTTGCTCGCCCGATTTAGTGGAGGTCCGAAA
This sequence comes from Trifolium pratense, assembly GCF_020283565.1. NCBI lineage: Eukaryota > Viridiplantae > Streptophyta > Magnoliopsida > Fabales > Fabaceae > Trifolium > Trifolium pratense. Next base: position 52,901,313 of record NC_060063.1, read on the forward strand.
AAACTAGTCAAGATCCTTCGCTAAAGTGTCTCCAAATATTCGGGATCAGCCCTAATTATCCTCCTTGTAATAAAAAAATGGGACAAAAAAAAACCAATTAATCTCTCCAAGTGATTAGGATTCTTAAACAAATGATAAGGAATTTGATCTCTTGTGAGAAAATTCAATTCAAGACAATTATTTATCACTAATAAATATAACAAAATTACATCATAGATCCTTTATCATATTTATTTGTAACACTTTAGTCCTTTATATATTTTTCTATTTAGTCATTTATTTTATTTATTTGTAACATTTTAGTCCTTTATTATTATTTTTTCATTTAGGTATGATGTAGTTCCCCCCTTTCAAAGTTGAAATTCTAGAGTGGAATCTAAAATTTTAAATTGTCAGCCACATAGTATATCAGCCATTAATTAAATTAATACAACAATGTTTAAATTTTCATTTCCATATAATTAAGAAAGTTTCATTAAGTGACATACTACAAATTAACTAATAAGAATCTATGGACAATATTAAAACTGTAAATGCGGAAAAGAGCCTGGCAATTTAATGCATATGTATGCACATAATTTATTTGCTAAACAGCATAGAACCATTTGAAGCAATGCATGATGCTTTAAAAACCTAAGATGAGAACTAACGATGGAGATCAAAATTGTGATAGAAAAGCCTCATAAAAACTGTTGCATTGCATTAATCAAAATATCAAAGTATGAACCAAAATATTTTAAATCCAAAGAAACCAAAGAAATAGAAGAAAATTGCACTAAAAAATTGATAAGAATTTCAAACACAAAAATTAACAAAGAATTTCATTGATTCAAATAGTTTTTAAAAATAGAGAAATTCTTAGGTGAGTCCTCACCTAAGCACACAACCAATAAAATTCCTATTATTTATTAAAATGTTCGATCTTAGTAGACTCATAAACCTTAAGGGTAATACTTTAAACTTTGACTACAAAAACCACTAATTGTTTATTAATTCTTCAATTCGATTAGGACTTTTCTTGTAAAATACAACTTGATCAATATAACTTGTTCCTTCCAAATCAATTTCCTCAATCATCCCACTAGTTAAATCAAAACAAGCTATTTTACCACTTCTTTCTTTGGAAAAATATATATTACCCTTCTTCCCGGCTGCGATAATATGTTTAATGGAAAAAGACAAAGGTCCAACATTGAAAATTGTAGTCCGTGATTCCTTAACACCGATTTCACCTAAAATTGATATGCTGAAAGACATGGTTTTGTCATTCATTGTGATCATAGCAAGAGATCCATTTAACACAGCCAATTTGAAACAATAGGGAACATACTCATCTATGGGTATAGTGAAAAACACTTCATTGCTCAAGTTGAATGACACCACATGATACGTTTCCTCATCTTTTGTCCCTAACCAATGACATATTCCATCTAAGTACACCTCCAAACCTACCGGAGTATCGTTAAGAACTGGAATATTATCAACATTTAGTCTTCTCCAAGCGTTACTTTTTAGACTATATACCTCCCAAAAAGAATCGGGAGTATCATCTTCCCAATATTCATTATATAATAAATCACAATCCACATACATAATGACCTTGAAATCATCGTGAACATGGTCATAACCAAATCCATGAAGAAAGAAGGCACCGGTGTCATCAGGTAGTTGAAACTTAGTGGGGGTATAAGGAACAAATTTAATTTCTTGAGTATATGGGTTACACAATATTACATTTGTATGATCATCATAATCATAGAGGCAAATAATTCCATTAATAGCAGAACCTAAAATGTCAATATCTGGATTAGCATAATTAACATTGAATATAGATGGAAGATCCAAATTTAATATGATCGCCTCCTCGCCCAAACCCAAAGACAATTTAGTCTCAGGCGTTGTTTGAGGCGCTATTTGTTTAAAGAGGAGACAAGCATCATCATCGTCATAGAGTGGAATAGGTTTGGAAACAAGATTGTTTCGAAACTTGTTCAAGAAATTAAGATTTTCAAATAAAAGTGACCATGATTTGCTAGCGCAAGAGAAGCGCTTGACAGATTTAACAGGAAGCTTCGAAAGAATAGAAAATGCAATGTCGTCGCAAATATAGTCATTGCGACTAACCTTCTTCTCATTAGTTGTTGGAGTCGCCATAGAAGTAGTTCGTGAAGTTGGTAACATTAACGAACAAATGAATGCTATTTGTAAAAGAAATGGAATGCATGAATATAATTGTGAATGAATAGAGCACAAATGAAACTCTGTGATGTATATATAATAACTAATTAATGAAGCTGGAAATCGTAGTTAAGAAGAAAAAATAAAGAAAAGGATTTTCAATCAAAATTGGTAGTTACTTTTATTACAAATTTAAATTTGGAATTGTTAAGAACAAATTTAGACAAAAAAAATTTAAAAAAATTGTTGACCAAAAGTAATAGATTCTTTTACAGTTTTTTCAATTAAGGTATAAATTTATGTTTGAAAAAAATTGTGTTATTGACTGAATATTTATAAAAATTCTTTTGACCAAAATCTATAATTACTCTTATTGTGTACTGATTTGACCAAAATTTGACAAAATTTTTTTTGACCAACACTGAGCATTGTGTATTGATTGTTATTTTATTTATTTTTTAATATTATGGTATAGATTAGTTAAAACACTAAGGGCTCATTTTGATTAGCTTATTTTTGAGCTTATGCAAACAATTTATGCAGTATAAATTAAGTTTTATGCTATTTTATAAGTTCACACTAGTGAATATTGTATTTTTATAAGTTAATTTTATCATAAACTACCTTGACAAACTTATAATAATACATAAAAATTGTATAAACTGTTTGCATAAGCTCAAAAATAAGTTAATCCAAAAGGGCCCTAATTTTATTACTCAAAAGAAAAATTTGATTTTTAAAAATTATTTGATATTTTTGGTTTAGTATTCAAAAAATAATATTTATAGCAACACTTTTATAGATATATTAAGGGTCATGCTAAACGGTGTCCTATGACACTTGTTAAGGATACTAAAAATATAAATAAAAGATAAAATAAATGTTGATAAAATAACTTATTTTTACATTTTCAATGTATTGAATACACAAGTTTCAAGATAATTATTTATTTATTTATATATTTAACTAGTGCCCCAGACACTGTTTAGTATTTTTCATATATTAAAAGGGATTAATTTATAAATAAAAAATTAAAAATTAAAAAGATCCCAAACTATGAGCATGTACACAACAATATCTCATGTCCATTATGCATGTCAATTTAGTGATCGCATATAAGTTGAAAACTTGTTTTTCATACGTCGGTGCTTCGCGAAATGATTTAGTTATTTTTTTTATACAAAAGGGGCCGAAACCCAAAGAAAAGAAACTATAAAGAGTTGATTTTAGGAGTAGTTATTCACATAACATCAGCTAATAATAATGAATTTAGACTCGCAGGACATTGCTCATACACACGCATCCCCGGTTCATGGTCACACCTCAAATTAGCCAGAAGATCAACACAAGCATTTGATTCACGATAAGAGTGACAAATTTTAACCTCCCAATCCATAGCAAGTAACCTTTTAATTTCTTGAATGATTCTCCATCCAACAACACTACCATTTTTGTCGCTTTGTAGCTTTTGAACCACGACATTATAATCAATATGCAACACAATCTTTATGAACCCTTTATCGTAAGCAAATTTGAGACCATCAAAAACTCCCCACGACTATGCAAGGTAGGCATTGCACCGTCCAAGATAAAGTGAGAAACCCCCCAACCATTGACCATTCACGTTTCTAAGCAGTCCCCCACACCCACCTGAACTGCTACTACTAGCTCCATATGTATTGAGCATTATCCAATCGCCTTCCGGAGGATTCCAACCAATTTGAGCTACCGCTTTAAGACTCGCATGTGACGCTACATTTGAGTTATTTGCTTGCTTATAATGTTGAACCCAACTCATAATATGCTTCCATGGTTGACTTGGTCTAGAGCCAAAGAAAGTGACACCCCATAGCCCACACACAACACCAAGTGTCATCATTCTCTTTCCCAAGGTCTTGATTCAAATTCAAGTTGATCCAATCTTCCAAATAGCAGCTGCTCCCTTCATCAAATTACACCAAACTACCTTGGCTAGAGGACAATCCCGAAGCACATGCATGGTATCTTCTCACACAGTGATTACACCAAGAGTTTTTGGTTTGGTAACAATGTCTCAATTCACCGCATGATATTTTCGACTACCATCTTCGTCACCCCATATGAAAGCACGTCGAATCTTTTGTATCTCATTCAAACAAGCTTTAGGAATGGGGGTGGGGTGGTCATCATGGGATAGATGGGAATAGCCTCAATAACAGCCTTCGAGAGCGTAACTCTACCGGCGAAAGATAATTGTTTTGCCTTCCATCCTGATAATTTACTCTTCACTCGGCCGATTAGGTAATTGTAATCCGACCTCCTCACATCGGTTGAGAGATGATCTGACTAAGTGTTTATACCTTTTGTCCTGATAGTTAATAGAACTGATCAAGAATTTTAATAACAACATTCATTTTGTGGAATTTGCCTCCGCAAAAAGTATAGTAAATCATCCGCAAACATAGGATGTGAAATAAATGGACCATTTCTACCGGCCCTCATAGGTTTCCACTCTCCCTCATGGACTCCTTGAGTGATCAAATGAGACGGTTTATCCCTGCAAATAACAAAGAGATATGGGCATATAGGTTTGAAACTAAAGAAAAATCTAATTATTGTTGTCATTTTTAGTTTTGAAACTTTCACAAGACGACAAAAAGCAAAGACAAAGTTAACTTTTGGTTGTGAAAGAAGCAACAAAGTATAGACATCAGAACGGGAAGAGAACGGGAAGGAGGAAAGGATAACATAAATCATAATGGTATGTTTGCAAATTTGATTTATTTAATTGTAAGGACAATGCAAATTCATTAATTTGTTTTTTGTTTAAAAACGAACAATTGGTGTAACTAGTAATTTTGGAGGAGGTGTTACTAGAATAAATAGATAGTATTTGCAACCACTTTTCTTTTAAGTTTTAGGTAATGTTTGGTCTAATTTTTTTTCCGCTTATTTTTCCTTACAAGTAAGAGAGTGACATGGAAAACAAAATAGAAAGTAAACTAAAGATATCCTTCGCACGTAACTGCAGAGATTAATCTCCTCGAGGTAACTTCATTTAAGAGGTTGACCTCTCCCAACAAATAATTCTCCATACACACCGACCGAGATCGAATTCAGGACCAAATCATTAAGAAACTCAAGTATATATCTACTATTTGTGTCACAGTTCCTCATTTATTTTCTGATGGAATCCATTATCAATTATCTATCATACTATGTAAGATACTCCTATAGTGCATGTCACATGTTGTTAAAGGGAAAAGAAAATATTATACGGTGCATGAAATGTCCCAACGAAAAGAGAAGAGTGTATATGATAGAGACATTGATCACAGAAAGGCACCCCCACGATTCCACTTGCATAAAGTAATTCCTTTTTATGTGGACGTTATCTCTCCATGATTTTGCTTTATAACGATTTCTTTTATATTTTCGGTCACTATTTTTATAATGAGTTTTGTCCCTATAAAATAAAATCACATGTTTTTATTTTTAAAACAAAATATTTTGTCAGAAAAAAAGTTGTTCTTAGTTCTTAATTAGCAAAATTTTGACATGTTAATGCAAATAATATTATGACATTTTTATATTCAAAATAGTCTATATTATGTTTATATATCAAGTTAAATCTATATAAGTTCATATTATGTTAAAAAAAATTTAAAAAAATGTCAAAATTTTGCGCATTATATATAAACTAAAAACAAAAGAATTTTTTTAGGATTTAATTGATATGCATCGACGGTGTAAAATAATTTTACACTGTCAACCAATACCAACCATGTTTTCCGCCACATCACCCCACTTCACCCCACTTTCTTAATATGACATGGCAAAATAATGGTTGTTTATTGGATGATGGTGTAAAATTATTTTACACCGTCGGTGCATATCAATTAAACTCATTTTTTTATAGGGATACAAATAGGTGATAATATTTTACAGGTTGAAAACTATATATATATATATATATATATATATATATATATATATATATATATATATATATATATATATATATATATATATATATATATATATATATATAAAGTAGGGAATGAAAACATATTTTTCACTTTTAGTTGTAATAAAAGTCAGAAATTCCTTAAAAAAAAAAAGAATACATTACATAGTATGAGGGGGCGATGCCACTCTAATGTGAGAGGGTGCACACTTTTAATATTTACACCTATGGTCTATATTATTTTAATTTGAACCCCTTAAAATTATTAACTTGCATCTCAGTTACAAGTTTGCTTGTTGTTTTTCTTCGATGATTTGCTTTTATTTTTTTGATGCAGTACGGAAGTATAGTTTACTAATTTAATTAATTGAATTAAATTCTCCAATTTATTTGTCCTGTTTAATTAAATTTTTTCATAAGCCCAAGCCTGGTGGGTTGTTTTAACCACACTCTACTAATTTAATTTAGTAGATATATGTTAATACACCAAGTATATTTTTTTTTAAGCACCAACTATAAATATTATACATATTAAATTGAAAGAAAAAATAATTATACTAAAACTTAGTATTCATAAGTCATAACCAAGTGATTGGACGACTCAAGTATTTAATGAGATCTATAAATCGTTTAAAAGAATTTGCGTTCATTCTTCACAGTTAAACTCCTCTATGATTACCATGATACAAATTATTAAGAGATCTACCCAAAATCGGAAGAGTTAACAAAGAAAAAATTTAGCGTGCGCACATTAATGAAATAAAATATTTTCATTTCAAGCAAAAAATTGCACCCGTTACTGCCAGTGTCACTGCATAGTAGTGTGAAATTTGAAAGTTGAAACACAGGAGTGAAAATTTCTATCAAAGAAAAAACAATGATAGGAGTGAAAAACAAAAAGGCATAAAAAAGGGAGAGTGCCACTACCTTTACTAGACAAAGCTAAAAAGTTTTTGATTTTTACCAAAAATAATTTAAAAGAAACTAAAGTCTTTGATGCCATACGACAAAGTACGGAATGTACCTTGTTGAAATGGGTGGACTGACATATCATGTGATATATGATGATTTTTGGTGGATGTTTTGGCTGGCAAATGTTGTTGTTTTGTTATATGTGGGCTTCAATCCTATTTTAAATGTATGTCGCCCAATCTAGCCTCTCACACATGTCTTTGGGACCTACCTGTTATTAAAATCGAGAGTTAAACCTAACTTACGATGAAAAATCAGCTTGTAAAATGAAAATTGTCTTTTATTTATAAACTCTTGTTTATGTCAACTCGTGTGTGACTTCTTAACACATCTCCTTATCATCTTAAAATTATAAGTTAGACCTAACTAACCCTATAAAATTAATTTTTAAGGTGGAGATTATCGCTTACTTATAAATCATTGTTTAACCTAACTCACATCTGATGTGGGACTTTTTAACATTTGTATATCACTTACTGTCTCTCTCCATTCATATACTAAATGCATAAACACAAGGCATGAGCATGCAAATCCTGACCACCGATATAAGTTTTTGTGATAAAATTCCTAGGGATTAATTGGTAGGGTTGTTCATTAATTGCTTATTCATATAACCAATCCACGTCCATATCAAAAAAATAAGTTAAACACAAAACATTGAATATATTATGATGACTTGAAACTAATTGACAGAAACAAGAAACTAATAGACCATGCACGAACGAAACAATATGGTTGATTGGTTTAGCCGTTTAAGTGATTATTTAACTCCCCTAAAAACGAGTCATTTGGGAAAATTTAAGATCAATTTTGGATGGAATAATTTTTTAGATTTTATTTATTTTACGGTTGAATTTCAGATTATCAAGAATTTAAACAGTGACGGATTTGAGCAGGCGTAAGTAGGCATGACAATGGGGCGGGGCGGGGACGGGTTTTGCCCTCCCCAAACCCAAACTCATAAAGTTCGGGTTTCCCCAAACCCATCCCAAATTCGAGCGGGGATAAAAATGATAACCCCAAACCCATACCCAACGGGGATTGGGTATCCCATCGGGTTTCGGGTATCCCCATTACGTTTCTTTCCACATGAATTTAAATTATATTTTAGTATTTTTTTATTAAAAAAAAGTTAAATGTCCAAAATTATTTTTTCTCAACAATATTTTTTAAATAAAGAAAAAAAATAGAGAAAATGGTTTGTTTAATACTCAAATTAAAATAAAAAATAAATATATGAACCTAATTTAAGAGATTGTTTAAGCGTTTCTAATTTAAAAGAGGTGAAATCTAATTTTTAGTATAAGCGGGGCGGGTTCGGGGTGGGTATCAATGTACCCATTACCCACCCCAAACCCATCTTTTGAAATCGGGAAAAACTCAAACCCGAACCCAAACTCAGTCAACTCGAGTATTCCCCGTCAAAGCGGATATGGTTTGGGTGGGTACCCGCGGGTATGAGTTTTATTGTCATGCCTAGGCGTAAGCAGGGGAATTGGCCCCCTCCTTCCCTCTTGTTCATTACCTTTCTAAACAACTATAATACTCTCCGATCCTTTTTACAAGAGACACTTCATATTTGTAAATTAATTTTATTAAACCTAAAAATGTAAAGTGTCTCTCATAAAAAATATAGATATATTAATTACCCATCGTTGTTTCTCAAAGAGCTTTACCCTAACTAATAACTATGAGCCTTATATAGACCACCAAATACAAACATGAACTAATAACAGTTGGTTATAATAGTTGACATTAGTAAGTGTGTAACATATTGTAGCTGACTTAATAAACAACTATAATTGCTTTATCTAAATGCTTGAACTGAAATTGTGTGCTTCAACTGCCTTGCATTTATATTAGTTTAAGATTTAATATAAGATTAAGATTTAAGATTTGTGGTCTGTTGGAACAAAATTGATTTAAAAATGTTTGCCCCTAAATCTATAAAGGTTTTGATGATAACAAAGTATTAATTAACAATTGGAAGGACTAAAAATTTATTTTAAGTGCGCAGATATAAGCATCATATAAGCTCTGAGTGAAGTTCAGAGGATGTGAATTCAGAAGTTCACAAGCGCTCAGAAGATGTTGGACTTCAGAAGTTACAACATTCAGAGGATGAAGTCTTCAGAACTTCTTGACTGACTACTAAGCTTCATCAAAGTCTGAAGATCTCTTTGAAAGCTGTGAAGATTCCCTTTGCTAGTCAACTCTTCTACCAATGAAGAAAAGGACCTTTCAAGCCTGATCAGTTCAGCTACTCTCGTTTTGTCTGTCCTAACTTGAGAACGTGGGTCTTCAGTTTTGTTAGCTGAATAAGGAAAGTCCACTCTGCAGTAGTCAAAGTAACTGAAACTCTTTCTTAGTTTTGGATACAACCAAACTGCATCAAGACAGACTGCTTGAAGACAAAAGATTATCAACTCCAACGGTTCTTTTTGCAACGACTCTTTTCTAGTGGTATATATACTAGAAGAATCAGCTACAACTTATATACAATTATTTAGGATTGAATGTACGCTGAACAAACTCTGAACTCTGAAATATACAAGCTCTGAACCTCTGTTAAGTGTTTTTGCACTTTAGTCTAATACTCTGTACTCTTTGTATTGGCTCTCTTTAGGTTCTGTTAAGAGCATTTGTATATTGTTATATACTTTTCTATTACTTGAGATAATTTAAGCTTGTGTGCTTAAGTGTGAAGTCTTAAGCTTGTGTGCTTGAGCATTGTTGAGAAGTCTCTTGCTTGTGTGCTTGAGCAGGTGTAATCTTGTGTGATTATAGTGAACTCCCTTGGAAGTGCAAGGGGACTGGACTACTCTCGTTTTGTGAGAGGAACCAGTATAAATTGCTTGTGTGATTTCTCTCTCTCTATCTTGCTTTTATTTGTGTTATTTATCCGCTGCTAACGTAGTTGAGTTAAGAACTTGAAAAAGTTTTAACTTGGCTAAAACACAATTCAACCCCCCCCCCCCCCTTCTTGTGTTTTCACACCTTCAATTGGCATCAGAGCGCCTGGTCTGTTACTTTCACTTAACCGTGAGACAGTAAAGATCTTGTGAGAACACTATGTCTGGAGGAGATGATAGTAGTACTAGAACAACCGGTGAAGCCGGTGAGGCCAGTGGTGCTGGTGGTGGTCCTAGAAATGCTTTTGGTTTTGACTACTTAAGTAATGAATCACATGAACATAGTGGCAACAGAAAAGCCCCTATATTCAATGGTGATGCTTCATTATTTGAGTGGTGGAAAGAGAGATTGTATAGCAATATTACTGCTATTGATCATGAGTTGTGGGATTTAGTTGAGTTGGGAGTAACTTTTGAAAACTTAAATGAACATGGAAGATTGTCCATTGAGCATAGAAAGTTACTCACACCAGCTAACTTAAAAATCTACACTAAGCATCATAGAGTAAAGGACATTGTTGTTGGTGCTATTAGACATGAGGATTATGTCAGAATAGAGAACAAGTCTACTGCTAAATCTATCTTTGATTCTATGTGTGCTACCTATGATGGTAATGAAAAGGTTCAAGAGGCTAAAGCTAGTCTTTTGATAAGGCAATATGAACTATTCACTATGCAACAAGATGAAAACATTGAGACTATGTTTACAAGGTTTCAAATCCTTGTATCTGGTCTTAAAGCTCTCAAGAGAAGTTATTCCACCTATGACCATGTTCAGAAGATTCTGAGAAGTCTTCCTATTGCTTGGAGACCCAAGGTCACTGCAATAGAGGAAGCTCAAAATCTCAAGACTCTGAGTCTTGAAGCTCTGATAAGCAATCTCAGAAGCCATGAGATGGTTCTGGATGCTGACTCAGAAACTAAGAAGAAGTCCAAGTCAGTGGCTTTACAGTCAACCAAGACTACTTCTAAGGCTCTTAAGACTCAGCTTCTTGATATTGAAGAAGAATCTTCTGCTGATGGTCAAGAGGATGAGATGAATGAGGATGAGTTTGCTTTATTTACCAAGTTTCAGCAATGGAACAGATTTAACAAAAGAAACTTCAGAGGTAACAGCTCCAGAAATTTTGTCAGCAAAAAGGATGATCAGAAAAACTGCTTCAACTGTAAGAAGCCAGGACACTTTATTGCTGATTGTCCAGAAATGTCTGCTAAAGACAAAAGCAAAAGATACAGCTCAAAGAAGCAACAATTCAAGAGCAAATTGAAAAAGAGTCTGATGGCTACTTTTGAAGAGCTATCATCTGAGGAAGAAGTTGAGGAAGAAGAAGAGGCAAATCTAGCCCTGATGGCTTCAGCTGACTCAGATGCAGACTCAGACGATGAATCAGAATCAGAATCAGATTCTGAAGTAACTGATGAGGTATTTTCTGACTGCTCTAAATCTCAACTTATAACTGCACTTAACAAGGTCATTGAGAAACATCTCAGAGTGTTAAGTAAACAAAAAGTTTTACAAGAAAAGCTTAACACTCTGACTGAACAAGCAGAACATTTTCAAGGTCTGTATCAAGAAACTCTGAATAGAGTAAATGACTTTGAAAAGGGTTGTGCTGTTTGTCACAAACCTATTGATGAGCAGGAAATAGCTCTTCAACAGTTTGTGCATCTCAACCTTGGGAAGAGCAAAGCTGCTAATAGAATTTATAATGTTTTAAGACATAGAGGAGAAGGACTTGGCTATGAATATGGTAGAACATATTCAAAGCTGAAGACCTTTGCCAAAAAGGTTGGAAAATCTTGGGTTTATTATGTTGTTCCACCAAGTGAAGAGGGAAAGAATCCTGGTATTTGTGAAAATGACAATGATGATCTGAGTGATTTAGAAGCTGACAGCTCAGAGGAACCTAGTTCCTCAGGATCTGGAAAGAAAAGTTCAGAAGATAGAAGTTGTTCAGAACCTGAGAACATTAGTTCAGAAGTTCTGAAAACTTCAACATCTGAGACTTCAAATTCTGGATTCAAAGGAACTTCAGTACCTGAAGCTAGTCAACCTAAAACATCAGAAGTTTTTAAAAAGAAAAATTCTAACTCCAAATCTCAGATGAAGTACAAGACTCAGATTATTTATGATTCTAGAGTCAGTAGATATAATCAATCAAAACATGGGATTGATAATAGATACAAACCCTGGAATCATAAACAATCCAAATCTTGGAACAATAACAAATTTCAAACAAAGAAAAGATTTCAAAAAGGTTATTATTCCAAACCAAGACCTTTCTCTAACACTAGACAACATAGTAAGCATGTGTGGACTAACAAGCGTGGACCCAGAAGATGGGTACCAAAAACTGAAATTATGTACCATTCAGATTTACCAACTAGGAAAGGATATGTCCTACCCAGTGTGTGGAAACAAGTCTTATGCAAAGGAAGAAGGGCTTATGTCCTAGACCAATGGCTGACAAGTTCTCAAGTTAACAATCAGAACTTGATAAATGAAGAGGAAGAATACTGGGATGACTTTATCATTAACCTTGATGAAGAGTTCTATCGCAATGATTAAAGTTGTTTCTCATACAGCCTGCCACTCAAAGAAATATCATGAAACATTCATGGTATCTGGATAGTGGATGTTCAAGGCATATGACTGGTGACAAACAACTATTTTCTAAGCTGATTATGAAAGAAGGAGGATCTGTTGGCTTTGGAGGAAATCAAAAAGGAAAGATAATAGGTACAGGTACAGTAGGTAATTCTTCCCTATCTATTAATGATGTTTGGTTAGTTGATGGACTCAAACATAACCTATTGAGCATAAGTCAATTTTGCGACAATGGTTATGTAGTTGTCTTTAATAAGGAATCATGTACTGTGTCTAAACAATCTGATAACTCCATGATATTCAAAGGTCTGAGAAAGAACAATGTTTATAAAATTAATCTTTCTGATTTGAATGAACAAAAAGTGATGTGTCTTTTGACCTTGAGTGAAGAAAAATGGATCTGGCATAAGAGGTTAGGCCATGCTAACTGGAGGTTAATCTCTAAGCTTAGTAAGCTTGACCTTGTCAGAGGTTTACCTAAAATCAAATATCACTCAAACACACTTTGTGGTTCATGTCAAAAAGGAAAGATTACAAAATCTTCTTTTAAACCTAAGAACATTGTCTCTACCTCAAGACCATTGGAACTTCTTCACATTGATCTTTTTGGGCCAGTTCACACTGCCTCTATCAATGGAAAGAAGTATGGATTAGTGATTGTTGATGACTACAGTAGATGGACTTGGGTAAAATTCCTAAGAACAAAAGATGAAGCTTATGATGAGTTTAGCATCTTCTGCAAGCAAATTCAAAATGAAAAAGGCTACACTATTTTAAAAGTTAGAAGTGATCATGGTGGAGAATTTGAAAATGAACCTTTTGAAAACTTTTGTGAAAAATATGGCATTTTGCATGAATTCTCTTCTCCTAGAACTCCTCAACAAAATGGGGTTGTAGAAAGGAAGAATAGAACTCTGCAAGAAATGGCCAGAACCATGATGCATGAAACAAATGTAGCAAAGTTTTTATGGGCAGAAGCTGTAAACACAGCATGTTATGTTCAAAATAGAATCTATATCAGATCTAAGTTGAACAAAACTGCTTATGAATTGTTCAAAGGAAGAAAACCTGATATTTCTTATTTTCATCAGTTTGGATGTACTTGTTACATCTTAAATAACAAAGTCCATCTAAAGAAATTTGATGCTAGAGGTTACAAGGGTATCTTTATAGGATACTCTGAACGCTCAAAAGCATACAGACTGTATATTTCTGAAACACACACTGTGGAAGAAAGTATGCATGTCAAATTTGATGACAAAGAGCCTGACCAAGTGTCAGAGCTTGTGGAAGGTTTGTCTAGATTTCAGGTATCAGAGGATCAATATTCAGATATTCCAAACTACTCAGAACATCCATTCTCTGAAGAACCTCTGAACACAACAGTTCCTACAGACTCTGAACAACAAAGAACTGAAGCAACTGCTGAACCTGATGTTGATGAGTCTGAAGATGATGAGCCCCCAAGAAATACCTTCAAATACAAGTCATCACATCCAGAGGAACTGATATTAGGCAACAAGGATAGTCCAAGGAAAACAAGATCTCAACTAAGAAATGAGGAATCATTGGTTGGTCTTATCTCAATGATGGAACCTTCAAAGATTGATGAAGCTCTGAAAGATGATGCTTGGATTGTAGCAATGCAAGAAGAGCTGAATCAATTTCAAAGGAATGATGTGTGGACTCTAGTGCCTAAACCTTCACACAAGAACATTATTGGAACAAAATGGGTATTCAGAAACAAGCTGAATGAACAAGGTGAAGTGGTAAGAAACAAGGCTAGATTGGTTGCACAAGGTTATAGTCAACAAGAGGGGATTGACTATACTGAAACCTTTGCACCAGTTGCTAGACTTGAAGCAATCAGGTTACTTCTATCTTATGCTGTTAATCATGGAATAACCTTGTATCAGATGGATGTTAAAAGTGCCTTCTTAAATGGTTTTATCTCTGAAGAAGTGTATGTTAAGCAACCTCCTGGTTTTGAAGATGTCTCAAACCCAGAACATGTTTTTAAACTAAAGAAATCACTGTATGGTCTGAAACAAGCTCCAAGAGTTTGGTATGATAGACTCAGTAATTTTCTTCTTGAAAAGGGTTTTGAGAAAGGAAAGGTTGATTGCACACTCTTTAGAAAAACAACCAAAGAAGACATTTTAATCATTCAAATTTATGTTGATGATATTATTTTTGGTTCAACTAATGCTTCCTTGTGCAAGAACTTTTCTAAGATAATGCAGGATGAATTTGAAATGAGCATGATGGGAGAATTGAAATTCTTTCTTGGAATTCAAATCAATCAGAAGAAGGAAGGAACTTATGTTCATCAATCAAAATATACCAAGGAACTTCTGAAGAAGTTCAATCTAGATGACTGCAAGATAATGAACACTCCTATGCACTCAACTACCAACATGAGCAAGTCAGATGATGAAGGAAAAGTAGATCAAAAGGTCTACAGAGGTATGATTGGTTCCTTACTCTATCTGACAGCCTCTAGACCAGATATTTTATTCAGTGTATGCTTATGTGCAAGATTCTAGTCAGATCCTAGAGAATCTCATCTTACAGCTGTAAAGAGAATCTTTAGATATCTGAAGGGAACAACTAATCTTGGACTTCTCTATAAGAAATCCAATGATTATGTGCTAAATGGATTCTGTGATGCTGACTATGCTGGAGATAAAATTGAAAGAAAATCCACAAGTGGCAATTGTCAATTTGTTGGTGAAAACCTTATCTCCTGGGCTAGTAAGAGACAAACTACTATAGCTTTGTCTACAGCAGAAGCAGAATACATTTCAGCAGCTAAGTGTTGTACACAACTACTCTGGTTAAAATATCAGTTAGAAGATTATCAGGTAAGCAGTAACAATATTCCTTTATATTGTGATAATACTGCAGCCATTCATTTATCTAAAAATCCTATCCTACACTCTAGAGCCAAACATATTGAAATCAAACACCATTTTATCAGAGATTATGTTCAGAGAGGCATTATAGATATTAAGTTTGTTGATACTGAAAATCAATGGGCTAACATATTTACTAAAGCCTTACCTGTTGAAAGATTTGATTTTATAAAGAAACATCTGAACATGTTTTCAATCTCTGAATGAAAATTTTTTTTGGCTTTTAAAGTGTAAGAGGTTATGTATATCAGAACTTATGATTCAGAACATCTGAAACACAAGCTCTGAAGTACTTGACTCTGATAGAGACTTTTAAATAACTCAGAGGCTCTGAACTATTTAAGTGGGAAACGTTTAGTATTCACTGCTGAACAGTTGTCCATTAAAATAGCAGTTACCGAGTAAATTTCTGCACGTGGTCTACGTGTGTCAGGTAGTGGGTGGTTAATGATGATTTTTGATATTCAACTTTCTGTCAATTAGCGTAACTTCCCAAATTTGCTATTTTCATATTAACTGTACTCATTTAAATAAACTTACACAATACACTTGCACACTATTCACTTTCACAACCTACACTTTCATATTCTCTCTAAACCTCCAACACACTTTCTTTCTCTCTCTCGTTAGTTTTCCAAACCCTACCCTAATCTCCAACAATGGCCGGACCTTCGTCATCTTCTTCAACAAAGATTCCACCGTTTATGTTCAAAAATCTTCAGATTGTTGGGAACGAGATGGAGTTTCCAGAATCTGAACTCACGTTTCTGTCTGAGAAGATTGTGGATTTTGATAGTCTTTCTGCAAACGGCTTTGAAGTTAAGCAGCACTTTACATCACAAAAATGGGATAAGTACTTCGACATGCTTAACGGTCCTATCTACCCAGACTTGCTTAAGAAATTTTGGATGAAAGCAAGAGTGTTTGATAAACATGAAGCAAAGAAGGAAGAGATTGCTGCTATTGAGAGGAATCCTAGTCTGAAGGGTAAAACTAGGAAGGAAATGGGCTTGCTGGAATTTACAGGTGTTCAGATTAGGTCTAACATCTGTGGGATGAATATGGCTTTCTCACCAATTCATTTCAATGCTCTCCTTGGTCTACCTAACTCTGGGATAGAGTTAGATGCTTTTGAAAAGGATACCAGATATAGAGATGATCTTCTGCATCTCATCTGCACTGACTTCAAGCTGAAAGGGAAAGTCAAAGGATTAACTGACGAGTGCAGAGTTTTGTTCAAGATAATCCTTGCTTCTATCAGTCCAAGAGTTGGAGGGACTGATACAATCTCCTGGACGCATCGTCATTTGTTATATTTCCTTCTGACAAGGAAGAGAGTTAATCTTGGAGATTATTTTTTTGAACGGATTTGTGAAGCAATTTTTGCTAGTAAGTCTCAGAGGAAAACTACTATAGTTTATCCCAGGTTGTTGTCAGATCTTCTATATCAAGGTCACGTGATTCAGAACCTGCAGAAGTTCCACCCAGAACTAGTTCAGAAGAAGTTTTATCCAGAGATTCTGAATGCTAGTTTTCTATCCAAGATGCGTTTGATTGCATCTAAGCCTGTTGCTCCTCCTAAAGAATTGTCTGTTAGGCTTGAAAATCGTCTGTACGTTGAAGGCTACCCTGTTATTTCTGAAGCTGATGCTGAGCATGTAATTCAGGACTATTTGGAAGTGCTCAGACAAGAAGGATTTGTTGTTGATAGGAGTATGGTTCCAAAGGCTCCTGCAAACCAGTATAACCCTTCTAGGAAGCAAAAGCGAAAGGCTGAAGCTCAAGATGATCTACCTAAGCCAGATCTTTTGGCTCAAAAGAAAGTTAAAGTTGAACAATCTATGGCTGAGCAAAGGACTAAGAGAAAACATGAAGAATCTGCTTCCAAGGCTACTGAAGAAGCTTTAAAAGAGCCTGCTGTTGTTGAGGTATCCAGCTCATCTGAAGAATCTGAGTCAGAAGATGAGACTGAATCTGATGAAGAGACTCTGGCTGCACGTTTGAGGAAAAGATCTGCTCCTACTCCTAAAGGTAAAGGTAAGTCTACTCAGTACGTCTTTAATGAAAATGAGATTGGATTAGGTTACACCAAACCTCTCAAAACTGTTTTACCAACCTCTGATATTCCAACCTCTGACAACCCTTTGTCTGAACTAGAGAAACATCTTAGTCCAGATCCTCTGAATAACCAAACCTTCACCCAGAAACCTTCATCACCTCCAAAACCTAAATCACCTCAACCGCAACCACAACAACTATCACCTGACATTCCACCATCTGAACCTCAACCAGATATTCCAAATGCTGAACCAACCTCTCCCATCAAACAACCCTCTCCACAAATATCTCCTGAACCAACCCTTGAACCAACAGCTAAACATAAAACTCCTGAACCATCTCCTGAACACATTTACCCTGAATCAACTTCTGACATCTCATCATCTGAACCAACCCCTGAACCCCATCCTAACCCAAGTGCTGAACATGCTTCTCCTGAGCGTATTCACACTTGTGCTCCCAAGCCTTCAGAGGCAGAAGTTGTCATTATTGACAATCCTGCTAATGAATCAACCAATCTCTCTACCATTCCCAATCCTTCACCCTCATCATCCAACCCTTTTTGTAATCTATCCACTCAGTTTCATGATGACTTGGTTAGATTATCTTTGCTAAAGGACAGGTTTCTAGTTTGTCCTTCTGATGTGGATTTGGAAGTTTCAAGCATTAAGGCAAGGATTTGCAATGCCTTGGATGATGCTGCTGAAGAAATTAAGGCTGTGATTGGAAGAAGAGACTTGGATGTGATAAGCTTCATGAGGGAAAGTCTGGCTAGGGCTGAATTGAAAAGGTTAACCATGTTTAATCATGCTGGATTTGAACTTGCTAAGCTGGAAGCACTTGCTGCTGCTGAACAACGTCTGAACGCTTTCAAAGTCATCTGGATAGACTCCAAGCTGTTTCAGAGTCTTGAAGCTCAGAGGTCTGAGTCTGAAAGGTTAGAAGAAGCTGCTGCAAGAGTTGCCCAGTTGGCAAATGAGTTGCAACCAGAGGACTTTTCAGAAGATGATGTGCTTGCTGTTCAAAATCAAGAGGATGTGCTGATGATTGATTATCCAGAGGAAGGTGAACCCTCTGATAAAGGCAAGGCACCCTTGGTTGAAGAACAAGCGCCTTTGGTTCAAGATCAAGCTCCTGTTGTTGGTAATCAGTTGCAGATCTTTCAAGAAGCTCTGAGGGAGCAGCAAGAAGGATTGGAAAGGCAAAGGACAGCTCACCTCAACTTGGAATCCAAAGTGGATGGTCTGGTTTCCAACGTGGGATCTCTGAATGACAAATTTGACCAGCTCTTAGCCTTTCTTAAGAAACCCTAGGATTCTATGCACTTGTTTTAAGCTTTCTTTTTATTTTCCTGTTTATCTTCTGAACACTTTTTCTGGTTTATCTATTTCAAGTTGTTTTGTTTATGTTTTGCTTGCTTACTTCTTTCATGTTCACTTGATATTTATATTTTCTTGCTAAATAAGAACATAAGAAAACAAGATGCTTTTTAAAAACGAAATTTTTTTTATTAATGCTCCAACAATGTTGAGTACATTGGTAAAAAGAAAAAGAAAAAGACAACCTAATCCTAATCAGATGGATAAAACTCAGAAGAAATCTCTGATTTCTCCTCAGCATCATCTGATGAAATTTCTATGGGATCCGGGTTTTGCTCTTGTTCTTCTTCTTCTTGTTCTTCTTCTGGAACATAGCTAGCCAAAAACTCAACATAGTCAGCATCATCTTCATTCTCTTCAGCTTCAGAGTCTGATGAGATGATTATTATCTCCGCATCTTGTGGTTTCTTGTTGTCTTCTTTATTTTTCTCCTCGTCTTCGCGTTTTTCGTCTTCTTTCTTTCTCTTAAACTCTGCGATGCGTAAACTAAATCTTTTCATTCTTCCTAGTCTCTCTTGATTTACTCGTCTATTCTTGTTTTTCCGTGAAGAAGGCATGTTAACTCGCTCACCTTTTATAAACCTTTGAGCGCGTTGGTTTTTGTTTTGAAATTAATTCACCTTTGTAACAACCACTCTTCTTTCTTTGACTGTCTTGGTTATATAATTTTTTTTTACTTTTTGATAATGACAAAAGGGGGAGTAGTTACGCATTAATTGATAAGTGATAAGTTCAAAACTGAAACCACTTTTATCTCGCTTTTATCCGTTATGTTAAAAGTTGTTACTTTTAAGTTGTTTCACGTATTTCAATACGGAGACTAAGTTAGTTGAAACTAAAATAAATTTCATAAGTAAGGATGAGTTAAGAGTGCAATTTTAACTTAGCCTTATGAGACTTAGGGGGAGAGCTTGCAAACCTCTCACTCTGAAGAAAGATATGAAATTGATTTTATTTCAAACCATCTTAATCTTATACTAAATTAAAATATCATGGATAAAACATAAAGTTCAGACTTTATGGAGTATCAATCTTAGGGGGAGCTTGCAAACCTCATAAACCTAAGAGAAACATGATAAGTTAATTTAACAACAATTGTCAATTAATACTGTTGTTTGTCATCATCAAAAAGGGGGAGATTGTTGGAACAAAATTGATTTAAAAATGTTTGCCCCTAAATTTATAAAGGTTTTGATGATAACAAAGTATTAATTAACAATTGGAAGGACTAAAAATTTATTTTAAGTGCGCAGATATAAGCATCATATAAGCTCTGAGTGAAGTTCAGAGGATGTGAATTCAGAAGTTCACAAGCGCTCAGAAGATGTTGGACTTCAGAAGTTACAACATTCAGAGGATGAAGTCTTCAGAACTTCTTGACTGACTACTAAGCTTCATCAAAGTCTGAAGATCTCTTTGAAAGCTGTGAAGATTCCCTTTGCTAGTCAACTCTTCTACCAATGAAGAAAAGGACCTTTCAAGCCTGATCAGTTCAGCTACTCTCGTTTTGTCTGTCCTAACTTGAGAACGTGGGTCTTCAGTTTTGTTAGCTGAATAAGGAAAGTCCACTCTGCAGTAGTCAAAGTAACTGAAACTCTTTCTTAGTTTTGGATACAACCAAACTGCATCAAGACAGACTGCTTGAAGACAAAAGATTATCAACTCCAACGGTTCTTTTTGCAACGACTCTTTTCTAGTGGTATATATACTAGAAGAATCAGCTACAACTTATATACAATTATTTAGGATTGAATGTACGCTGAACAAACTCTGAACTCTGAAATATACAAGCTCTGAACCTCTGTTAAGTGTTTTTGCACTTTAGTCTAATACTCTGTACTCTTTGTATTGGCTCTCTTTAGGTTCTGTTAAGAGCATTTGTATATTGTTATATACTTTTCTATTACTTGAGATAATTTAAGCTTGTGTGCTTAAGTGTGAAGTCTTAAGCTTGTGTGCTTGAGCATTGTTGAGAAGTCTCTTGCTTGTGTGCTTGAGCAGGTGTAATCTTGTGTGATTATAGTGAACTCCCTTGGAAGTGCAAGGGGACTGGACTACTCTCGTTTTGTGAGAGGAACCAGTATAAATTGCTTGTGTGATTTCTCTCTCTCTATCTTGCTTTTATTTGTGTTATTTATCCGCTGCTAACGTAGTTGAGTTAAGAACTTGAAAAAGTTTTAACTTGGCTAAAACACAATTCAACCCCCCCTTCTTGTGTTTTCACACCTTCATGGTCACATTTGCATATCATGGGATGATTCATTTAAATGCTGTGGAAATCTTGAAAAAATTGTGGAAGAATGACGTACCATAAAAGATTGGGGACTATATAGAATGACATACCATAAAATGCCGATATATTTTGATGAATAAAATATAGTAATTTTTTTTTCAAGGCACAAGGATATATACGTAATTCGATAAATACCCAAACACAAAATATACCAAATGAAGGGATTAAAAAAGCTACAATCATGTCATCCGGTGAACTTAGCTCAATTGGCATAAACATTACATTATATATGCAGTAAGTCGGGTTCGAATTCCGGTCATCTCACTTATTCATCTTAAAGGATGAAATTTTCAGTCATTAGACTACTTAAAAAAAACAAAAAACTACAAGATCAGTCACATTCATACATTCATATATCTCCACTTCTCCTTAATTAAAATGTAGAAGTGTAGCCGCTAAATTATTTTGACCAAAAAAATATTTTTATTAATTAAAAAATTTATAATTATGTTCGATCATGTTTGATTCTTAGTTCTTGTCTTGTATAGAAAAAAGAATTATATTAAACAAGGAGAATATATTTTGCCTCACAATATTTTTGATAAAAATTAATTATTAAACGACAATAAAAACTTTATGTCTATTAGATGCTAATAAAAGAAGAAAAATTTATTTGTTTATCGAGATGTCACTTATAGTTGAGAGTTTGCTCTTCAACTTAAAAAAACTCGATTCAAGACCTAGTACGAGGAAAAACAAAAATTATAAGGACAAATGAAATAATAAGATAAGATAAGGAAGCAGTCATATTAGAATTTGTCATATCTTAAGTGTGTTTATAAAAAAAATATGAGATTTAATTTTGTCATCGTACTCATTTTCTCGTGCGCCATACGAAATTACAAAAATACTTATATTTGCTAGTTAGTAACGAAACATCATACTAAATTTGTTTTTTTTAATAACGTTCATTACAAGTAATGGACATTATAAAAATAATAAATTTGTTAAAAATTGATAAAACGGAGAAAGTTATAGGACGCACGGGAAATTTATAAATAAATCTAAAAAAATATAGAGTTTAATTGATATGCACCGACAGTGTAAAATAGTTTTACACAATCGTCCAATAAACAATCATTATTTTGTCATGTCATATCAAGAAAGTGGGGTGAAGTGGGGTGATGTGGCAGAAAACATGGTTGGTATTGGTTGACAGTGTAAAATTATTTTATACCGTCAATGCATATCAATTAAATCCAAAAATATATACGCATGTGCGGCTGCTGGCAAGGCCTTAAAGGCAAATGGTCCAGCTTCTACCTTCTGTACTGTACTGCACCGCACCACACACCACACACAACTAGGGGTGGACAAAACCCGAAAGCCCAGCCCAAACCGCCAAAAACCGTTGCAAAAAACCGAACCGGGTCGGTTTTATTTGATCCGCGGGTTCACAGTTACAAAATAGCGGTTTTGTCTGGTCTTGGGCGGTCGGTTCCGGTTTACAATATATGATCCACGGATGCCCGAACCGACCCGTGTTACTTGCCTAATATATTTTTTATAATTTTTATAATGTTACGCGTATTCTCTTTCTTTCCACAAACAAACCCTAGCGCAGCCAGAGAGAGAGGAGGAGTGAAGAACGTCAAATATCATCACCACCGCCGCTCTGTCCACCTTCGTTTCACACCCATCCATTGTTGTCGAAGAACTGTAGGTATCATTCTCATCCATAACCTGTTTTTCTTTCCCGTGTTCGCTTTCTTTTTTGTGCTCGTTTTCTAAATACTGTTTTGACATAATTTTCATTCCTTTTATCCGTTTCAACCCTCTCTATTTCACCATTCTCATTCATCTTCACTCGATTTTTAGGGTTTGTTATTGTTGTTACTATTTTTAGGGTTTGTTATTCAAACATCAAATTCTTTGATTTTTAACGTATCTATATTATTAGATCTCTGATTATTAGATCTATGATATCTTTCCTTGAACATTTGTGATTGGTGGGTTTGTTATTAAAACATAAAATTCTTTGATTTTTAACTTATCTATGTTATTAGATCTATGATATCTTTGCTTGAACATTTTCCTGTAGTTTTTATTACTTGTCATTGGCTTCCACTCTGATTTTTAGATTTGAGGTGGTTTATGGTGTTTGTACTGCCTTGCTCTGTTTCCTGACTTGTAGATTTCTTAATTTGATTTCAACTTGTTTTTGTTTTTCTTATATTTAAGTTTTTTTATAGGATATTTAAGTATGTTTTGTAAGTATATACTTTATTTTGCATATTTTAAATTCATATACTTCCAATTTGTTGCTAACATATTAATTTCATGTGCAGGAATATCAATAAGAGAGACATATTTGGAAGAATTAACGAGTTTGCTATGGTAGAAGAGTGGTAGAAGAGGTAGAAGGCTCTGAGTTTGCTATGGTATTATGGATGGTAGCTGCTTTTCTTATTTGGGTCGCTGTTTTGTTTCAATCCAGACTGTATTGTCTCGTATTTAAACTTAGATTAAAACAAGTTTTGCTACTTAATTGTATTTCTTGTTTCTGAGTTGGCCTAATATTCTACCTAAGTTTATTTACATCTAGTTAAGAGTCCAATAAAATTTTATCATGTTCTGTGATAAAAAAAAGAGTCAAATATAACAATTAGTAGTAAAAAAGGGTATTGGGAAATTGGCTTTATGGTTATACTATCATAACATGTGATTTGTTGATTATATTGGATTTTGGATTTTGTTAATTTAATTGGGTTATAATTAAAATTGTACAACAAAAAAAGGGCCCAATTGAAATTTTTAAGTGCAATTCCCAGAATAAAAAAAATGCAATTCTCATTTAAATGAGACAAAAATGATTCACTATTTAAAATAAGACCCAATTTTGACTTTTATTACCCAAAAAAGAGAAGGGAAAAAAATGCATTTGGATTTTTATAAGAAAAAAAGCCCAGTAAACAAAAAAAGAGCAAAAAAATTAATTGGGCTGTTACTAGTCCAACCCGCAAAAAACCAACCGTTTAACCCGTAACCCGTTTGGCCCGAACCCGCCTAAACCGAACCCCCAAAATGGTCTGGATTGGGCTGTGTTTCTCCACCCGTGGATTGGGCCGGTTTGAGGTTTTGGGCCCATACCGACCCAAACCGGCCCGTTGTCCACCCCTACACACAACACATCCATTCCCTTTTTTGAATTATTATTTCTTTTTCTTTCACATAAAGCTACTTATGGAAACAATACAAATATTATCTCAATACTAATATTTTCAATTTCTTTTAAAAATAATTATGAATAATTTACGGTAAATTTTACAAAATTTGAATTTATTATAATATTATTCGTAATTTGTTCATCATATATCACTTAAAGTGCTCTTTTATGTTTGACAAAACTCAATTGTATATGTAAGTTTCAATTTTTTGGTACAAATTAAGTAACTATTTTAAAAATAGATTAAAGAAAATACACAGATAGTAATATATCATTACACAGACATCCAATAATATCATTTCATTTTGCCATATCATTATTTTGAATTAAAATATTAAAAAACAATTTATTCTCACTTGCCAACTATTTCCCCAAGTTTTGTTCTATATTTAACTTTAGGGTTATGTTAACTTGTGCCCTAAGGGCACATGTTAAGCTACTAAAAATAGAAATATAGTATTTAATGATAGAAAAAATTTAATGTTTAGAGAATTGAATACACCACAAGTTCAATAATTTTTTTTCACATTTATCTCCTTAACATGTGCTCTTAAGGGCACAAGTTAACATTCTCCTTAACTTTATCCTTTTCTTCTATCAACTATCCTTCTCTCACTGATCTTCATATTATCATTAATGCGCTAGGATGAACATAAACTTGGAGAATGATGGGGCATTTGTGAAGAGAAGGTTGAAGAGACGTGATACATAAACTTGGATGAATAAACCGTTTTTATAAAAATTAATAATAATTTAGAAAGAAAATAATAAAGTAAATAAAATATTATTGGATATCTGTGTAAACTTATTTTTACACTGTCTGCTTACTACTTCATCCGTTCCAAAATGTAAGTTATTTTGAAAAAAAAATGTATCAAATTATAAGTCACTTTATATTACCAATGAAATATTTAATATTATTTTTCCTATTACTCCCTCCGGTCCTTTTTATAAGGAACAATTTGGAAAAAAAAATTGGTCCTTTTTATAAGAAACAATCATTAAATTTATTCTTACAATTCCATTTTTACCCTTATTAAATTGTATCCATTCCAAAGTTATGCATTAATTAGAGTGATATATTCCCTAAGGATAAATTAATACACCAAGGTTAGTTTTGGAATAGATTGTAAAATTTTAGAATTTTTATTAAGAAAGATAAGGTTTCTTGGTATGTGTGTTTTTTTCAAATTGTTCCTTATAATAAGGACCGGAGGGAGTATAACTTTAGCTATTTATTACTCTCTCATTTTTCAATTATTCAATTTATCTTTCCTATACCATTAATGAAGGACAATTTTATAAACTAACTCATAATTTATCTTTTTCATACAATATTAATTACAATTATTAATTTATATAATTTGACCAAAATAACTTACATTTTGAAACGGATGTACTATTCTTTGAACTCTTTTAAAAATGTTTACGTCCTTATTAAAAAAATCCAAAACACTACAGGAATAGAATTTTTTACACGTAAACCTAATCACAAAAAACAAAACTAAAACGCAAGGAGTGAATAATGCAGTTTTCAAAATTGCTAGAGGAGGACCCATCTAAACTTTGTCTTTATCTCCTACTGCTTGCATTTGAAACTTTACATTTTCAATTACTTAAGAAAGAAACAAATGAAAATGCCAATAATAGGGTAACCAAATTTATTAAATAAAGAAATTTGTGTATAATATATGCTTGCTTGAATGCACTATAAACACAATGAACACTCCAATTCAAGTACTAACATGATTACATATATACTTTTGATGCATTATCTGTTTTTTATTGGCTATGAAGCTTGGTGATTGTTTCAATTCTCAGCCACTTTTTTCTTGGTCGAAATTAGGTTGCCTACTCCTACCCTCAACGTTTTTTTATTATTGGCTACTAGATTAGATGAAAAATTAGTCAGTACCCGTGAGCTTAGCTCAGTTGGTAGAGACATCGCACAATATGTATATGAGTCGGAATTCGAACCCCGAATACTCTATTAAGCTATTTGGAAAAAAATTAGCTGAAAAATTAAATATAAAAATATTTTTTAAAAAAATTATGTAGACATCCTAAAAGTTTTAAGGCAAAATTTTTCTTTAAATTTTGTTTTGGTTCTTAACAAATGCCTTATGAGCGGTTGTTAACAAAACCATTATTATTATTATTATTTTGATTTTTTTTTCAGTCAAGTGGTCAAAGTGACTAGAATTTTATCTTTTTGAGATAAATAAAACTCTGTTTGGCAAAAATAGTTTTTGGCTGATAAGCTGGCTAATAGCTTATGATTGATGGCTGATGACGGATAGTTTCTAGCTGATAAGCTAATTGAAGTGTTTGTTAAAATTATTATTATTAACCATTATTATGTATTATATATTGTTTTTTTATTTAAATTTTGTATTAATTATTACAAAGGTTCACATATTATTCAACACACTCTTCTATTGTACCAAATTTGTCTAATAAAAGGCACTAGTTTAGTGGTAAAGGATTTGGGCAGTAAGTATGTATGATGTTCTGGGTTCGATTCTCTGCTCTATTGTAAATAAAATAAAATATTTGTCTAATAAAAAAAAGGTTTAACTGCATATTTAGTCCCTTATATTTATTTTGGGTTTCAATTTGGTTTTAAAAAGTTTCAAGTTGGTTCATTATGTTATTGGTTTCAACATAAGTTGGTCGTTTTCGTCAAATTTTGAGTTAATTTTTTCTACCTTTTTGTTAAATTTTAAGTTAATTTTTCTAAAACTTTCACATATAGTACTCTCCTAAGTGGTCAACGTACGCAAATTCATTAGACAAATTGACGATTCAAACAAAAATTTGACGAAAAAGACAAACTTGAAACCTAAAATAAATATAAAGACAAATATGCAATTAAGCCAAAAAAAGAAAAAGAAAAGAATTGTATTATTAATTATTTATTACCATCAATTTTTTTTTTGACCAAAATGATTACAATTAATTATCATTTTCATTTTTTTACAAAATTAGTATAATAATAATATTATAATATTATTATTGTTTTTTTTGGTAAAGATATTATAATATTATTATTGGTTGTATCTAGTATTATTTTGCCACCTTATGTTTGGTTTAGTACACTGAACGCACACCCTTTACTCTCCTCCTAATTTATGAACGGCTTTTTGCATTAAGATAAAGTTTTGATAGATATATAGATAGCTTAGAAAGAGAGAGAGAAGAGAAGAGAGAGAGAGAGAAAAGAGTGTGGTGGGACTTGTGTTCAACCAACCTGAAAAAATGGCTGAAGAAGAAAAGCCTGAAACGTTAGAAGCTGTTTTGAAAGAAACTGTTGATTTGGTAAACTAGATCTGATTCATTCATTGTTCATTTTCATGTTCTTGTTCTTTGTTATATACCAACTTCATTGTTTCTTTGTGTTTTTTTCTTGGATAATTTTTTTGAGCTTTTTGAATGTAGGAAAACATACCCATAGAAGAAGTTTTTGAGAATTTGAGATGTAGCAGAGAAGGTCTTACTAGTGAAGCTGCTGAGCAGAGGCTAGAGATTTTTGGTCACAACAAGCTTGAGGAAAAGAAGGTACTTTTTTTTTTTTTTTTACTTCATTTTCTTTATTGTGATAATGATTGAGTTAAGTCCCAGTTGAAAAGATTGAATTTTGATGGTAAATTGGTTTCTGGGTCGTTTTCAGGAGAGTAAATTTTTGAAATTTTTGGGATTTATGTGGAATCCTCTTTCTTGGGTTATGGAAGCTGCTGCTATCATGGCAATTGCCCTTGCTAATGGAGGGGTTAGTGTGTTCTTCTCATCATTTTATTGTAGTTTTTAGTGTGTATGTGTGTGTTTGATAGTTGATTTTGATTATTTGAAGTTGTTGTTTGTTCCTTAAATATTTGTGTAGGGGAAAGCTCCTGATTGGCAAGATTTTGTGGGTATTATAACTTTGCTTATTATCAATTCAACAATCAGTTTTATTGAGGAGAACAATGCTGGAAATGCTGCTGCATCTCTCATGGCTCGTCTCGCTCCAAAAGCTAAGGTGTTTAATTTATAAGTTTTTTTCTATGTGGATGTGTCTGTGTTTATTGAATATTCATATTGTTGCAGTTAAATATTTGCATCTGTAATGGAATCTTTTTTATGTTTTATATATACTTTTATAGATTCTTACTGCGTGGATGTGCCCATGCATATTCTATACTTATATTGTTGAAGTTAAATCTTTGTAGATTCTTACCATGAGTAGATGTGCCTGTGTATAATCTATATTCATATTGTTGCAATTAAATCCCTGCATCTGTAGTGGAATCTTTTTTATGTAGATTCTTACCATGAGTGTGTTTTGTGAAGGTTCTTCGTGATGGTAGGTGGAATGAACAAGATGCCTCTGTCCTGGTCCCTGGTGACATCATTAGCATCAAACTTGGAGATATTGTTGCAGCAGATGCACGTCTTCTTGAAGGGGATCCTTTAAAAATTGACCAGGTTGATTCTTTGGTTTTTGTTTTTCATCTTTTTAGTTTTTATGTTTATATATCTTAGCATTTCTGCCGTTTTAATCCATAAAATGCTTAATGGTTCAATTACCTCTTGTTATTCCTTCTTTGCAGTCTGCACTCACAGGTGAGTCCCTGCCGGTGACAAAGGGCCCTGGTGATGGTGTGTATTCTGGTTCTACCTGCAAACAAGGAGAGATTGAAGGTGTGGTCATAGCTACTGGTGTTCATACCTTTTTCGGTAAAGCTGCACATCTTGTCGATACTACAAATAATGTTGGTCACTTTCAAAAGGTAACGTGATAATGGGATCTTTTTTATTCTTCTTGCAGTCCAATCAGTCCAATCAATATTCAACAATTCTGATTTAATATTTATATATCTATATTTTGATGTCATATAGGTCTTGACTGCAATTGGGAATTTCTGCATATGTTCAATTGCCGTAGGGATGCTTATTGAGCTTGTTGTTATGTATCCCATCCAACATCGACGCTATCGTCCTGGAATTGATAACCTCCTTGTGCTTCTTATTGGAGGAATTCCAATTGCCATGCCGACGGTTTTGTCAGTGACCATGGCCATTGGATCTCACAGGCTATCTCAGCAGGTCAGTTACGTTCTTTGAGGCGAGCATGGCCGTGGGTCGACTAAAAAATGCATGTAACAATTAACGGTTATATAATGTCTGCAGGGGGCTATTACGAAGAGGATGACAGCCATCGAAGAGATGGCAGGCATGGACGTGCTTTGCAGTGATAAGACTGGAACTCTAACATTAAATAAGCTTACTGTTGATAAAAATCTTGTTGAGGTTGGATAGTGAACAGTGTTGTTTTCTCATTGTCTTTGTCCTTTTTGTATACGATTGTTTGTTCTAATTATTTTATATATTTTAATCAATAAGGTTTTTGCAAAAGGAGTGGATGCTGATGCTGTTGTTTTGATGGCGGCTCGAGCTTCAAGGCTTGAGAATCAAGATGCAATAGATACTGCCATAGTTGGGACGCTGGCTGATCCAAAGGAGGTAAGTTTTGATTTACTATTTGCTGCTAGTTTTCTACTGGCATATTTATTAGCTGCAACCCCGCACCTATAATGACAGATTCACAGAAAGTTTTCTGAATTCAAGTTTATGTTGTGTTTTTTTAACTTACTGCAACCACAGGCGCGTGCGGGTATACGAGAGGTCCATTTTCTTCCATTCAATCCTACCGATAAGCGGACAGCATTGACTTATATTGATCAAGAGGGTAAAATGCATAGAGTAAGCAAAGGTGCACCAGAACAGGTAATAAGTAACACTTTTACATATTATTTTGTTAATATTTTTGCATTTGATCTCACATTCTCATTATGATTTCTAACATGATTGTTAGATCCTACATCTGGCACACAATAAGACAGACATTGAACGAAGAGTTCATGCAGTAATAGACAAGTTTGCGGAGCGTGGCTTACGATCACTTGCTGTAGCATACCAAGTAATTGATTTATAGCATAATCATTTGAGGCATTTGTACACTTTCTCTCTTAGATAGAAACTATAAATGTTTATGTTGGCGTCTCCATTTTTTTACAGGAAGTTCCAGAAGGAAGGAAAGAGAGTGCTGGAGGTCCATGGCAATTTATAGGACTCATGCCTCTCTTTGATCCACCTAGGCATGACAGTGCAGAAACTATACGGAGGGCACTCAACCTTGGAGTGAATGTCAAAATGATTACAGGTCTGTTACTTATGATACTGTGTTCTTAAAATACCATTTTGTATACAGACGTGTTCAACTATGATTTTTCATCTCTGATGTTTGAGAAAAATAATAAATGTATCTATTTCCGTCAAATTAAAATAAATGTATCTATTAATTTCAAATGATTCTAAAAATGTATGGACTATTTGTTTCTTTCAAAGGGGGCGTCTATTTAAGGACAAATGTAGTATATCAAAATTATTGATCCAATATCCTCCTTCTAATTTTAGTTTCGGTAATTTCGTTTTTTCTTATCAGGGGATCAGCTAGCTATAGGAAAGGAAACTGGTCGCCGCTTGGGAATGGGTACCAATATGTACCCTTCATCTGCTTTACTTGGGCAGCACAAGGATGAATCGATTGCTGCCTTACCCGTTGATGATCTAATAGAAAAAGCTGATGGTTTCGCTGGTGTATTTCCTGGTACGCTTCTATATTGTCATCGCAATTTAATGTTGTGTTATTCGTTTGGCAAGTATATGATAGATGATTGATTAGTTGTAGTAATCAAGTATGACATGGCTCTTTGTGCTCATATTCATTGTTTTATGTATTTGGCCAGAGCACAAGTATGAGATTGTGAAACGCTTGCAAGCCAGGAAACATATTTGTGGAATGACTGGTGATGGAGTGAATGATGCACCTGCTCTCAAGAAGGCAGATATTGGTATAGCTGTTGCAGATGCTACTGATGCAGCTCGTAGTGCATCCGATATTGTTTTAACAGAACCTGGCCTTAGTGTTATTATAAGTGCTGTTTTGACCAGCCGAGCTATCTTCCAGAGAATGAAAAACTACACAGTAAGCAACCGATTTAATTAATGTTAATACCACAATACTCAACATTTTTTTTCCTCTGAATATTAACTATATCATCTTTACTTCTTTCACAGATTTATGCAGTCTCAATTACAATTCGTATTGTGGTAAGTGTATTATTTTTCAAATCTGGGATCTAATTTCTACCTGACACGGCATTGTTGTTTGACATGATTATTAGATGGATCTAATATTTTGGCTGTTTGCTACGTGTTTGACATGCTTACAGCTCGGTTTCATGTTGCTGGCTTTGATCTGGAAGTTTGATTTTCCACCTTTTATGGTGCTTATTATCGCCATCCTAAATGATGGTTTGTTTCTTATCTTTCTAAATTCTTCACTCCTGCTTGTACTCTTTCAGTATGCTTCAATGCGATCCTGAGTTTTATTAATGACTAATATATCTTTGACATCGTAGGTACTATTATGACAATTTCAAAAGATAGAGTAAAACCATCACCTCTTCCAGATAGCTGGAAGCTATCAGAGATATTTACTACCGGTGTTGTGCTTGGTAGTTACTTGGCAATGATGACGGTTATATTCTTTTGGGTGGCATACAAAACAGATTTCTTCCCGGTATGTCTTCTACGACTTCAATCCCAGATTATTATGTTGTTTTATAGGAACGGTCATATTGATTTTTTTTTCTTTTTGTAATTGATATCCATGCATGTTGATTTATCCATTACGACAGCTATGCTAGGATCTGATTTTTGTGTTCACATTAATTACAATTTATACGTCTCATGGATTCTGTTTTTGGCTTTTAATTGGCCATTTATTTATGTTGCCTAATATGTTTTTCAGAAAGTGTTTGGAGTCGAGACTCTTGAAAAAACTGCTCATGACGATTTCCGAAAACTTGCTTCTGCAATCTACCTTCAAGTGAGCACTATTAGTCAGGCTCTTATATTTGTAACCCGGTCTCGAGGTTGGTCATATGTTGAGCG
The DNA here is from genome assembly GCF_020283565.1 of Trifolium pratense. Lineage (NCBI taxonomy): Eukaryota > Viridiplantae > Streptophyta > Magnoliopsida > Fabales > Fabaceae > Trifolium > Trifolium pratense. The sequence goes on from NC_060063.1 coordinate 52,933,738, forward strand.
TCCTGGTTTATTGCTGGTTGCTGCCTTTATCATTGCTCAACTCGTAAGTCATTATAACAACCATTTATGCCATTGTAATTATTTTTCACAGCGTCAAATTTGATGATGAATTTCGTGTTTTTTTAGATTGCAACTTTGATTGCTGTTTATGCTAGCTGGAGCTTTGCTGCAATTGAAGGGATAGGTTGGGGTTGGGCTGGTGTTATATGGTTATACAACTTAATATTCTACATTCCGCTCGACTTCATTAAATTTTTCATTCGCTATGCTTTGAGTGGAAGAGCTTGGGATCTTGTTATTGAACAAAGGGTGAGTTGAGTTTGTTTTCTTTAAGTAATCCTAGGCTGGTTTTATTTTTTATATATTTTTTATCGCTGCTTATAAATTTTATGTCTTGTAGATTGCTTTCACAAGGCAAAAGGACTTTGGGAAGGAACAAAGGGAACTTCAATGGGCACATGCACAAAGAACACTGCACGGATTACAACCACCAGACACTAAGATGTTCGTCGGGGGGTCACATGCCACCGAACTCAACCAGATGGCTGAGGAAGCTAAAAGGAGAGCCGAAATCGCTAGGTAACTACACTTTCTCAATTACTACTACATGCAAGCATACAAATACATAATTATATTAACAAAGAAGTTGAGTTAAATATGTTTTTAGTCTCGACAGATATTCTCAGTAGTGTTTAATTAACAAATGAATTTTTTATAGTAGTAAACTAGTGAAAAGAGTATTTCATAGGGGTTTATAGGGGTTGAAAATATATTTAACCATATTCTATGTTTGTTGGATTAAATATGTAAGCTGCCAAAATTCCTTTTGCTACTGTTGTGTGCATCTCCTATTGAGTAATAATTTACTATTAGAACTACTACTTCTGCTTACATTACTTCATAGGGAATAAGATAAGACATATCACATGTTTATGTCTTTCATGAGGGCCACATAACATGTATTAATATTTAAATTAAGTCGGTTCACATAAACCACAGTTATGTACTATGTACTATATTAAATTAATTATTTGGTAATAATTGTGTGCAGATTGAGAGAGCTTCATACATTGAAGGGTCATGTAGAATCAGTTGTGAGATTGAAGGGGTTGGACATAGATACCATTCAGCAAGCATACACAGTTTGAAGATGCTTATATATTTGCATACTTAAATACTGTAAAGGGTTACATCCTAATGTTGCTGAGAGGGATATTATTATATATAGTAGTGTTACTGTTATGAAATCATTAAACTCCTTTTAACTTTTGATAACATTGTTACTCTGCCGTTTGTTTTGAGCACTTAACAAAGAGGAGTGCTTTTGTGATCAGTTCTGTTTATGGTTTTCTTTTTCTGGTCTATTTATGCATGTTTGCTTGTTATTACTACCACTATAACATGGGAATTGGATCCCGTGCAGTCAGGCTGCAGTTAGAAGCTTCTAGCCGTAAGATCAACATTGGATGACACAGATCTTGATGCAGTTTTAATTTTTTAAAACAATAAAAATTCTGACTTTAAAATCTAAACCGTTCGATCTCAATTGGATCATACGATCTAAATCTCGCTGATTGCATGCAGTCATGGTTTCTCCATAAAATCACCATGCTCAACACGAAGATGCGCGCATCTTTATGCTACATTGGAGATTAATAAAAGTTGGATGGATAGCTTTGCAGCGCCGCTGCTCCCTCTCCTAGGGTTAGGAAACTTTCAGTAGCGTCGCTGTGACGCTGCTCCGTCTTCTCTAACTTAGTTTTGCTAGGGTTAGCTTTCGGTATTGGATCCAGTGCAGTTGATAACTGCTCAATCAGGCTGTAGTTAGCAACTTCTAGCGGTAAGATCAAAATTGGACGGCACAAATTTTGATACAGTTTTAATTTTTTTAAACAGTAAAAAATTTGATACAATATAATACAATAAATGATTCAAATATGTAATCTATGATATAAAATCTAGCAGTACCATAATAAAGTCATTACTCATTACAACATCATGACAAGTCAATTATACTATTCCAAAAATGGGAGCAGTAAAGTCATTACAACAAAACAGCTAAAAAGGTGTTGGAACATTAAAAACACGACATATCCAAAAGCGTTTAATCAATTCATTCTGATTAGCATCCTTCATTTGTTCTCTTGATTGTATGGTGGAAACCCTGGTTCATGAGACCTAGTTCATGTATGAAAATTTCTCTTTAAACTGTTAAGTGATAATTGTGTATAATATATCCTTTTTATGTGATGGAGGCAGCTGCAGCTATGCCCCTAGGTACTTTTCGGATTTAAACAAGAGTTTTTCTTGTGCGCTTCCGGAAATCCCAAAAATATTCTCTCGCTATTTAAGTATAAAATTTAGAAAGAAAAAAAACTCGCATCCACAAATTGAGTTCGTTACTTAAGTAGGAGCTTTATAAAATAGGGGCGAAAGAAAGATGAAAAATATAAAAATATTAGATTTTATAAGGTTCACATCCTATGACGATTCGCATCCTAAGATGCGAACATTTTTTTTCTTTTAATTTTTGTTATTTACACACTTACATGCTACATTATGAATAAAGTAGAATTAGAAGAGTGGATAACACAAAGAACTCTTTAAACAAATGTTTTGGTAAACCAAACTCACCTGCCCAAAACTAACTCACATTGAACAATCTAACTCATAGATCCGATGTTTTCTCTCCCAACCTCCCGTGATTCTTTTATACCCCCAATATTTCAATTTTGCCCTTACACAAAATTTCGGTTCGTAGAAACTGAATTTTTTCTAGTACAAATTCAGAGTGAATTTCGGTTTTTATAAATTAAAATTTGTTTTCAAGGAAAAAAAAATATAATGTAAAAAGAAAAAGATATATAATGTAAAATGAATTGTTAATGACTTATATTTTACTTCCTCCAATGATCCGATCTCTATTTTAAGAATTTTTTTACGGATGTATCTATTCAATATTTATAACATAGATGAAATACATTAGTTATTTAAAATATGTGAGAAAGAGAGAGGAGCCAAGAGAGAGATAGAGAGTATCTTTTTACCCTTTTATGAATACTAATATGTGGATATAAGAATTTTTTTTCCAGTTCAGTGGACGTCCTAATATAATTCGAATATCAATTCTAATCCAATCCCCTCGCAATTACATATAAATTTTTAAAAACAAATAAATATTTCACCTACCTTTTATTATAAAGATCTCTAACAAAAATTATGGATATTAAAAAATTGTTAAAATAACAAATTTGTCTATATATTTTAATGGAGTAAATCGGCACTCTAATTTTTTAGAATTTAATTTATATAGTATTTTACACACGTGTCTAATAATATGTCAACACATCTAAATATTATGTTTAAAAACATGTAATATTTCACATTCTTGAATGTATATGTAAAAAAACTTTACATCGACGGTACATATAAATTAAACTCAATTTTTTATATTTTAAAGCAAAAAAGTACTATTAATCGAAATATATTTCAAAGTAGTTCAGTAGTATTTCACTATTTTAGAAAAACAATTTTTATAAGAGGATGTAGAGTCAACAAGTCAACCTTCATTTGTTTACTTCTAGAAAACTTTTGACCTCAAGATCATGCTTTATTGCTTGAGCCAGAGTACTTCGTCATGCATCAATCATCATTAAAGTCATTTGACCCATGGCATCACAAATTCAGAATATTAACGGTGGTGAATTTCCCAACGTTTTTAAATTGAATTCGGTGATTATTTAATGAACTCAATATCTAAAGTACATTTGTGTCTAAAATGAGGGAGTAATACTAAATGTTAGTTGATTTAGTGGTGATTGTCGCTAAACTTGATAGGAAATATCACGGTTCGATCCTCTGCAACTGCATTTGGGAGGGAACTGAAATAACTTAATGTCAGAACTCGTCCCGAACTCTGGACTACTAGGGCCCATTTACCATAGGAACCAGAGGGTAACAACAAAAAAATAAAAATGAGGGAGTACTTCATTTTACGATTAATAGGTTCTGTTAGGTTAGCTATATGTTGTGTATTATCCACGATTTCCATCGAAGGTGGTAAAATAATGCCTTGAGCTGTTACATATCCAGGACCTTTGAAACAAATGGACGTGTCTCGAGTTCCATACAGATTACTTCTCAATACAATTTCTTTCAAATTCATTCTGCTCATTTCTAATTAATATACTGTAATTAACAATATATTACGACTACATGATATACTAATCCATCCATAATATAACAACATTTATTCCCTTATTTTCTACCTATTATTACACTTTCATGCACTACCAATGCTGCTGATGCTACTACCACCAGTTTCTCTATACTTGTACCATTTGGAACATATCAAAAAGTACACAAAATTCAATACTTCAATTCCAGCAATCATGAAATAAAAGTATTCCAATCTCCCCTTATTAAGATCTTCTGGTAACCAATTTCCAGTTGCAGATTCAGAAGTTGTTCTATGAACAACAGAAATAAGAAAAGCACTTAAATAACTTGACCCTGCCATGCCACAGTAAAAAAGTGACCCTCCAATACTTTTCATATTCTCAGGAAACTGTTTGTAGTAAAATTCAATTTGTCCAACAGCAGTAAAAGTTTCAGCTAATCCAGCTAGTGTCAACTGAGGAACTAACCAAAAACCGGACATCGATGAAATCGCGCCTTTTCTCGGTTGCATTCCAATAGGACTAGTTAAAGCTAAGTGTCTTCTTTTTGTCTCAACTATTCCTGATACAAGTATACTTAGTAAAGCTAGAAACATTCCAACACCTATCCTTTGAAGGATTGTGATGCCTCCGTCTTTTCCGGTGTATCTTTGAAGGAAAGGAACAACTAATCTATCATAGATTGGTAACCATAATGTCATGCTTAACATTAAGAACACACTGTATGATGCAGCAGGTATCTTGAAATTGCTGTTTCCGACTCGCCTATCCGATTGAATTGCTTGAAAAACAAGGAGTGTGTTTTGCTGAACAATAACTAGATGGTATAAAATGGCTGCAAACCATATAGGTAATACTCTTATTAAACACTTCAATTCTTCCACTTGTTGTATGCTGCAAAGACTCCATGGATCAGCTGCTGAACCATCTTGATTTAATTTGTCTTGTGGTGTCAACATTGCAGCTTTGTCCAATGCCCTATGAAACAACATGAAGAGTATTTTTAAAATAAAATTAGTATCACATCGAAAAAGTAAAACGATACTTATTCCAAAATACTCCCTCTGGTCTCATATGTAAGCAAAAATTCCTTTTTCAGGTTCATTGAATATTTGATGTATCTGATTCATATTATGGACCAGATACGTCAGTTATTTAATAAACCTAAAAAAAGAATCTTTACTTATATATATGAAACCGGAGGCGGTATTTCTATAAACTAAAAGAGGGTTACTTTTGAATGGATGGAGTACAATTATAGGGAATAAATTGAAATTAGATTAATGTACTCACCTGAATTGATATGTGTAAGGTAGCTTATAATTAACACATTTTGGTGGCACATAATCAAAGAGTGAAAGCATTGGATGCTGAGCAGGTAATTTAAGTCCTCTTTTCTTGACAGCAACAACCAAGACTTGAATAATACTAGTGATAGGACTACCACTTGGTTTAACTTTAACATACAATTTACCTCCCATGAAAAACAATACACATGCTATAAGCATTAAAATAGCAGGAATTCCAAGACCAATAGCCCAACTAACATTTGATTGTATATAAACAATTAGTGTCAAAGACACCATTTGTGCAAAAGTGAAGGTAAATAAGTACCAATTGAAGAAACTGTTGATTCCTTTCTTTCCTGAATCTGTTTTGGGGTTGAATTGATCAACACCAAATGCTAAATTACATGGTCTAATACCTGCAGCACCTATTAAGAGTAAAGCAAATCCAGATATTAGAAATGCCATTTGTCCTGTTGTTGGTCCTTTGCATGTGGCACTTTCCTTTGCACAGTGTGGTGGATGTAGATTCTTGAATACTGCTGTAAATTGTATTGCAAGTAATCCCTGTTTTGATACAGCAAAAAATATGATTAAAAGGGTCCATTCATATAATTTAGACTATGAAGCTCATATACACACACACGAACACCAGACACGAGTATGCAGCACTAGCAATTTGGATTAAAGGTGAGTCTGATGTTCAACATATTTCAGTGTCCAACACACGACACTATTATAGTCAATTACTTATATTTTTTAATTCTTACAAATCTAAGCACCAAGAGCTGAATCTAGGTGGATTGTGGCAGCAAGCCACTCTACCACTTATATATTTTCTTAATTTTAACAATTTTGTAGTGTCAATTTGGAGTATGGTGTCCATATCTGTGTCAATACTTAAAGACAGGACAAAAACACACAGAAGTGTCGGCGCTTAAAAAAATTGGCTAAAGAATGTCTATTAAATTAATATTATAATTTTTCATGAAGCAATCTGGGAAAAAATTAGGCACAATTAATTTGATAAATTAATATTAAATGTTAATATTTTTCAAGATTGGAATAATATATTTTTGTGAAATGGCATCATGAGGATTAAATTAATACCAGAAATGAAGTGATTGTGCAGAATGCTAATGTATTGTAGCGACCAAAATATGTATCAGAGAAGAAAGCACCAAGCAAGGTAGCAAAGTTAGTACTGCCACTGAAAATGTTGAGCATGTTTGCAGCTTCAATGTTTTTCATGTTGAATACAGTTGTAAGATATACCAACAAATTAGCTAATGTTCCAATAGCTCCCAATTTCTCAAATGTTTCATTTCCTATTAAAAAAAAAATGATAATTAGATTAAAAAATGAAAAAAACACAGAGAGAAAAAGAGAGAGAGTGTGTGTGTGTACATGTTTTTGGACTCATTAGTTACCTATGATGAATGGCATGACCTTCCAGCCTCTGTAGATGGTTTTAGGATCATCATTTGTTTCATGTTTTTCACTAATTTCCATGCTTTCTTTCTCAATCTCAATTGTCTTCATTGTTGTTGTTCTATTTGTCTCTCTTTCTGCCATTTATTCAGTTATATGTGCAATCTCTGTTACTCACTATATAATAAGTATTTTATTAGATGGTGGAGGTTGAGCTAGACAACAAAGGACATTGGGAAAGTTATAAAGTGTAGTACAACTACATTATTATATTTTTGTCAAAAGAAAAGTTTTTTTTTTTCAACAAATAAAGTGTGTTATACTATATAGAGTTGAGATATTTAATTTTTTATGATTGATCAGTAGTAGTATAAAAATATCTATACATGTGTATGGAAATTAAATCTCTAAAAATTGTTATAATTAATACTATTATTTTCATCATTCTTAACTATTATTTTTAACTTTACTTCATAATAATGAGAAACTTTATATGTCTATAAATGCTAATGCTAACTTAATTGACAAAATATGTTAAAATTATTTGATCGGATGTTATAATTGGAGTTTAAACTTCAATCTTTATATTTATTATTATTATTATTATAATTATTATTATTATTATTATGTGTGAGTTTACAAATAATTTACCAATTTTTAAGGAGGATATTTTTACAATGGAGTATGATAATATTTGTCGGAGAAGGAGGTATTTTTTTCCACTACTATTATCTGGCTCATTGACCATCTAATTTAGTCCGGAGTTAATGCTGACATCAAGTGATTTGAGCCTTTTTCAAATTGCAGTTGCGAGAAATCCAACCGTTATATTTTTACCAAATTCAATATGAATTGCAACTAAACCAACTAAATATTAATGAAGAGATATTCAAATTCAAGTCAAACATATTTCCTGCTTCTCCAAGTATTAAATGTGATCGGTTATTATTACCAGTACTTATTATCAAGGTTATCAAAACCGGACCGGCCGGTCGGACCGGTCAGACCGTGAACCGGTCATAAAAACGGTTCGGTTTTGAGCAAAAAACGGATAGGAAACCGACCGGCAAAAAACCGTTTGAACCGGGGTCGAACCGGTGAACCGGCCGAGCGGTTCAAGCGGTTTTGCAGATTTTTTTTTTTTTTTAAAAAAAAAAAATAGGGCAAAACGACGTCGTTTTAACTTTTTTTTTTTAAAAAAATATATGAATCAAATCAACGACGTCGTAGGAATAGGAAAGATTTTTGTTTTTCATCTATTTTTCATTTGGTTTGAATTATAAATTTTATTTTATTTTGACTTGTGATATTTTATCTTTTTAATATGTGAAATTATGAAATATTGAGCAATTATTCATATATTTTTATTTATATATTAATTAATATATATATTTAATTAAAAACGGTTCGACCCCGATTGAACCCGGTCCGACCAATTGAACCTTGAACTGGTGAGCTCGCCGGTTCGATGACCGGTCCGGTTCTGACAACCTTGCTTATTATACATATTTTTGTTGACAATAGTACTTATATACTTCTGTAAAAAAAAAAAGTACTTATATACTTTTAATAACTAGTGATGCCTTCGGAATTTAAGGAGCATGCAGTTTATTATCGAGAACTTTTAGACTTTAAATATAAATATACCTTGTTTGGGATGTCCTTTTTATGTTTTCAAGAGCGCAAGAATATACTCTCTCTGTCCCAAAATATAAGTAAAGATGAGTCAAAGAAACTTAGGGTGCGTTTGATTCGTAAAACAGCAAGAACTGGACAGAACAACACAGGACATAATAAGATAATACAGGACAGAACAAAATTGTACCGGAGAGGGCGATAATATTTTTAGAATAGAAAATAAAATGGGTATTTTGGTATTTTTTATAGTTGTACTGTGGACAAAAAGTTGTCATGTGGTTTGGTGAGGGACAACAAAAGTTGTCCAGTCCAATCCCCTGTTTTTTAGCAAATCAAACGCACCCTTAGGGATGGAGGGAGTATGTGAAAAAAGAGGCGTATGTATATAGTTAAAGATTTGGACCAAATATATTCACTTTTGTTAACCAATGTTTGCTTATATTTTGGGATGGAGGGAGTATGTGAAAAAAGAGGCGTATGTGAACTTCTTGACTAATCCACTATAGGGGAGGGGAGATCTACATTGACGCCAACCGATGTTCTAGTGTACGACTTGGTAGGAGAAAAACATGCATGTGTGGACTTGGCTGAAATTTCTCCATTTGTGGGATTGACGACATAATATTTTCCTATAGGACAAGCGGTTCTCAAAGTTACTTCAAGTAAAATGATCAAGCTTGAGAGAGTGTGTTATGACAATCAACACATGTTTATACCTTTTGCATTCGATACTTTTGGTTTTCTAGTATCAGAAGCTATGAATATTTTGAAAAGAGTTTAAAGAGTCATGCATATCAATTAGTAATCAATAACTGCGCAGTTTGTTACACGTTTGCCTTTAATTCAAATGTAATTATCTTATATATATATAAAACAAAATATCATAAATTAATATTACTAAACTTCCCTAAATCATTTTAGGATTATATAAATTTTTATTATTTTTATAAACAAAAGTTGAGTATGCAACATTATTATTAGTAACGAGGGCATTTTGAGAAGGGAAAATTACTGTTAAAAATATTGAGAATGAGAAATTATTATTAAAATGATATATTATTGACCACTTTACACTATTTTATTATAATTATTTAGAATGAAAAAACAATATTCAAAGCTTATTTTGTTATATTTATTTCTATAATTATTTATATAAATATATTTACATAGTAAAGTTAATTTTCATTTTATCTTTTGAAAAAGAAGACAAAATACATTAAACACTACCCAAAGCATAGAGATGCAGATGTTAACAGGACACATGGGATGACCCATATGATAGTCATCATCCGTGAACAAAATTTGACACATAGTACTAGTGACATATATACATAATAACACCCGACATAAATGGTCCCGTAACACCCAATATCAATGGAGCTACAAAACTAGAAACCACAACCTAATATTGTTATTCCTGACTTGAACATGCAGTTGTGTTAATATTTTCGGAAAAAACTTGTCATCTATTTTAGGTTTGCACAAGGCTTGAAAAATTAATCTCTACAATTGCGTATAGAGAATGCTCAATTTATATATATAAAAAGCCCTAACCCTCTTTAACACTATCATATATCTGCAAAAAAAATATTACGAGACTAATAATTATTTTTACAACTATTTTTCACATAAAAAGTTGGAATTTAAACATCGTTAGTCCCTTGATATGATGTACTATCTTACAAGGATTATTCTAGCTTTCAAATTTTTTAAGGTTTTATAGTTTCTTAAAGGTTGTACTCTTTCCATCCAAACATATAAACAAAAATAATTCATAAAAAACTAATAATATATTTAGCCTAAATTTTATATTAAATACATCAATTTTTATTGACAAATTATTGTTTATAATTTTAAACTGGTAATAATATTTTAATAAGTGTCATGCTAACAGCTAACTAGTGTCCTCATGACATTAGTTAAATAATCTAAAAGAAATAAATTTTATATTAAAAGAAGCCTTTTCTATATTTTAAAAACATGAATTACTTAAATTCTAAGATCATGTAATTATATTAGGTTTTCTTGACTATCATAGGGCGACACTGGTTAGTATTTTTCTTGTAACAATAACTACGGAGTATTTCAGAATTGGTATGTGTCATTCCAACTTCCTTTTTGAGTCACACACATCACCCAACACATTCACCATGACATCCCTCCATCACACAAATGTTATGTGCATATTATTACACATACTACATTTAAGTCCACCAACAACTCTTACTAGTTTAGACAAAATAAGTGATCCATCACCGTGAAAGAAAACCTAAATTTGAACAGAAATTCATCATGCAAGTTAATTTTAATTGGAAAATGCTAAAAAGTTTCCTGAGGGCACTCTATCATCTTAAATAGTAAATGGACAAAATATAGAAACAAAATGACAAAGAAGGGCAAAATGGACATTTTGTTTCTTTGGTAAGTCATTAAGGTCATTTTTGTCTTTCTATATTGTTTTTAACTGAGTCAGCCTCCTCCAATCCTATTCATCAGTGCCACCTGACAAATTTAATGACATATCATCAAAAAAGTCAGTTCAGGGACCATTTCTAAAATAAAATGAAAGTGCAGTGACAAAAGGAAAGAATTTTGAAATACAGAGACTAAAACTCAAATGATCCGAAAATGCAGGGACATTTTATATATTTAAGCCTTTATTTTTTTTATGAATAATAGGGCTACAACCCTCCTCCTTTCGATTTCATACATAAGTAAATTTTTATTTTTTAAATTTATATTATTAAATATCAATATAGAATTTAATTTATATGCACTGTCAGTGTAAAATTATTTTACACATGCGTCCAATAATAAACCCATAATATACATTAGTAATTAAATGAATTTAAAAAACAAACATTTGTCTATATATTCGGAAGGAGTAATTTCAAAGATCGAAATGCTGATTTATTTACTATAAAAAAAAATGTTTTTACAAAATCTAAATTCCCAATAATGGTGTGGCTTTAGCCACACCCAACCCCTACTTGTGTCCGTGCCTGGGTCTATTGGTCTCCAAGGTGATCAACCTTTTTTGTTTATCCCATTCAATATCTAGGTCAATCGTGATGTAGTAGTAGTGTGAATGTTAATTAAGCAATTTTCATTTTGGGTAAATTTTTGTCTGAATTGGACGATGTGAAATGTGAACTGAACGCACTAGAGTGTTTTAATTGTTTGTACCCAAAAAAAACAAAAAAGGTGTTTTAGTGGATCATTTGTGACCTGAAATTCATCGCCAAATTGACAAAAATTAAATGGACCACTAAATTTTCTTGCTCCAAAGTCTTTCACATCTCAACCAATGATTAGTTGGTTTAGTAGTGATTGACGTTAGATTTGATAGAGATGATGACGATTCGATCCTCCGCAACTATGATTGAGAGATAACTGAAATCACTTGACGCTAGAACTAACCCTCGAATCAAATTAGGTGGTCCAATGGACCAGATACTTATGGTGAAAAAAAAACTTTCACATCTCTATCCAACTTTTGTACCTTTTTAACTAAAACACCATCTTTTTTATTATTATCATTATTAGCACTTTTTTTTTTTTTTTTGCATTCATTAGTTTTAAGGAAATTGTCATTTGAGACCACCCCTTTGGTAAGAGATATCTACTTCCAACTAAAGGTCAACATTTTTTTTCATGATTGATATCTTCAAATAATGTATACATGCGGATTAATATATTCGCATTACATATCAAGTTTTACTATGCTCCTTTTGATTAGGACAAAAAAAAAAAAGAGATGAAAGATAGTAAAAATAAACAAGAGAAAAGAAAGAAGAAAAAAAAAGATAATTATGTTGGTGTTATGTTCCAATTAGAGAATGTCAAAATTGTTAAATCGAATATCGTGATAGAAGTTTAAACTCCGGCTCCTAATTTATTTATGTATGAGTTTCTAATAACTATTGAAAAAAATGTCAAGTCATTCAGCCAACAATTTATTAGAGAAATGGGAGATTGATTGATACACAATTAAGAGAAGATATTTTTAGAACCTTCAATAAAAGGATGAGAAGATTGCCAAGGAAAAAGTGTAGAAAATTTATGAAAATAAATCATCATTCTCCCTTTGCAAAGTAAAGTTTTAGTTTTGTACGTAACCTTATTCTTGTTAGAAGTCCCACATTGGCTAGAGATATGGTAAAGATAGCCTTTATAAGTGTAGTGCAAACCTCAACTCTCAAGCTAGCTTTTGTGGTTGAGTATAGGCCTCTAAAATTCTAAGATGGTATCAGAGCCTCTTCAAGATCCGTTGGGCCACCCGATATCGGGTCACCTACCATTTATATCCGCGTACCAAGCCCAATAGCGCTGGACGCGAGGGGGTGTGTTAAGAAGTCCCACATCGGTTGAGAGATGGCCTGACTAAGTGTTTATATACTAGAGGCAATCCTCACCTTACAAGCCGGTTTTGTAAGGATGAGTTAGGCCCAATACCCATTTCTAAGAATTCTATCAATTCTACTTATCTAGAATTTCTATTCTCTAAATGGATTGGTTTCATCTAATTTTAAATTCTAATTTTGGTTGTAATTTCATACTCTTTGTTAAATCAAAATTACCTAGTATTCATCCCATTTATTTCACCATTGTTGCTTTTTGGGTTGCACATAAATTCTCAATACTTGCATGCAGCTCAGCAGCTGTATGTTGTATAAGAGTAGGGTGCTCATATGCACCTCAAAAAAAAATTCCAACTGTGGACTTGTTAATTTTATCTGCTGCTACAACAGTTTAACATGCTTATAATCACAATCCTAAATATATATGTATTTTTGAAAATAATTATATAATTAAATAATATGAAATTTTTGTGTGAAATTTCTTATTATTTCATTTTTTTACAGTATAATTATTTCATCATTACACTAATTTGTAAGAAAATGAATGATTGATGTTGTATGTGTGAAAAGAAAAATTGGAACAAATATTAGCATTGTTAATTTTTTATGCTGAAGATGAAGTTCGAACTCCCGATTTTCATATAATCAGACTCTTTAACTCATCGACTACCCATTAGGTCATCGGTATATTCAAGTATGTTCACCTTATAACAAAGAAAAACACCACTCAATAAACTGTGGATAATTTATGCTTCACGCAATCTCGTTTTTAAAAGTAAAAACTAAAAATATACAATTTCTTATTATTTTTCTTGATGGATGTAATTTAGAAGTTTCTCTCTTTTCTACCATCTCCCTTGTAATTGTGCATCAACTAGTGATATGGAGGTACTTGGATCTCTTAATTTTCTCCTAGATATAGAGAAAATTATCAAAACAAGGAGGATTGAAAAGTACAAACAACTTCTAAAGCAGATTGAAAAAGCATAACAAAGAAAATTTGATAATAGGAATCAAGGCATAACAAAGAAAAATTAAACCACCGTGTCAAACTGTCGATATGTAATAGTATTTCTTTTTTTGTCCATCAAGTGTTTTAAGACAAACAACTTAGATGAAGCTACCCTTCCTACGAATATTGTACCTCATCTACCTATCCTAAAAAAAAAAAAAATCTATATCAGATTGAAAAAGCACAAACTGTGTTTTTGTTGCTGTATTCTATTTGATAATGATCATTATGCTGCTTGTGCTTTTGTTGCCATAGATGAGTGAAATATTGTTGCAGCCTATAGCTATAGACTCAAATCATTACCACTTCTTTCGGACTGTTTCGTCACTTTATCGAGTTCGATTGAACTGTTGTCTGTTTCTTTGTACCTATACCACTGTGCACATATCACAAAGTAGCCTAAATTTACAATTTCTAAAGCGGCAATGATGAGATAGAAGTTATCCAATCTCCCTTTGTTCAGATCCTCCGGCAACCAACTCCCAGTTTTGGATCTGGCGGTGATATGGTGAGTACCTGAAATAAGCATACTACTCAAATAACTCGACCCTGCATGGGCTGCATAGTAAAGAGACCCTGCAATGCTTCTCATGTTCTCAGGAAATTGTTTGTAGTAAAACTCAATCTGTGCAACAGACATGAATGCTTCGCCTAGTCCAGCCAATGCCAACTGAGGAATCAGCCACAGACCTGACATTGATGAAACTGCACCTTTTCTCGTTTCCACTTCTAAGGGTTTTGTCAGAGCCAGAGTTCTACGTCGCTCTTCAACTGTAGCAGATACTAGCATGCTGAGTATAGCGAAAAATATGCCAATTCCCATCCTCTGAAGGAGTGTGATGCCACCTTCTTTTCGAGTGATCCTTTGGAGAAATGGAACAACTTTTCGGTCGTAAATGGGCAACCAAATTGCCACACTTATCATCAGAAAGACATAATAGGATGCTCCTGGGATCATGAACTCACTTTGGCCAATACGCCTGTCGGATAGAAGGGCTTGGAACACTAAAATAGTGTGCTGTTGGACGATAACAACATAGTAGAACACGGCTGAAACCCATATCGGCAACACTCTCAACAAGCATTTTACCTCTTCAACTTGTTGCATACTGCATAGATTCCAGGGATTAGAAGCAGATCCATTGGGATTTATTTGATCTTGCGGGGTCATGATTGCCGCTTTGTCAAGGAACCTGTTAATATAAACCATCCTTTAAACCCCTATTGAAAATAATCATGTCTACCACCAAATGCTAATTTCTTGTTGTTTTTTTTTTACCTGAATTGATAAGTATAACGAAGTTTAGAATTCATTGACTGGGGAGGCACATAGTTGAAGAGTGAAGGGTATAGATATTCTGCGAGCTTCAGCTTCCTTTTCTTTGTTGCAACCACAATAACTTGTACTATACTAGTTATGGGACTACCACTAGGTTTAACTTTCACGTACAGTTTGGCCCCCATGAAGAAGATTACAGAGGACAAAAGCATCAAAGCTGCAGGAATTCCCAAACCCACGGCCCAGCTTACATTTGACTGTATGTAGACAATAATTGTTAAGGATATCATTTGAGCAAGAGTGAAAGTGAAATAGTACCAAGTGAAGAAGCTACTGATCCCCTTTTTCCCAGAATCTGTGTTAGGATTGAACTGATCCGCTCCAAATGCCAAGTTACATGGCCGGATCCCTGCAGCTCCTATCATCAATAATCCTAAACCAGTCTTTAGAACTGTCATTTGCCACTCTGTTGGTCCTTGGCATGTGGTGTCTTCTAATTCTTCACATGGATGTGGATGCAGCTTCTTGACTGCTGCTGTTAGTTGTATTACAAGCAAACCCTGAAGGAAGCAGGGAAGTCTAGGAGTCAGAGGAACAACTCAAATGAGATAAGCTTGTCAAAGTATAAGAATTGATAGTTTTATGTTAAGCTTTTTAAAATGTAATTACTTCCATTGGTGATGATCTCAAATCTTGATTTATACTTGTGTCATTGTCATTGACATTTTGTAAATGCAGGGATCCCAATTTTATTGTGTTTATCAACAAATAAATAAATGCATAAGGAAGTAGCAATTTACCAGAAAGGAAGCGACAGTGCAGAACGACAGTGTCTTGTAACGACCAAAAAAGGCATCAGAGGAAAAAGCTCCTATCAATGTTGCAAAGTTGGTGCTGCCATTGAAGATATTGATAATATTTGTAGCCGCAATGTTTTCCAAGTTGAATACCGTAGTGAGATAGACCAAGAGATTGGATAAAGTTCCAATTGCTCCTAGCTTCTCAAAAATCTCATTTCCTGACAGACAGTCACGCAAATGAATCACTCACTCAAGAATTAAAATAAAAACGAAGCAAGTAAAACAAAATATCCTCCTGTTGCAGTCTCGCTCACCTATAATGAAGGGCATGACCTTCCACCCCCTGTAGTTAATCTTAGTGTCATCATCTCCTCCACTATTTTCGTTCTTCAGCAAACTTTCTTCTTCTTCGTTCTCCACAGTCTCACCATTTGTCATTTGTTCTCCAATTGGGTTCATGTAGTGCTACCTTGGGGAAGGAGAGGGAAAAAAAAAGGACAATTGAGGGGATCATGAGATATGAACTTCAAACAAAAAAACCACACCATGTATCATCAACACTAATAACTATTAGCTACCTACCCACAGGCCAAAAATTTCTCCTATGTGTAAAAGCTTGTGTATCATCAAATTGTTTAGTTAGATAAGTTAGTGAATGCCTAAAAATGTAAAGCTATTGTGATAACTATCTAATTTTGTTTTACTATTGCAATAACTATCTAAGTTGACATAACCATTTTTATTGAGTGTTTTCAAGATCATAGACAATAGACAGAAACGAAATGAGCATTGGAGAAAGTCTCTAAAGCCCGGAAAATTCATGTAACTCTGAAACAGTTTTGATTAAAGAAAATAAAAAAGTCACAATCAGCGAGCACGCACATATGACAAAATCGGCTCAAACCATGATACATCGGGTGTCAATTTTTCTTCTTCCCTATTCTGTATCATAACTACTTTACTGCATAATCTATCATGTAGACTACTTCATTTTCATACCATTATTATTATTATTATTATGTTTTAACACAGCAAAACTCAACATGTATATTGGTCCTAAAGAGGTGAATCCTGAACCCTATGTTGTTTTTGATTTTGAAACTCGAAATGTACATTGTATAAAGGGGTTTATCTACAGTCTCCAATCCCTAACAAAATTGTGTAAAATAATTTCTCCCCGCTATTCATTTGAGTTGTGATTGAATGTGTGTTTGAATTAGTGATTTGTGTGATAAATTTTGTATAAGCTTGAATAATTACGTAGTATGATTGTAAAGTTAGTTGATCGAACCCAGGAAGATAATAAATACAAAATTTAGTAAAATATATATAAAGTCAACGAAGACGATCGATTTGGAGAAATGGAATTGCGTGGACAAAAATGGTAGGAAGGAGTACCTGAAATGAGAGATCGTAGAGGTTAGATGTTGGTGCAGCGGAAGAAGGAAGACACACACGGCTGGGTGGGTGGGTTCCAAACTTCCAACTACAACCTCAACTCAAACCACTTTGTTCATTAATGCAAATTTCAGTTTAACTTTATTTCTATTTTTCGACTAAACTCTTTATTTTATTAATTTTAATCTTATCTTAATTTCTTTTAGTAAGTACTGAATCACTAGATTATTCACACAAGTTAATTATGGAAAGTGGAAAATTTAGGTTTCAAACGATTTTCTTTTTAATTTTGACAAATGTATCCATAATTTTTTAAGTTTCACGTTTGTAACGGTCAGATCTTTTAAGTTTTTCCGGCAACAACCTTGTCTCTCTACTATTGAAGGGGAGACTCTTGTTATTTTGAGTGCAATGCGTGTGGGCGTATGCGTATGGCTATTGACAATGGCTTTGATAGAGTTATTTTTGAGAGTGATTCTCAATTGGTTGTGTCAGCTATATATGCAGCAAAGACAATTCTGAATTTAGTATTATTATTGCTGCAATTAGTTCTATTATGTCCTTAAATGTAAACATTGCGGTAAAGTTTGGTATGAGACAAGCGAACATGGTCGCTCATACCCTTGCACGGGCAGTAATTTCTTCGGCTAGTTTTCTTAATTTCGATTTCATTCCTCCTTATATTGCTTCTATTTTAATCAATGATATGAGTTAGGTTTGTTGTGATTTAAAAATAAAATAAAATAGGTCCTTTAAATTTTTTAGATAACAAATTGGTCTTTTAAGTTAATAACTTGTTGCACTCTTATCATTTTTTCAATTATCTTTACTTCCAGTTGGGCATTAATTGTCCGAGTCTTGTGATTCACGTCAAATTGAGCCTTAAATTCATCATGATTAACATCAAAATTAATGGTCACGTCAATATTTTTGTAAACGTAAAATAACTTAAAGAGAAATGGTGAAACAAGTTAGAAATTTAAAAGATCTATTTATATTATCTGAAAAAGTTGAATAACATTTTTCTTTTACAGAAAAAGTTAAATAATCTAACTATTCGAAACTTAAAACTCATTAATACATTTGACCTTTTAATTTTTAAGAATTAAAATTTATGATCATACAAATTTTTTTAAAATTTCGAGTCTTTTATTTTTATAATTTCCAAAGTTTTCTAGGAGAAGAAGTCCAACCTTGGTTGGGATAGATACATACTTGTATCGGTTTTTGATTTTGAGTCTATTAAACAACAAAAAATAAAAATTGCGCACGATAATTGAAATTTTTTTTAATGAAGCAAAGTGAGGAGTATAATTTATCCTAAAATTATTTCTATATACAATTATAAAATGACCAAAATTCAAACACCTTATTTTTTTTTCAAATAAAAATACAATGGTAAACCGTCCCCGCGAGCTTAACTCAGTTGGTAGGGACATTGCACTATATGTGCAGGTGTCCGGGTTCGAACCCGAGACGCTCCACTTATTCATCTTTAAAGTGGATTTTTTAGTCACTAGAATACTTGACAAAAAATAAATAAAAATACAATGGTAAACTATAGCCAATATTTCGAAGTTCTGTACCATCAACTAAGAACTTAATTAATCACTAAACACCATTAATCTTTGTTTCAGATTGTTTCAACACTTGATCAAGTTCAACACCATTATCATCTTCCCCTTTGTACCTATACCACCTTGAACACCACATAAAGTAACCCAAATTAATCACTTCCAAAGCAGTAATCACATAATAAAAGTAATCCAATCTCCCTTTGTTCAAATCTTGTGGTAACCAATTTCCATCTGCAGATTTAGCCGTTGTGTGATGAATAATCGAAATCAACATACTACTAAAATAACTCGATAGCGCCAAGCCGCAAAAAAACAGCGATCCCGCGAGACTTCTCATGTTCTCAGGAAACTGTTTATAGTAAAATTCAACTTGTCCAACCAAACAAAATGCATCAGAGAATCCTGCTAGTAATAACTGAGGAATCAACCACATAGCCGACATAGAAGAAATCGCGCCTTTTCTCGGTTCAAATCCAATAGGATTATTAATAGCCATAGTCCTTCTTCGCGCTTCTACTATGCCGGATACTAACATGCATAGTATAGAAATAAACATTCCAATTCCCATTCTTTGTAGAAGTGTGATTCCGCCTTCTTTTCCAGTGAATTTTCGAATTGTTGGCACAACTATTCGGTCGTAGATTGGTAACCATATTGTTAGGCTTAACATTGTGAATATCGTGTAAGAAGCTGCGGGGATTTTGAAATTGGTGTTGAAAACTCTTCGATCGGATTGAAGTGCTTGGAAGACTAACATTGTGTTCTGTTGGACTAATGCAACATAGTAAAGTATGCCTGAAAGCCAAATTGGTAGCACTCTTAGTAAGCATTTTACTTCTTCTACTTGTTGTATACTGCATAGATTCCATGGATCAGATGCAGAACCATCAGGGTTTATACTGTCTTGTGGGGTTATAATAGCAGCTTTGTCAAGGAACCTGTTAATGAAGAAATCAACAAATGATAAGACTTATTTGCATAAACCATTAATGTGTCTCACATTCGATGAGATATGACGTGAAAATGTGTTTACTAGTGGTAGATTATTCTCAACAAATAAGTCGGTTTTGTAGGCAATTCAACATGAATTCTAAATAGTATTAAAGTCTATTCAAAATTCGTTGGACCACTCGCTATCGAACCACTCAGGTCACTCTCTAATCTTGATATACAAATTAACTACTCATTGAACTGCATGAATTATATTAATCATTTAAAAGATTGTTGGTTAATTACCTGAACTGAGGTGTACGTCGAAGATTCGAGTTGATAGAGTGAGGAGATATATAGCTAAAAAGTGTAACCAATGAATCTTCATCCTCTTGTAGATTAAGTTTCCTTTTCTTTATAGCCACATTTATAACTTGAACAATATTTGTTACAGGACTACCAGATGCTTGAACTTTAACATAATATTTACTTCCCATGAAATAAACAACACATGAAAACAACATCAAAGCAGCAGGAATTCCAAGACCAAGTGCCCAACTCACATTTGATTGTATATAAACAATCAATGACAAAGAAACCATTTGAGCAAAAGTGTAGGTAAAAAAATACCAATTGAAGAAACTATTGATTCCTTTCTTTCCTGATTCAGTATTTGGGTTGAATTGATCTGCTCCAAATGCTAAGTTACAAGGTCTAATCCCTGCAGCTCCTACTATAAGAAATCCAAATCCAAGTAGTAGGAATGACATTTGTCCTGTGGTTGGATCTATGCATGTGGTTCTCTCATTTCCACATGAAGGTGGATGCATGCTTTTGATCCATGCTGTTAGGTGAATAACAAGTAAACCCTGTTTCAAAAATAGAGAGATTCATGAGACATAGCTGAAATATTTGTTAGAATTAGTTGAATACTGTTAGTTTTGAATATTAGGCTTAGTTACAAATTAATTATGATTTGTAGGAAACTGGTTGTGAGTTGTGACTAGTAGCTTAGTTAGGATTTAATCTATAAATAACTTGTAAGTAATTTAAACAATATTCAACTAATTCCAACAATTTTAAGGCCACCGTTACTATAGACCACCTTCACAAGTGGTCCACGGTGGATAAGTGATCTACTGAATACAAATTTTACAAAATTCGTATTCGTTATAATGTTATTTATGACTGGTCCATCCACTATGGATCAAGTGGTCTATATAAGAATTTGTCACGATTTTAATATTGCAAAAAATTACGAAAATTATGATATTCATACACCCATTTTTGTCTACATTTGCGATACTATCATGTTTAAAATTATGATTAATTAGATGAATACTTCAATTTACGATCAATATTGTGGTCAATTCAACCACATAATTAACCACAATTTTAAACGTGATTCAAATTAACCATCTATTCAATTGAATTAAGTACAATTTTACATGTGATGAAACATGTATTATCATAAGTGTAGGGAAATTTAAGTGTCCATAAAACATTTTTGTAATTAAAATACTACTAGTAGTACTAAGATGATTATAATTAATACCAGAAAGGAGGCAAATGTGCAGAATCCAAGTGTTTTGTAGCGACCAAAATAAGTGTCACAAAGAAAAGCTCCTAACAAAGTAGCTAAACTGGCACTTCCATTGAAGATATTGACAATATTTGTGGCTGTAATACTGCTAAGGTTGAAAACTGTTGTAAGATAAACTAACAGATTTGATAAGGTACCAACTGCTCCTAGCTTCTCAAATGTTTCATTTCCTGCATGACATGCAAATTTATTAATCATACGAGTCACCAAAATTCATGTTGAACAATACGAGTAACAACAAGAAATGTCTCCACGAGCTTAGCTCAGTTGATAAAAGACATCGCATTTTATATGTAGGGTCGGGGTTCGAACTCCAAACACTCCACTTATTCACCTTAAGGGTGAAACTTCTAGCCACTAGGCTACCTGATAAAAAAGAAAAGAAAAAGTAACAACAAGAAATTAATTAATATGCTCTTGCTTACCAATTATGTATGGCATGACCTTCCATCCTCTGTAGTTAAGTTTTGGAGCTTCATTGATTTCCACACTTTCTTTGTTATTTTTCTCCATAGATGTGTCTATTTTCTCAACAAAGTTTTGTGAATATATATATATATATATACAAAGTAGTAGTTTAGCAAAGAATGATGAGTTCTTCCTCAACTTTTGGAATTATTGATTCATGTGATGATTGATATTAAAGGCGGTATGCTCTTATATATAGTATATTGTCCCTCTTGAAGTTACTCTTGAGCCAAGTGAGGTACTACTATTTTTAAATTCTTTTTTTTGAAGAAGTTATTTTTAAATTCTTTATCTAATAAGTTAGATTTTTAAAAAAATTAAATTCATTTTGAACAACTATTATTAGAATTTTGGGTCGACTCAAAGTCAATATAATTGGTGGCATTTTTATGGGTCGGGTTGATGTCTTATGTGATGTCTGAAAGTTGAGATAAGGAGTGTCTTCCTATGAATGAGATTAGAAGTGAACTCTTTTAAGTGGTATCTGTTTTAGTGTTCTCATTGATGTTCCGTTTATATACGGCATCTTTATTTTGTAACTCGTCTTTTATCGATCTCTGTTTATCTTATGCAGAGACTTGATTATTAACAATAATATATTTGCATTGAAAAAAAATATATAACATTTCAAATATCATCTAAATTTTGACTCTTTAACACACTTTTTTGAGGCTTAGAACTACTTCTCATTAGAGTATGTCAAAAATAATAGATAGTGATAACTTAATAGAAAGTGGTCCAACCTCCTTTTCTTATTTTTATTTTTTTATTATATAGTTTAGTGACTATAAATTTCACATTTAAAGTGAATAAGTAGGATGGTCGAAATTCAAACTCTAACCCATTACATTATAATGTAATATTCTGCCAATTGAAGTAAGCTCATGAATATTTCATCTATAAGTGATGGAAATTTGTATGTTTTGAAGGAATAAATAATCATATTAATCGAACACGCTTCTCATAACCAATTTCCTGAGTTGCTTAGTAGACAATTGTGATTGAATTTCATTTTAGTTTAATTAATTTAACTTTATCCAAAAGACTCGTTTTAAATTTGGGCACCACGTACCCATTTAATTAAGTGTGTGATTAGTAGTATTTCCAATCCAATATTATTTGAGTATTTCTCCTTCATTCACCAAATCCATAAATTTTTAGTCAGAGCCGCGAGTAGAGACCTGTTAATTTAGTAGTCCAAGGAGTAAGAACATGACACTACTCTTTCACATTTTTGGTCAAAATTGTCTGTCCAAGTCTTCTAAATCATTTTATTCTAGTCTTTTATCTCAATTATTTTTTCATATTTTTCATTTATTTATCAATTTTTATTTTTTATAAATTTATCTTTAACAAAATAATTGTTACTTTTAATAAAATTATATATCTTTTTCCTAATACAATTAATTATTTATTATCTCATACCATATTTATCTCGCTACAATAATAGCTGGATATAATTTTTGTAAAATAATAAATCATATTAATTTGAACTTTCAAAATGAAAAAGAACTTATAAAATATCACACTCGAGATCCCATATATATATATACAACATATCATTTTATATGTATGAATCACAGTTCTCTAATAGAGATTAGTCAACACTGAAAACTTTATACCAGTAACATTATGAATAGTTTATCAAATAATATATAATAATTAGTCACATAAACAAATTTATATAAGAGCATCTTCAATGGTGATGTGATACCACTTTGAGTATCATACATTACTAACAAGTGGTCCTTACAATGTCATGTAATATTTATGCAACTCATATATATTTTACTCCAATTGTGATACCACTTTTTGAGTATCATACATTAATAATAAACAGTAATGTTGTGATATATGCAAGCTATTAAATTGAATTTATATACAAAAATGTTGTGATATATGCACGGACACATGCTAAGAATGCTCATATAGTAATATTTTTTTGGAACTTGTGTATTTTACTTTTTTTTTCTAGGGTAAATGGGCCATAATAGTCCAGAGTTCGGCTGCAAGGTAAGTAAAATCTGACCAAGAAATTGTTCCACTCATGAATCGAATCCGGGTTCTCCCGAAATCTGTCCTTTTTGGTGAAGCTTATTAACCACTTGATCCCAATGACTTAGTTTGTGTATTTTACTTTTTATATATTAAATTCTTTTGTATTATTAAATCCAAATTTCTAATTTTAGATGCATGTATTTTCAGGACACACCTTAAAAGAATAATGTATATCTCATCTTTATCTTTATTTTTTAATGAGTAAAAAAAGGCAGAGATAGTGTTCAATACAGCACTTCTCATTTTTTTTTCCCCGTTTATAAAGCACTTCTCATTTATTTAAACTAGATATAGTCATAACGACATTCCTTATATATATTTAGTGAGTTGAAAATTAAATTAAACGTTGGTCCAGTGATGTTGGCATGGATTCTTGGAGTATGTTTTTCTTAAAGTTTTAGGTTCAATTTTCTCTGATATCAATTTCGGTGAGTTAGTTCATATAGAGCAAAAAAAAACTCTCGTTTTAAATAAAGCCTCCACAAGTTAGCGGTTGGATTGATCCCCTCGAATTAGTCGGTTCTAAGACTAGATATTGAGTTTTTTAAAAATAAATTTAAAATAAACGAGGCAGCAATATTATAATCACATGGCAACAACGTCATTTATGGCTTGTTGTGACATGCCCTGTTATGACATGTTTGATGTTTGAGTTAAAATTACTTTTGCATAACATACAAAAATGTCGTAATCCAAACGAGATTTAGTCGTATCTCGTGTTTTCATTGGAAACTATT
This sequence comes from Trifolium pratense, assembly GCF_020283565.1. Lineage (NCBI taxonomy): Eukaryota > Viridiplantae > Streptophyta > Magnoliopsida > Fabales > Fabaceae > Trifolium > Trifolium pratense. The sequence continues at coordinate 52,958,494 of NC_060063.1, forward strand.
GTCCATGTATAATGTAAGAACTCGCATTGCATGTTAAATCAATGGATTTGAATTATGTGAAGTTGACTGAATGAAGTTAGTAAATTTGGATTAGACGGCTCAAATTTTAAGATCAGATTTTAATTATAAAATCTGATTTTAAAATCTGAATCGTCCGATCTTGATCGGAACCGTCCGATCTTGATGGGACGATTTAGATGTGACCGACTGCAGATCGAACGGTTTAGATGTGGCCGACTACACTGCAGGCAGTATATTTGTGAATTTACCGAACCCTATCCTAAATCAATTATTACATTACATCAACGAGAGTTTGACCAGAAAATATAATTAATGGAAGGTGCTTGTATTGTATTGAAATAGGATTCACATTCAATTTGACAAAACTCAATGAATGTCCCAAAAGGCACTAGCTAGGGTAGGGCACTAGCTATGACACCACAAATTTGTTGTCAAAGAAAGAATGTTATCAATCTTACCGTTGAATAGAAAAAGAGACGGATTCTTAAAAGAATAATAAGAATTATCGGTAGATAAAAATATTACGGCGGTAGATATGTGGAGGTTGAGGTGGAGTTTTGGGGTGGGATTGAAGATGGCAATCGTTTGTTTGTGTGGAATAGATATAGCATTCAGATCTTGTCATAGGCTACTCAATTGAGGAAATTATCACCCGTTAACTCATTTAGTTTCGGTTGCGATGTCTGTTATTTGGAATAAAAATGTCTAGTTTAAGGTATCTTTTTTTACGTGGAAACTGCTTAACAATAGATCGATTACCGTCAAAGGACAATTTGATATAACACGGAATGATTCTTTAGGATTCATGTTATTGTGTATAGATGGTTTCAGAGTTGTTGAAACCTCCAATCACTTGTTTTTACACTGTGATTTCTTTAAGTCGGTATGAAGTAAAATTTTGAGCTAGTTAGTTATGTTTGGTCCTTTAGCCAATATGTTGTTGACACCAGGATTTGCAATTCCTATGTTTCTGCTAAGGATGTCTAATCCGGTTTATGAGCGTTTGTATAAACACACTCTCTCCTTTTGACACACGAGTTTTACAAGCAACTTTTCATAAAAAAAACAATATAATATGAATAATGTTAGATTTTAGTATAAAAATAAAAATTGAATAAACCATCAATTTGGACTTTGAACTATCAACCTATCTTCAATTCGATCCATAAATTATATAAACCATCAATTAATTCCAAAATAATTATTAATCTGTCAATTTACTCTCTCGATTATTTTAAAAAATATGAATGAAAATGATAATTTATGGACTACGTTGACAAATTATTAATAATTTTACGACTATTTAGTATATTTTTATAGTTTAACCAAAAAAATTAACTGAAATATGACCAATTAACCAATGGGTCACTACTCGTAAAAAAAAAAAGAAAAAACTAATGAATCACTATAAGTCTATAAGAGATATTCTTGTGTGGTCCTTGGACTATAAACAATAATCCCGTATGAACACATACGTATTTAATTAATTTATACATACATATATTATAATCCAAGTTGGGTTGAATTAATAATCTTCCCAATAGAAAAGAAAAGAGCAAGTTGAACAAGGAAGCTCAAGAAAATGTAGCATGAGAATGTGGGGCTATAGCTTATCTTCTTCTTCTTCTTCTTTTTTAAGCAAGGCTATAGCCTATCTTAGATTTTTCGTACACTTTTCTCTTACTATCCACATCAAGAAAAATCTCCTTAATTAAATTAAATAATCAATTTTTTTTTGCTCTCCAATAATTTCTTTGCTAACATTTTTGTGTCACATGAGAATATGTAAGCCAATAGCATATCGGCATACACTTCTCTCTTACTATCAGTATCAATTATCAACATCAAGGAAAGTCTATTATAAAAATAAAAAAATCAAGGAAAGTCTTATTTAAATATTATTTTATTTGTTTTTCTTTATAATTTCTGTTTAACAAAAATAATTTTATTTTAGATGTATCAAATACTATATTATATAAATATTTTTTAGTTGAGATTCGAATCTTGGATATGTGAAACTTTCCGAATGATTTAGTTTTTGTGAGACATATAAATTCAGGCTCTTAATTACTTAATCAAACCAAAATCTTACCCATGGTAAATATAAATATTATCAATAATCATAGTTTTTGATATCTATAACCTTAAATATAAATATTCATTCGATGTGGATATGTGGTTTCTCCAAAGGTCTAGGAATTTGTAGTGCTTACGTTACGGAGTTATGGGGAGTTTTTGAAGGCTTGAAGTTGACGTGGATGTGAGGTTATCGTGATGTAGAACTTCAAGTTGATTCGATGGTGGTGGTCTCTAATCTAGTGGATAAAAAGCAAGGTGAAGCAACTGGGTGGTGTTTGATTCAGAATATTTTGGGATTATTGAATCAAGATTGGTCACAATTAGTCATACATAGAGAGAAGCTAATTGTTGCGCCGATGCTTTAGCAAAAAAAAATAAAAAAGTTATTTTTTACTTATATTCAAAACCAGAGAGTGCATATTTTATTTTTCTGATCCTCTTAATAAATTTTTTGCACTACATGAGGTAAGACAATAATGTATTTTGGTTGTCTCATTCAACACACAAGAGAAATGTGTCTTTTCTTGAAGCAAAAGTTATTGCAATGAATCTATGATGATAATACTACATTACATATACATAGCTAGTTTGGAGAAGACTATAAACTAAAATCTGCAGAATTTTGAACTTACAGAGTGCCAAATACCAAATTATAATAAGGGAAGAAATATGTAACCAGATTTAATCTCTAAACTAAATATTTACTATCTGATAAGCACATAAATTGTTCCAAGATAAAAAAAAAAATCAAAACCAATTACAACTAGACCAAAACTGAACTACATGGAGCATCTCTAAGTTATAAGATTCAACAATAAATAAATGCATAGCTCCATAGAACTAGAGTTTATGGAATTTAAACTTAGCAGAATGTGAGAGTATGACCAATTTGCCCTTCATCTAGTGCCTACCATTTCCAAAACCTTCTCCTCATCATCTTGCACCTCAGTGTCCTTGCTACTTATTAAATAATGGCTAGCAAAGAAATTGAAATAGATAAAATTCAAAACTCCTAAGGAAGCAATTAAGTAATAATAGTAATCAAGCCTAACTAGATTTAAATCATGACCACCTAACCAAGGTGTTTTTCCTTTTTGAGATGTTGCACTATCAACAATATTGACAACTAATGAACCAATGTAGTTAGCAATGGACAAGCTCAAAAAGAAGACGGCGCCAGCAACGGTTCTCATAGATTCCGGCAATTGTAAGGTAAAAAATTCCATTATAGCAACAGCAGCAAAGGCTTCATTTAAGCCCGACAGTGCGAACTGTGGCAAGAGTAAACCGAAGCTCACTGGCGAAATAAACAAGCCGTGTTTTAAAGCCGTGTCACGACGCTTCTTCTCAACAATTGCAGCTACTAACATGCATAAGATGGATAATATAATCCCAATTCTGATTCTCCATCCCATGCTCATTCTTTTTGTAGCCTTTTTCTTGATTCTCTTCATTATAGGAATGTAGATACACTCATAAATGTATATCCAAATTGAAAGTGCTATCATTGAAAATAAATTCATCCAACCTGGCGGAACCTTGAATTGCGATCCAATAGACCTATCGGTTTGTAAAACTTGAAGCACGCCAAATGTGTTCTGTTGATCCATTACAATGAAACAACATATTCCTGTCATCCAAACTGGTAGAATTCCAAGCAAGCATTTCAAGTGTTCAACTTGTTGCACACTACAAAGTCTCCAACCATTTTTCGCAATACCTTCGTTGTTAAGTTCACTTGGATCGGCTATTATAGCCGCCTTATCAAGGAACTTGAACCTATCCGTCTTAACAAGCCTAATGTTTTCTGATTCTGACAATGTTGAAACAGGATCATATAAAGTTCTATCAGAAAGGTGAAGTTTGCGTTTTCGACACGCTGCTGAAATCACCTTTGCAATGTCAGTAAAAACACTCCCTTGAGGTTTTTTGTAAATGTAAGTTTTATGGCCTAACAGAAAGATGGTTATTGAGAAAGCGAGACACAACGTTGGAATTGCAAATCCTAAAGTCCAGCTTACATTTGTTTGAATATAGACAACACCGGTGAGTGCTATAACAAGTGCAATGGTGAAAGTGAAGTACCACCAATTAAAGAAACTCACTAACTGTCCTTTTCCTTTTTCTGTGTTGGTATCAAATTGGTCAGCACCAAAAGCAATGTTGCAAGGCCTAATTCCGCCGGCACCGATGGATAATAGAGCTAGACCTCCAAAGAGAACTGCTAGTTGCCAATCTTTTGGATGTTGACAATCTGGTTTTTGAACATCCTCGCAGGTAATCGGTCTCAATTGATGTATACCAGCTGTTAGTGTGATGGTCAATATACCCTATCATACAGACCAGATACATCAGTTTTCCAATAAACCTAAAAAATGATTTTTTGCTTATAATAGTGACCGAAGGAGAGTAGTAGTTAATCTTGTAGCGAGACAAATAGGTAGAATGAAAGTAATAAATAGTTAATGATATAATTAAAATCAGCATTTTTCATTAATTCTGTTACAACACATAATGATAGGTACATGAGATGAAAGCATTATAATTTGTAACTATATGTTTCTGCAGAATGGAAATATATAGAATGAAAAAATGACAAAGAAATATGTGCATGCATGGAAACTAATAAAAAAGGAAACAAAAAACATGGAAATAATTAAGGAGTTTAGATGTTAATTAATTTCATGAATTAATTACCAGAAGTGATGAAATAGAGCCATATAGGAGGGTCCTGAACCTTCCAATATAAGCATCAGAAATGAAAGCACCAACTATTGATGCAATGTTTGAAGATCCATTCCAAATTTGCACCACATTCACCACAAATATTCCACTTAGATTATAATTCGTCAGAAGATACACTGTTAGATTCGCGATCAAACTCATCGATGCCAATTTCTCGAAGGATTCATTACCTTAATAATAAATAAAAAAAAAACAGAACATTTAATGAATAATTAAGAAATCATGTTTGTAACAACATTAATATATATGATTGTAATGATTAATTAATTAATGTAGAAAAAAAACATATGTACCAATGATATATTTAATAGATCTCCATCCTCCTGCTTTTCTAGATGAAACTTCTTCTTCTTCTTCTCCTTCTCCATTAGTTGGTATTTGATCATGTTCTAACTGGAGTGCAGAAAGAGAAGCATTAGTGTACACAACATTCTCCTCCATTTCTATATCTAACTTTGTTCTACACTTTTTCTAAAATATTATTATATCTTGCATTTTGATGTATTCACACACATGCATACTGTTTTCTTTATGTTTTTTTTCTTTTCCTTTTCACTAGTGTGTCATGTGGTTGATTATTTCAAAGCAGTTAATATTAATTTTGAGGATTTTTAGGTACCATTCATCAAACAAACTTATAAGGAGGACTATTTTTTAGTCGTTAGTTCAAGATCAGATGGTTCAGATTTTATGTTTGATAATTATATTTAAAATTGCGTTGAAAATTGAATTATCTGATCTCGAATGCATAAATATTGTGGTATTTTATTGAGACTGCTGACCATATGATTGTGTTAAAGAAAATCATTCATCAAAGAAAGTTTAGATAAAAAAAGACGAAGTACTAGTAGACCGGAGAGAAACTCATTCGCGTATTGAAAGAAAAAGAAATTAACCTGAATGACCAAATTATAATAATGGAGGCAAAATGTAACCAAATTTAATCTCTAAACTTCTAATAAAATAAAACTAATCTCTAAACTAAAAGTTTACTAACTGACATACACATAAAGTGTTCAAGATAAACAAAAAAAAAAAGGATTTAAAACCATATACAACCATACCAAAACTGAACTACATAGAACTTCTTTAAGCTAAAGGAATCAACAATAAATAAAAGCATAAGCTCCAAAGAACTAAAGTTTATTAAATTTAAACTCAAGCAAAATGAGAGTATATGATCAAGTTTCCCTTCATATAGTGCCTATTATCTCCAACTCCATAGCCTTGTCCTCATCATCTTGCACCTTAGCTTTCTCAGTGTCCTTGCTGCTTATCAAATAATGGCTAGCAAAGAAATGGAAGTAGATAAAATTCAAAACACCAAGGGAAGCAATTAAATAATAATAGCAATCAAGCCTATTATGATTTATATCATGACCACCTAACCAAGGTGTTTGCCCTTTATGTGATGTTGCTATATGAACAACATTGACAATTAATGAACCAATGTAGTTAGCAATGGACAAGCTCAAAAAGAAGACGGCACCAGCAACGGTTCTCATAGATTCCGGTAATTGTAAGGTAAAATATTCCATTATAGCAACAGTAGCAAAGGCTTCGCTGAAACCCGACAGTGCAAACTGGGGTAAGAGCAAACCAAAGCTCACTGGCGAAGCAAACAAACCGTGTTTTAAAGCCAAGTCACGACGCTTCTTCTCAGTAATTGCAGCCACCAACATGCTTAAGATGGATAACAGAATCCCAATTCTGATTCTGTATGCCATGCTAATTCTTCTTGGAGCCGTTTTATTGATTCGCCTCATTATACGAATGTAGAAACACTCATAAATGCATATCCAAAATGCAAGTGCTAGCATTGAAACTAAATTCATCCAACCTGGTGGAACCTTGAAGTGCGGTCCAATAGACCTATCGGTTTGTATAACTTGAAGCACACCAAATGTGTTTTTTTGATCCATTACTATGAAAAAACAAATTCCTGTCACCCAAACTGGTAGAACTCCAAGCAAGCATTTCAAGTGTTCCACTTGTTGCAAACTACAAAGTCTCCAACCATTTTTCGCAATACCTTCGTTGTTCAGTTCACTTGGATCGGCTATTATAGCCGCCTTATCAAGAAACTTGAACCTACCTGTCTGAACAAGCCTAATGTTATCTGATTCCGATAATGTTGAAACAGGATCATATAAAGGTTTGTCAGAAAGTTGAAGTTTGAGTTTCCGACACGCTGCTGAAATCACCTTTGCAATGTCAGTAAAAACACTCCCTTGAGGTTTTTTGTAAACGTAAGTTTTATGGCCTAACAGAAAAATGGTTATTGAAAAAGCGAGACACGTCGTTGGAATTGCAAATCCTAAAGTCCAGCTTACATTGGTTTGAATATAGACAACACCAGTGAGTGCTATAACAAGTGCAATGGTGAAAGTGAAGTACCACCAATTAAAGAAACTCTCTAATTGCAGTCTTCCTTTTTTTGTCTTGGTGTCAAATTGGTCAGCACCAAAAGCAATGTTGCAAGGCCTAATTCCGCCAGCACCGATCGATAATAGTCCTAGACCTGCAAAGAGAACTCCTAGTTGCCAATTTTGTGGATGTTGACAAGTTGGTGTATGAATATTCTTGCAGCTAATAGGTCTCAGTTGATGAATACCAGCTGTTAGTGTAATGGTCAATATTCCCTGTCAAATAAAATCCAAGATTGGTTATGTTTATATCATTTGTAGCTAAATCACAGTCTCAACATGTAATAAGTTAGTCATGATTATAAATGGATAGACGCTCGAGTATGATCGCGGCGGCATAGGCCAGACTTGTAAACTTGGTGGTAGTATATAAAGTTTAATCAAATATTTGTACTACTATGTAAACCAACTCATTGCATATTAATAGAAAGGAATTACAATAATTAAAGTTAACATTTTTACATTAATTACAGCATACCAATGAATTAAAGTTAACATTTTTCTTTAATTCTGTTTCAATACATAGGGATAGGATCATAGGAACATGAAATGAAAGCATTTTATATAGAATGAAAAAAAAAATTACAATAAATATGTGCATGCCTGAAAAATTAATCAAAAATTAAAATAAGGAGTTTAGATGTTAATAATAATAATTAATTACCAGAAGTGATGCAATACAACCATAGAGGAGAGTCTTGAACCTGCCAAGATAAGTATCAGAAATGAAAGCACCAACTATTGATGCAATGTTTGAACATCCATTCCAAATTTGCACCACATTCACCACAAATAACCCACTTAGATTATAATTTGTCAGAAGATACACTGTTAGATTCGATATCAAACTCATCGAAGCCAATTTCTCGAACGATTCATTACCTTATAATTAAAAAACAAAACATTTCATGAATACCAATCATGCTTGTAACAACATTAATATATGAATGAAATGTAACATACCAATGATATATTTAACTGATCTCCATCCTCCTGCATCTCTAGATGAAGCTTCTTCTTCTTCTTGATCATGCTGTAGGTGGAGTGAAGAAGAAGTAGAATTAGTGTTCACAACATTCTCCTCCATTTCTGATGATTCTACCTCTCTCTCTTCTACTCTTTTTCTTTCTAAGTACTAGCTACTAACTATATTCCTTGATGATACATTTTACCATTTCAAATGGCGGCTCATAATGTTTTCATGGTTCCTCAAAACTAGCCTAGTAACTTGTTGGAGATGATCAACGTGTCCTTTATAATAGGAAAACATTCTTTTTGTTTTTTCATTTTATTATAGAAAAATGTTAGTTCCTCAAAATCCTATGTTGTTTAGTGTACGTGTGTGTCATTCAAAAAGATATGTGGAGACTTAGTCCAAAGGAAACAAAACGTGAATCATATGATCCTTTTTTCATTAACATTTCCATTTTAAATTACATTTTCTTTTTTAATAAAAATAGATAGATAAAAATTATCAAAAAAAAATAAAATAGATAGATAGATAAAATGCAAAAATCATCATCTCATAAGTCAGAACTCAACTGACAAAATGCTGAAATTGTTAGGCCGGACATCGTGACCCGGGTTCGATCCCGAATTTTACAATCATATATGAGTTTAATTTTGGTGGATTAGCACTTCATCCAAAACAAAAACAAAAAATGCAAAAATCATCAAAACAGTGTCGTTTTGTTTAATATTAATACGAAGGAGAAGAAGGATTGGGAGTTAGTTACCATCCAAAATCGTTTCCAAACGACATCGTTTTGCTACCTTGAGAAGGGAACAAAAACTGATGGCGAGCAGCATCTGGTAGTATCGCATCTACTCCGCCGGTCCGGCCAGTCACCGGTTTGAACCCGAACCGGTTTCATTTCTTCGGAGAACCGGTGAACCAGTCTTATAGAAAAAGTGGTTGGAACCGGCATTGTGTAAGTAAATGTGAGCGAGAGTAAGAAAAGAAGCGAGATGTGCCACCGTGACAGCATCGGGACACGTCAGCCATCATTCTAGGTCAGGACTCTTGTAAAATTTTGCGATTTTGTAAGGATAAAAATAAAATAAATTATTTAGAAAACCAAAATCAAATTTAAGTATTTTTTCAATATTTATCATTATCAAATTCATGAGTCAAAAAATTATTAGCTTAATTAGTAAAATGGTCCCTTAAAGATATTTTTGATTTTAGATTGGCCCCTTAAAAAAAAAAGGGTTCGAATAGGTCCCTTAAAAAAAAAGTCCGAATAGGTCCCTTAAAGACATCTCCGTTAATCAGTTTGGTCCCTAAAAAAAGGTCCGAATAGGACAAAACTGATTAACGCATATGTCTTTAAGGGACCTATTCCGACATTTTTTCTTTAAGGGACCTATTCAGAGCTTTTTTTCTTTCAGAGACCAATGTGAAACCAAAAATGTCTTTAAGGGACCATTTTACTAATTAAGCCAAAAAATCATTATCAAATTCAAAAACAAAAACAATTAAAAAACCTAACGAATTTTGTTTTGATTAATTACACTCTCATTTCTTGAAAGAAGTTTGAATTACATTATTTTTTTAACCGATTTTGGTAATTTATCTAAGATTTGTATTTTATTTTGTATAGTTTCATATTAGCAAGAGGGCTGATCGTGTAAGGACTGTTTGGAAAAAATCGACAATTGGAAGATACAAGTGCAACATTGATGTGTTGTTTTCGGCTCAACAAAATCGTGTGGGCTTGGGAGTGTGCATGCATTCGTGATGATGAAGGTCTGTTTGTGTTAGCCAAAACTATGTGGATTTCACCAATATGTAGTGTGAACTTAGGCGAGGCATTGAGACTCTTTCATGCCATCAATTGGGTTCATGAGCTTCAACTCCAAAGGGTAGATTTAGCACTTGATTCAAAAATAGTGGTTGACTATTTCCATAAGGGAGGGTTCGATATTACTGAGTTTGGGGATGTGTTGAATGAATGTATTCATAGTTTTAAGTCATATTTTGAAAAATCTCGTGTTGAGTTTAATAGGAGACAAGCGAATGAGGTAGCTCATGCTTTAGCCAGGGTAGCCCTATCTATAGCTCGCTCCCATGTTTTCATTGATGTACCGACATGTATAAGTCATTTGATTATGAGTGAAATGCTATAAGTATCCTTTTGTAAAAAAAATAAAATAAATTAACATATTATATATTGTTCTGGACAGGCCAACGACACATAAAGCCAATAGCCCATTTAAATCCTAAAGCCAACATTGCTTCCGTCATCATCAATGAGGTGTATTGTTCTCACAAGGCCTCATCCGCGGAGTATAAATAACACTTCTTCAGGTTCAACATACTGGTATGATACACTACTCATATTGGATAAATGATCTCTGTCATGAGATATTCATGTTTCATTCCACTCACACAATGAGACTCATAATACGGTTATGCACGTAATCTACTATATATATATATATATATATATATATATATATATATATATATATATATGTGCATGTATTAATTCATCCTTAAGATATACACATTTCACCTATTTCATACACTTTCATCTCGAGCAATTACTAACTTGAGTGTTGCCCTGCTAACATTTAGGACAAAAGTGTTCTTTTTGCGGCGGGTATTGTGACATGAATGTTGCCTGTTAGCAAAATCATCTATTTATATTTATCTTAATTCTAGCACCTTTAATTAGATTGTTTCTTTTAATTTATTCCATGTTCTAGAAACAATAGTAATTTTATTAGGTGTCATTTATTTAATACTACTGGTTGTAATATCCTTTCCCCTATGAGGGCATTGTTGTAATTTTGGAAACCCTTTTATAGTCCTTGCGGCTAGGTTGAGTGACAACAAGCAAAAACGTTATAATCATCTCTTCTCTCAATATTCTGTTTGTTCATCTCTTTAGTTTTATTTCAATGAATTCTATTCATTCATTGGAATTCCTGGATAAAACTCGGATTATTTCGATCTCCCTAATAGTCCAACCCTTCCAAACTGTTACAGAACCCAGTTTCAGAAGCAACCGTCCAACTGCAAGGGAACATCAAAAACCTCGTTAAAGCCACCAGATCAGAACCAAACTCAGCCACAAATCCCAATTTCCAAACGATTTGTTGTACCATGAAACATCGTAACAAGAGAAGAACGAGTCAAGATCCTCAATTTTCAAATATTTTCATTTCTTCTATTACTATATAATTTTGGAAATATAAATACAAAAGTGTGACATTAAATGAAGTGAAATTACTTTTATGCACCCCAAAATATTTAAAAACTTTAGTGATAAAAAAAAAAGAAAAAAATTGAAAATGGAGAGGATCCCAACTCGAAAAGAACCCCAACCAACGGAACCAGCATGATTCAATATCTTTTTCTAGAATAATTTTGAAACTTAATTTATTTTTTTTTGTGAAGAACTTAAAATTTAATTTAAAAGGGACGTGAGATTAACTTGACCAAAGAGAGGAACTTTGAGTCAAAAAATTAAAATTCATTCGCAAACCAAGTATGATTGCTATCAATGTCTGTCGTTTCTGAGAAAAATTAAAATTAAAATTAAAACCCCACTCACCTACGTGGCATCAACACCTCTTCTCATTGGTCTTAACACATTACAAACCCTACAATCACCGGCGCGTATACTTTCTAGCCTTCTCAGGCGAGTGTTAAAAGATTTCTCTTTTGAATCTCTCCCTGAACAACGGCTTCTTCACACTGTACCACCACTTTTCATATCAACTTTCAAAAAATTGTCTTTTTTCACATAAGATAAAATATAAAAAAAATGGAGTATACCCAAAGCATTCATTCACTTTCCTTTTTATATTCATGCTTCAAATTATAATTATTACTCCCTCCGTCCCAAAAAGAATGACCCAGTTGACCGAAACACGCATGTCAATGCATAACTTTGGCGACTAATATCTTTAATTGTATAATAGTAAAAATTATAAAAAATTGATATTTTGAAAATACTCATCGAGACGAATCTAACAACATCTTATATGTTAATATTTATTTTTATTTATTAATAGAAAAATATGGTCAAAACAATATATATGAATAGTGCATATATTCAAAATGGGTCATTCTTTTTGGGACGGAGGGAGTACTGTATTTAGTTAAACAAAAAAAAAAATAAAAAAATATACTGTTAAAAAATTGATTATGGCACTCTTTGCTAAGTCCAATAAGCTAGCTTATAGCTTATTGAACTAGCTTATAAGCTTGTTTGAAAAAAATATGAAGTGTTTGGTAATGAGCTTCTCTAACTAGCTTATAGCGTTTTTTGATATGCTATTTCAAGTAGCGTATGAGCTTATAGCTTATAGCTTTTTCATTTTATTCCATATTTAATCTCATTAATTTTATTTATTTATTTTTTAAAAATTATAATAACTACCCACTAACACTTACCAAAAAAAAAAACACTACCCACTAATCATGTATTTTTATGTCATTTTGTACTTACAACAGCTAAATTTGCCAAACACTTTAATTTTATTCTACTAGCTTTTCAGCTATCAGCTATAAGCTAGCTTTTCAGCTATAAGTTAGCTTATCAGCTATCAGCTAGCTTATAGCTTATTTTTACCAACCAGAGCCTATATAGTTTCCATGAGCTTAACTCAATTGGTAAGAGACATACTATCTTCGGCCTTAATTATAAGAAAATTTCCACTTTTTAGATTCATTTGATAACTAATATATCTGGTCTATAATTAAGGCCAAATACAATATCTGAAAAGTGCATATTTGATTATAATTAAGGTCGGAGGGAGTAATATTTTATATGCAGAGATTGAAATTCGAACTCCAAACACTTCATTTATCCATATTAAAGGTGAAATTTCTGATTGTTAAATTACGGAGAGTTTGAGTTTGAATATGAATCACACTATTTTATTCACTAAATATTTTAAATTTTAAATTTTTTTTGCACTGGTAATGTTTTTCTTATTATTTTTAGTTCAAATCTCAAACTAAAAATCATGGAACCCCCTTTTTTGGTCTACATTGTCATCACACTCACTCCACCCACTAGTTCAAAAAATCATCACTTCAACACTCTCTCTCTCTCTCTCTCTCTCTCTCTCTCTCTTTGAGTGTTGCAAGTGAAAGTGTTTTCATTCCCACCATTCAACTTCAAAACCCTCATTTGATTGAGACTCTTCAAAATGGAAATCACCATTGTAGCTTGTGCTTTCTTACTGATTTTCACAACATTTTTCAACCCTTCTTCTCTTGCTCTCACCCAAGATGGTAAGAACTTTCTTCTTCAAACCCTATTTTATGTTGTACTGAACTTTTTCCAACAAGTTTCTATTTTTATGTACTTTGTCACAATAATTGTATTTACTATTTAGTACTTTTCTACCCATTTTTGTGATTTTGTTTAAAGTTTTAAACTTTAAGTGTTTTTTATTAAATTTGTTAGGTCAAACGTTGTTGGAGATCAAAAACACTTTGAATGACACTAAGAATGTTCTTAGCAACTGGCAAGAGTTTGATGAGTCTCATTGTGCATGGACTGGAATCTCATGTCATCCTGGTGATGAACAAAGAGTTCGCTCAATGTATGTATTGTAACCACAACTATGTTTTTCATTCTATTATTTGTTTTTTTCTCACTTTCTGAGCTGAATATGAAACTAAATTTGTCTTGTGTTGTTCAGAAATCTACCATATATGCAGCTTGGGGGAATAATATCTCCCAGCATTGGTAAACTGAGTAGACTTCAGAGATTGTAAGTACAAAATGTTCTTCTTTGTATCATTGGTGCATTTAGTTCTTTAGATTATTGTCATTCTTATTTTATTCAATGGTTTAATGAATTAGGGCGCTTCATCAGAATGGCTTGCATGGAATCATTCCTACTGAGATTACCAATTGTACTGAGCTTAGAGCCCTGTAAGTGAAAATCGAAAATTGTTCACTTTCTATGAAGCACGGACACTCCTTGGATTAGGCGTGTCCCTGTGTCTGACACACATCGGTGTTGGACACTGATACTTAAAATTACATTGAATTGTGTCATTTTCTCAAATTATTATGGGTGCCGAAGTGTCAGGTGTCTATGTCCGTGCTTCATAGCTTCTTTGCTAGAAATTTTCCTTGTCTATTTCGTTTTTTTTTTTCCTAATACCATGATGGAATGATTCATTTGACTCTATTGAAAGGTACTTGAGGGCTAATTTTTTCCAAGGAGGGTTACCAGCTGGCATCGGAAACCTTTCATTTTTAAATATATTGTAAGTCCCGCTCTCTTGTTTTATTACGATTTACGGTCCCTTTATAATGAAATGGATTGATTTCTAGTTTTTCTTAATAGCTATGGACCTAACTATCTTATTTCAGCTTTCAGTTCAATTGAATAGTTTTAGTTACTCAACTGCATTTTTAGTTGTTTTCATTTATGATTTTGATGCAAACTTTAAATACAGGGATGTATCAAGCAATGGATTAAAAGGATCTATTCCTTCCTCTATTGGTCGTCTCTCACATTTGCAAGTTTTGTAAGTAAATTTAGCATTTATAGCTCAGTGTCATAATGATACTGAAAACCAATTTTCAGTAATGCTGATCTTCCTTGTTGTATTAGGAACCTGTCTACCAATTTCTTTTCTGGTGAAATCCCTGACATTGGAGTACTAAGCACCTTCCAGAAGAACTCGTATGTATTCTTTCCTCGTAATCCTTGTAATGTCATGTGGTTTAGCTGATGCGTTGTAGCCATTAGATCAAATCAAACATGATTTGGAATTTTCTGAGATTTTGTAATGATAATGAACAAGTCTACTTTTTTTTTATTTTTTATGTGCTGTAGTATGGTGATGAGATCAGAAACTTGAATAGGATTATAGTTACAAATGTTTAAAATCGCTAGAGTCTAGTAATAGTGCAAGTTTTGTAATTCCTTATAAGATTATTAAAAGTAATGTGAGTTGTGGTTTTCTCTAGTTTCTCGTCTATTAAGAGTTGGTTGTATTGCCGACTGCTAGTAATTGTTCAGATTATTGTTTTTCCTGTTATTTTGTGTTTGTTCTATGCATTTTGGGGAACAAGTTCGTTTCATTGCATGTTTATACTGCTAATCATTAATTAATTTCATATGAATAGGTTCTTTGGCAATTCAGATCTTTGTGGAAGGCAACTAGAAAAGCCATGTCGAACATCACTTGGTTTCCCTGTGGTGATACCACATGCCGAAAGTGACGAAGCTGCAGGTAAGAATAAGACAAATCCTTAGATTGATTTCTAAGTACTATCTTGTATGAGTTACTATAGTAATAGCTTATTTCCATGTTTAGTAGTTTACATTTGCCTGAAATGTATAATAATTTAATTTAAATCTATGCAGTCCCTCCTACTACCAAAAGATCTTCACATTACATGAAGGCTGTGCTAATTGGGGCAGTGGCAACTTTGGGTCTCGCACTTATCATAACCCTTTCATTACTCTGGATTCGTTCGACATCAAAGAAGGAAAGAGCTGCTAAGAAATACATAGAAGTCAAGAAGCAAGTTGATCCATCAGCTAGTAAGGGCGATATCTCAATTATGACAAACTCACATTAACAACAGAAGAATAAAAAAACTCATTCTTTGTAAATTCTAACTTATTCTTTTAACAGGCGCTAAACTTATTACGTTCCATGGTGATATGCCATACACATCATCTGAAATCATAGAAAAGCTGGAGTCTCTAGATGAAGAGGATATAGTAGGGTCAGGAGGATTCGGTACTGTTTACCGAATGGTGATGAATGATATTGGTACATTTGCTGTTAAGCGAATTGACCGAAGCCGGGAAGGGTCTGATCAAGTGTTTGAAAGGGAACTAGAGATCTTGGGCAGCATCAAGCACATAAATTTAGTAAACCTACGTGGTTACTGCAGGCTACCTTCTTCAAGGCTACTTATCTATGATTATGTGGCCTTAGGCAGCTTAGATGATCTCTTGCATGGTATGCTAATTATTCATTTATATACACTCAATTATTTTCCCTAAGACAGCTTAAATGATAGACTAACTCTTGAATTGGTCATATTTTCCTCAGAAAATACCGAACGACAACCCTTGAATTGGAATGATCGGCTAAAGATAACCCTTGGTTCTGCCCGGGGTTTGGCATACTTGCACCATGAATGTTCCCCGAAAATTGTGCATCGTGACATAAAGTCTAGCAACATCCTTCTTAATGAAAACATGGAGCCTCACATCTCTGATTTTGGTCTTGCAAAGCTCTTGGTTGATGAAGATGCACATGTTACCACGGTGGTTGCTGGCACATTTGGCTATTTGGCACCAGGTATGTATTTTGTAGCTCTGAATATTTATCTTGTCTTTTGTGCGTAAAGTCACCATATTACATTTAAGCATGGTGGTCTTTAGTTACATCTTTGAAATATATATGCAAAGTCTTTTATATTTTTTTTTTGTTGCATTGATTTCCTGGCTATAAATCAGTTGCACAAAAACTCTCGGCTATAATGTTAACTGTATATGCATTATGGTGCAAGTATTTGTTAACAATGTTACAACCGTGAAATCAAAATTAAGCATCTTCAGCTCTTTGACATTATAATTGTCACTATTATAATCTGCTGAAAGAGGGGCAGCCATCGAGGTTTTGAAATTGGCGATGTCTTTTTGAAGAACTTTATTATCTGCAGTATAATATGGTCAAGCTATTCTATATTACGATATTGAAATCAATATCATATATGTATGCACTTGGTAGTTAGTCGGCTGCTTATTAATTAATTTAAAAATATTATTAGATGCTTAACTGATACTTCAAAGTAGATTTTGGATATCTCGGTAAACCAACTGAATGATTTATGGTTTGTTATTTATACATCGATCAGAGTATCTACAAAGTGGGAGAGCCACTGAGAAGTCAGATGTATACAGCTTTGGAGTTTTATTACTCGAACTTGTAACTGGAAAGAGGCCTACGGATCCTTCCTTTGTCAAGAGAGGCTTAAATGTTGTTGGTTGGGTAAGCTTTTAACTTATTCAATACATATCCTTGGTAACATGATGAGAATTTTCATACATAATTTTGCTGAAGTTTTGGCAATTAATTTTTGCAGATGAACACATTATTGAAAGAAAACAGATTGGAAGACGTGGTTGACAGAAGATGCAGTGGTGTCGATGCTGAAACTCTTGAAGTAATTTTGGAGCTAGCAGCAAGATGTACTGATTCAAATGCAGATGACCGTCCATCGATGAATCAAGTATTGCAGTTGCTGGAACAAGAGGTCATGTCTCCTTGTCCAAGTGAATTTTACGAGTCCCATTCAGATCACTGATAATGGCTAATGATGCATACTTTCTTCCCATTTGCGGCTTGGGTTTGTAGAAAAGTTTTGTACCAAATGTTGTAACAACCATTTGTAAATAGATTTGTAATTTATCTCCTTGTCCAAAACAAAACCAAAAGGACAACTTGGAGATGGCAGTGGTTTTTGGTATTTGGAATGATGTTTTTCCGTTCTCGGCTTCTTGCTACAGAAGGAAATGTCATCGTTTTTTGTTCTTGCACTCATGAGCATTGGGAGACTAATCAAGTTGTTAGTTAAATTCGGTCTATCTATGGACAATTTTGCAATATTTGCCATGTTGTTCCTGCTTTCTTTTTAGTTCTACAGCAGTTTAGTTTTGTTCTGCCAAATGTTCACAAAAAATTCTCAACAAAAAGGCAAAACAAAATTAAAAACCAATGATTTCAGCATGTTTCATTATTGTTTTCTAGTAATTTAGTGTATTTGGAATGGTTATGAGTAGTTTGAGGTTCATTTTGTTTTTCAATAGCTTCTTATAATTTTTAAAAATTGGTTTGAAAAAAAGAACTTTACAGAACAAAGACTTGAAGTCAAAATGAAGAACTCCCCTAACTACCCCCAATATAAGTTTTTTTTCTTCTTCTAATAACCCTTGTTTCGGACTGACCAATGGACCAAATCTGACTTCATCCTTGGATCTGCTCTGGCTCACAATGGCTAATCAGTTTGCAACGCCTCCCAACGGCTACCAAATTTTGACATCGATGAGCGCTCGTTTTAGTAACAGGCTATTCCATGAATGTCCAACAGCTCATTTCCAGAGCGCCTATGCAAACAACTCTTCACAGCAGCATTAGGTATGTTATCTTATCCTCAAAATTTCCACTCTTGCTCTCGTAGTGACTTCAACAGATTGTTTACAGATTCATCCTTTATCACTTGATGAAAGTTGTTCCAGTTCGGTCTACGATGACCTCAAAACCCAATGTAAGTTTGAATGTAAAAAAAACTTTATTCCACCTAAAAAAAAAAACTTTAAAAAAGTATATTTTAAAAAAGAGTGATTTTTGAAAAAATGTGGAGCAGAGAAAATTGTTTAGAGGAGAGATTGGATGAAGACCACAAAGTGAGAAGAGGTAGAGGTACTCCTAATACTAATAGTAATAGTCGTGTGTACAAGATAAACCATGGTTTTGTTTTATTGTATTTTGCTTATATATATGCCACAAGTTTCAATCAATTAATTAATTAATTTAATAAAGGTTGTAATTGGAGTGATTATTAAGTTAAGGAAATACTAGGAAAAAGGTGGGTGGTTCCGTGGTTTTTGTTATTGGTTGGGTGACCTTTGGGGGTTTTGAAAGGCTAATTTGTGTCTCAATGCCAATGGTCGTGTCTTTTCTCGTTTTCTTAATCCTACATGCAACCCTGTCATGTTGAGTTCTATAGAGGGAATTAAGGACTTGTGAGTTTTCTTCATTTTAAGATCAATAAAAATGCTCCTAATGTCTTCTTCTTCAATTGTTTGTGGTAGTAGTAGTACCAAATTTATGGTACCATTATCATTACCACCATCTTTTAACATCAAACATAGGAAGAAAGGATTGGTTTTTGATTATTGTGGTTTTAATAAAAATAATAAAGTACTAGGAAGAAGGCATGTGGTTATTAAGGCATCAAGTGACGTGGCATCACCTTCCTTCTGGGAGAATTTCAAACCTCCCAAATCCTCTTCCACTCATTCCTTCAGTGACATTCTCTGGCCTTCTGCAGGTATGCTACTAATTTCTTTCAACCTTTCCTTTATTTTTATTGTTCTTTTGGATCATGTCATTTTTAGATTGCAATGATATGAAGAATATGAAACTCATTTGTACTAACCATCTTACTAATTATAGTGCTAAATAGATTTAGAATCATTATTAGACACAGTAACTAATCACATCAACATATTTAAATAATTTTAAGCATAATATAGTATATTGTCAGTTTAATAGAGTTCAGTGACCTTTTGTCCTCGTTAGCTTGGTTCAGTTGGTAGGGACATCACATATATTATGCAGGATCCAGAGTTTGAACTCGGAACACTCCATTTATTTACCTTTAAAGTGGAATTTCTAGCCACTAGACTACTAGACAAAAAAACAGAAGAGTCAATAACCTTTTTGAGATAATCCTAATCTCAGGAACCTATTTGAGAATGTCATACAAAATCAAGGACTAATTTGGTGGTTTACTCATATGAGTTAACTAAGTGGTTGAATTGAAGTGGTTAAGGAGCTTCAATGGATACGAATTGATCGGGAACACGTGAGTTGATTCTGTGTCAGACTTTATTTACCTAATGAACAAACTCCCAAAGTATTAAGAGCCAAAAAAATAGATATTATGAATTTAATTACTGTACTTTGCAACAATAGTATAAAAGGTACATACATTAATTATATCTGGTATGGATATCTTTATGCAACTTGTAATAAAATATGTTATAACAGCTTGACAACAGAGTTAAATATGATTAACAACTATAATTTTCTTACCCTATCGGTACACCAATGTTATGATCTTGAAAAATCATTCTTCCATTACCATTATTTTAACTACCTCAATTATACAGGTCTGAAGATCACTTATTAATATCTTTTGGTATAAAAATCTGATGACTTTAAATGTTTCTCCTTTTGTTTGTGCTTATTAAAATCATAAGGGGCATTTGCAGCAATGGCCATATTGGGAAAACTGGATCAGTTATTGACACCAAAAGGTCTCTCAATCACAGTTGCACCATTAGGAGCAGTTTCTGCAATCCTCTTTGCCACTCCCCAAGCCCCTTCTGCACGGGTACTACTACTGTTACTACCTCTTTGATACAGTGATATGTGACACAGACACGTACACCACACATGACACAGACACATGAATACTGATAATAATTTTAAAACATTAGTTAAATGTGATCACATGTGTTGTAGGTGTTGGACACCGGACACACTTTCGATCATAAGTGTCTGCTTCAGAGATACAATGTCTAAATCGAGTTTCTTAAAATCACCTAATTGTGATTATGCAGAAGTACAATATGTTGATGGCCCAAATAGGTTGTGCAGCCATTGGTGTCTTAGCGTTTACATTATTCGGACCTGGATGGCTAGCCAAGAGTGCTAGCGTTGCAGCTTGTGTTGCTTACATGATTTACACAGACACTATTCACCCCCCAGGTATTTTTGCTTCTTTGTGGTTTGAAACAAGTATCTATCTCCAGCATTATTAAGCCCGCAAACTTTGCTGAATGTACAGCCGTAAGCATGCCGTTGCTTTTCATTGATGGTGTTAAGTTGCAACACTTGAGTTTCTGGTATGTTTTGTATCCCGGTGCAGCAGGATGCATTCTACTTTGTTTCATTGTAAGCAATCTATCTATCTACATATTAATCTATTTTTACTATCAATAAAATAATGATTTAGTAGATACGTACGTGTCCATTCTTTTGAAAACTAAACCAAACATCGAACTAATGAGATCTCCAATTCATGGTTCAACTGCTTTAAACCGTTCAAACCGTAGGCAGTTACGGTTCATGATTCAACCAATTGAACTGTCCATATTCTGCACATGTCATCTTATTATTTTGTTTTCGCCAAAAACGAGTTTTTAGTATTCGGTTCATCGCTACTATCTTTTACTTAATCTATAGCATCCATGTCTCCCTTTCTCCCGCAATGAGTTCCTCATTGCAAGTTTACTAATTGGTAGACCTGAATTTTTTGTTCAGCAAGAGGTTGTTCTATACATGAAGAAAAATTTCAAATTCTGATCCTACTTTTCACAACCATGATTGATTGCTACATCTCATTAGCTCCGTTGGTAGCCAAGGACTATCCTTCTGCTATATCTTCAAAATTCCAATTTGAAATACCGAAGGTCGCAGGAGAACATTCTTAGATCAGAATTCAAAACTGTAAGTAGTGAGCATCCTCCAACCGAAAATAAAATAGTGTCCTAGATTTTCTTCCAGAACCAAAGCTCCAGTGGAAATTATGCGGACGGTTCAAATTTGCTGCTCTCAAATTGCAACATTGTATCGGAATGAGTTCATTGTGTGTATATTGTATCTTATCTGTAATTTTATTGACAATATTACTTGTATACATTGCTTCTCAATGGTTTCTCATCTGTTATCTTGCTTATAAAGTTTCTATTGAAATTTTAACCAATGCCTTGTAAATACAATTTTCAGTGAAGTTTTTTTAATAGCTTTTTTAACCAGTGTCTTAGCAGAAAACAATGTGAAAATAAAAAATACCCTCAAATAGAAAATGTTATGCAACAAATCCTTTTGTGCTAGCAAGAAAAAACCAGATGACAATTGAGTGGTATGATGGTATCCCCAAAAACCCTCAAAGCAAGACCGTGCATAAGAAATTTCAGAATCCATGTTACCACTGCAAGTCCAATGCAACACCATTGGGTGACGACCATGGATCATTAAAATTAAAATATGCAAAAGCCATCACCATTAGTCATTCGAAAAGATCATACCACAGAAATTCCGCCGTTGCGAGCTCTTCGCCATGAACTAGCGCACCAGAAATTTGAGCTGACAACGGCTATGCAAAGCCTTCAAATAACATGACAGTATGTTGCCTAGGTACGTGTATGGTACCGGTATCCGATACAGGTGCCGGTACCAGGTACGAAGTACGACATTTTTAGAAAAATTAAGATACGGGTTCGTCTGGATATATATATTTTTTTATGTAACTATATAAATAAAATTCCCGTGTTAAAACAAATAATTAAACATAAAAAAAAAAAAATCATACTTTGAGAGTAATTCAATTTCAAATTGTTCATATGACAACAAAAGATCAAAATTAAAAACAATTTGCTCAAAAAGAACGGTCTCTAGTTCATGTTCATCGAGAGAACGTGTAGGTAACCTTGTTATTTATTTTGTATGGAGTATCTTGATCCATGAATTAGCTATTATAGTGACTCAACTATGATCATGATAAAGTTAAAGGAACCATGGGAGGCCACTAGTATATAGTAATATTCAACCATAGATTCGCGGCATACACTACCAAAATTGACATATAAATTGCCTTTATTTATTGGGTTACCTACATCAGCCACAGTACCATAAAAATGTGTGGTTGGTGTCAAGGTTTGTTACAATTTATTTGTTGTCAATAATCTAGTGATTCGTTTACAAAATATATCGGAGACCAGTTGTGATGAGAAATACTTAATCAATAATGCAGCCACAATTCTGAATAAAAAATATTAGAATATTGTTTTAGATTAAATCATCAAGATCTAAAATATTTAGTATATCAATTATCAATTTTATTTTAGTATATTAAGCTCAAAATCTTTATGTTTTTTATTTTTTAAATTATTTTTTTAATAAATATGGAGGATCAAAATTGCAAGGAAAATATGGGGGTGTGGTGTGGGGAGGGGAAATTGCAGATTTATTATAGTTGAGAGGTCAAAACTGCAATTAAACTCAAATTTTAATATAATCTTTTTTATGTTCAAGAAATTTTAATATAATCTTTTTTTTGGTCAAGAAATTTTAATATAATCTTAATTATTATTTTTCAATTATATCATCTTATTAATACCATGAGTGTCACTCCCATATTTTTAACTTTTCTTCATTAAGTCCATTTGCCATATTTTTTGCTTCTAGAAAAAAAACTTATATTAATGGAAACAAAAAGTGAGTATAATTAAGGAACAAGGACAATAGGAGGTGGTGAGAGAAAACATTGTGAATGTGGACCCACTAGTAAGGGTGTAGATGAAATGAAGAATCTGGGCAAACACAAGGGACATGTTGAACCACTACTTAAAAATCCACTTCCACGTGAATCAATGGAGGAAAAGTCCAATTGCCAACCTAGATTAAGACCAAAGACAGATTCCAAAGTTGTGATAGTAATGTTGAGGTAAGTATCTAAATTCTTAAGGTTTTGGATAAATATTTATGTGTATTTAACTCACTTGTATTGTTGCGCTCTTGACTCGATTTGATCGAGCTCTTTGTATTAAAGCTTATTCAAGATCCATTAATCTACCTAATAATAGATTACCGCTATCCAAATAACTTGAGTCACGCTCTAAAAATGTTGAGTCCTAAAAGTGAGAGGAGTGTTAAAGAGTTCCAATTTGAGTGAGACGGGGCATGAAATTAGGTTTATAAGGGAGGATAGTTAGGGTAGAGCTAAAACTCTATTCTAGATGATATTTATTCAACGATTAATGAAAACAAACCATATAAGTACATTCGTATATGTGATATTTACAATTAATTTTTTTAATCAAATTTTATTTTTATATATATATATATATATATATATATATATATATATATATATATATATATATATATATATATATATATATATATATATATGGGTGCGTTTGATCCGCTAAAAAACAGGGCACTGCACTGGACAACTTTTGTTGTACCCTATTTGATTTGTAACTGGTTATGAGACTGGACAAATTAAGTAGCAAGAGACAGGACAAAAACAAGATTTTTTGTCCACACTAAATCACAGGACAACTTTTTATCCACAGTACAACTATAAAAATACGAAAATACCCATTTTATTTTCGAATATAAAAATATTATCGCTCTATATCTCTCCGGTACAATTTTGTTCTGCCCTGTATTATCTTGTTTTATCCTGTATTGTTCTGTCCAGTTCTTGCTATTTTACAAATCAAACGAACCCAGTTTATTCTCCTTATTTGTTTGATAATTTGAAAAAAATAGGATTAAGAATTTTACTAATGAAGACATAGGCACCTGGATAGTTTAGTTTCCTTAAAAAAATCTATTAATTATGTATAAAAATAGTGAAAAATTATAGTGATGTATCCATGAATAGAAGGACAAAATTGACAATCACTTTCATATTTGGTATGAAGTGTACAACACATGTGATGATCCCCATTAAAAGCCACGTTGTGAGAGGTCAACGTCATTTTGGGCCCATGCATGATGTGCAGATTCCACTCTGGACACTTTCATTGGCCAATTTCGTAAGGTTGCCCTTAATCTTCTTCGTTTCTTGCCCTCATAAATTTGCCTTTTTTGTTTGACTAGTAAAAAAAAAATTAGAGAGAAAAATTGTTGCAAGATGACACGTGTGGTTAATCTCATGCGTTCACGTGATCATAATCTTGTGAATCCCTTCCAAAGTGGGTTGACCTGGTTGGTACGAAATGCGGGGAATGGTTTAAAGTTTTAAACCCTTTGTATTACGAGAGGACATGACACGTGCCACCTTGAGAGTGGATCTTTTTATGTTATTTCTCGTTCGATCATTTTAGATTTAACACAGTTACTGCATCAACACAATATACTCTGGTTACCTGTTTGCCGATCAAAATATATTATGTTAAATTGTCAAATTTAGATTTTATCTCTTGCAATGTTCACGAACTTTGATTTACCCCATTTAATAGTTTTTAATGATCCAGTCAGACTCCTTAATGTAGCATCAGGGGTTAATGGGCTTTTGCCCTCTATGTAATAAAAAATAAAAAAGGAAATCTTCATATTACAAGAGGAAAATCGCAAAAAAAAATATTATAGGGGGTAAATTAAAACTCACCCATATTGCGGGAGGTAAATACCTATTAATCCTAAAATTGCTTGATTATTATAAAATTTTGATAAATGATTTTAAAACTTAAAACTTATTTCCGACGAGATTGGTAACTCAAGCATATCAACCCACAAACGTGTGAGACAAACCTTTCACCGCGCAACCATCTTCATAAGTACCAAACATCTTGTTTTACTCATTTAGTTTCCTATTTGAACTTCTTTGTGAATTTAATCAAGATCAACATTCTCAACCAGAAGACATTAATTCTTTTTTAAATACATTAGAACCGAAATTTCATTAATTTACAATGCAACAAAATGTGGTACAAAAGCCGACATTTCTCAACCATTTCGAGTATGAAATGTAATGGAGCCAACTTGCCATTGCTCTGACTTTATTAAGCACACAACACAACTATCTTACTCACTTTTAAAGTCTTCACAAAAAGAGTAAATACTAAACATAATCAAAACATACATATATATGCATATTACAAGAAAAAAGAAAAGAAAAAAGGAAATATATATATGGATCCAATATATCTTGTATCACGGTCGGGTTTGCAAAGTTAAGGCAGTTCAATGTGATTCTGTCAAATTCACCGTACATCGATCCATATAGCTAGTAGTTAGACCACGGCCAAAGAGTATGATGATCTTCCTCTTGAAATCCAAAACTAGACGAACCGTGTGGCGGGTCGGAGTAATTAACATCTTCAAGTTTTGTAAAGATGTTATAAGGAGGCAATAAATTGTCTTCTTCATCTTGTGATGATAGATCAGATTGATATTCATGTTCAAATACATAAGATGAATCACATGTCTCCAACACTCCATCCGTGTAACGTGGGCTGTCACAATCCAATATGTCACTCCTTGCTGAACTAATATCTTCAATTTTGTTATTATTATTATTATTACAAGTTTCAACAATTGACAATTTGGATCCTTCACCCTCATCAGAAACTGAATTCATTAGTGGTTTTTGCAGTAATTCTTTTGTTTCACTTTCACCTTGTTTGAATTTTCCCTCTTGTAATTTCTCTTTTGCAAGTACCTTTTCACTTAGGCTTGCCACCTATATTGAAACACCAAAAAAAAAACCACATGTTATCTAAGTTGTACAAAATTTTATATGAACCACAACTTCAAGAGTTTTTTATGTCACATAAATTTTGATATCAACCGTCTAATATAAAATTTAACGGTTGAGATTGTTTTAATTTGACTTTACTATTGTGCAATCTGAATTGTCTTATCACAAAGTAATAGCGAGATAAAAAAATATGTGTAATTTGATAATTTGTTTACTACGTCTTAATTGTGACCGCGATTTAAGACCTTATTAATATGAAATGTAGTTAATTCAACATAATTGAATTCGAGCTAAATATAATTTGATTAATTTACCTCAGCTTGTAATCTCTCTTTCTCCTTGAGGATGTTATCATAATCAGTTTTAAGAGACTCATAGCTATCATTAAGAGTTTCATAATCCTTCTCAAGCTGTTTGGTCTTCCACCTTGCACGGCGGTTCTGAAACCAAATAGCAACTTGTCGTGGCTGCAAACCAAGGTCTTTAGCTATCTTGATTTTCCTATCTGGTTCAAGCTTGTTCTCAACTTCAAAGCTTTTCTCAAGAAATTGAACTTGATCCACCGAGAGACGCCGCTTCTTCTCCGATTGATGAAAGTACTCATCCATCTCATCGTCTCCATTTTCATCGAGGTCAAATCCGGTGAAGAAAGACCTATTGCACCTTTTCCCTCCTTGAACATCTTCAAAACTCACCATAGATCTTGAACCTATTAAAAAAAAAAAATATCATCACTATCTATCAAAATTCAAAACTCCATAAATAAACTAGTCAACTTTTTAAATAAAAGTCCGCGACTACGATCTAAACTATGTCTTCAGAGTTTTTGATATCTTTGCGATCGAAATAGTTGATATGACCTTATCTAACAACAATTTTTTGTAATATCAAAGATCGCGATGCATCAGTCTATTTAAAATCTTGAAACTAGTCAAAGTTTTAAATAAAGATCCACAACCGCGATCTTAATGAAGACATCAGAGTTTCTGATGTCTTTATAACTGCAAAGCCTATATGATCATATCTTAATATAACTTTTATAATACCAAGAATCGCGATAAAAAGATAACTAACCGAAGAAAGGAACGGAAGAAGAAGAAGAAAGGAAAAGAGAATCAAGAGGTTGTTGAGAAGTGTTGTTTGCACGAGGAATTTGTTGTTGATTGTGAAACAACATATTCATATTTGAAATATTATTTGCAGGAGCATTTGTGAAAACTCTTCCACCCGCCATAAATAGATATATATTATCACAAAAGCTAAATTCAACAAAGTATATTTGTTTGTTTTTATGTTAACATGCTACTAAATAGCTACGAAGTAGCTAGGTAGGTAGAATTATGAATGAAAATCTAAGACTTATGGCGAAAGAAGCTTGTAATGATGATTTCAGTGATGTGAGATTGAGAAGTGTGAGAACAACGACAGGGTATACCCATCTCACTCCGATCAAAAGAAGACAACAAAGGGAGACACGATTTAAAGTTTCAATGGAACAAATTTAGAAGCAAACAAGAGATGAACAGAGACAGAGACAGAACCAGTGGCTATCTTTTCTTTCTCTTTTGATTTTTGATTTTTTTTTTTCTGAGAAAAAATGAAGTGTGTTGGGTTTATATTAACTCTTTTGGATTGGAAGAAAGTGTGTACTTACTTTCATGTCCTTTTTGTTAATTATTATTATTATTATTATTATTGTGTAATAATTCATGATTTACTTGATTTGGTTTAATTTTTCTCACCAACCCTTGGCTTCTGATTTTTTTTTCTTTTGTCTCTTCTCATGTAAATGGTAGATGAGACCACGTGATTAGTATGTAAGAAAGGTTTTTTTAAATATAATTTGATTACAGTATCACTATTTTCATTTTTTATTAACAAAGGTAGGATAAATTGGTGCATAAAATTTGTGATATAATAAATTAAAATGAAATTAATGATTATGGATTAATTTAGTAATCATTTTTTTTTTGTTTTTAAAAATTAACTTATTTTGAATTGGACCAAACGTATAACTTATTAAAATTTTAAAGGTCCAATAATCTATTAAAGATCTTTTCGGGGTGATTGCAAGTTGCAAGTACCACCTTCACTTCGGAGGAAATGACATTTACATAATAGTTCGGTTATTCTTATCTGGTTCACTTCATATCACCTTCCAGACTTCCACTAAAGGTGATTATATTTAGGTACGTAGTATCGAATACAAAATAAAACATATTTCTCAACCGAGATTCGAACATTAATTCATAAATTGTGAGAGATTTACTCATTGCATCCGACTCAATTCTCATTAGTAGTCAATAATCATTTAATATAGTTAGTTCATTTGATAAAGAGTTCAATCATATTCCACTAAAATTTGAGTTTAATCATTTTTTTTTCTTCTTTGGTACAAGTTTAATCAAATTATCAGCATAACAACTTCATTAACAAATACATATAAATATCTATGTCAACTTTCTATAAATCTTAAAATCTAACGTAACAATGATAAATCTCCATAATTCAACATAAATTTTTTATCATAAAAAATAATCTTAGGTGAAACGTGTTACACAACTTTATCATCAAAATATTAATATTATTACTATTAACTTTTCTTATTTCCATAATTTAAACAATTGATCTTATACTTAGAGATTGATTAGTAATCTCATGTGAATATGTGATGATAGTTGACTTCAAGTGTTGTGTAGACCAGGTAAGATGGGTTTGTTGGTGAATATCCTTTGTTTACCACATGATCAATTGTTTGTAGGAGTGTATGAAGACGTCACACACATCTTTTCTTTTTTTTTTTCGCGAGCAGTATCCGATCCACTCCACTGGACCGTCTAATCTGCTTCGAGGGTCAGTTATGTCATTAAGTGGTTTCAGCCACTTCTGATCACAGTTGCAGGAAATCAAATCGTGCTCCTCCCTACCAAATTCAACGAAACCATTAAACCACCTAATATATTTCCCCTTTCATCTATAGAGAATCTAGTCGGCAGATGCCTCTTAATTAGCAAAGTTTGAGATTTATTCATTAATATTTTATTTTTTATTTATATCTTGTTCATCTTTCTTGTCTAGATTCAATGTGTGTTATGTTGCTTTCGACCAGATGGTATAACATCTTTTCAATTTATATATCAATTGTTTTTTAACTCAAAATTTGTTCTTATTGTAAATGCCGAAAATATATGGAAATTACAGCTTTCTCCACTCTTCAAAGTTGGTTGCAATGTGAGACAAGGATGCTGATATTGCCATGTTGTTTATATAAATTAAATAAAAAATGTTTTAAAAACAAAAAAAAATGTTTTTAAAATAAATAAAATATTTTTTTATGAAAAAAATTATAAAAAATGTTTTTTTAATAATTAAAAAAAAGGCAAAGCTGTTTTTTCTTAAGAAGCCAAAAAAATATGCTATATATTAAAATAAAATTAAGCACAAAATGTGCTTAACTAAAAAAAAATTTAAAAAGTTGATAAGGACTACAAAAAATACAAAAACATTAACATTCAAAAACTCATCCACATTCTAGACAAGACAATAGATTTAACCACCACATATTCAAATCATAATGAAAACTTTTCTTTCTATACTTCAACCACCATCACGATAATCTTTTCACCTTGTCAAACAACATCTTCACGGAAGAATATTTATGAGCAAAAATCATATTGTTTCTTTACTTCCAGAGAATCCAACAATAAGACAATCAAACCGCTTGTAAACCTGAGCAAGGCAAGACTATCTTACTTTACTTTGGCGTGGGAACGTAAGGGGATAACCTAATAAAGCAAGCAAATACTTGGACAAGTGAAGTTACTTGGCCCAGAAGCAAGAAAAGAGGAAAAAACAGCAAAAAAAGGCAAAAACGTAATAAACAACGCAAGCCATCGTACCTACGATGAAGTCCAGCGTGGCGCGATGAGAAGGCGGTTTAAATTGAAGAAAATCTGCAACAAATCTATTCCATCGTACCACGGTGGGTTGTCATCGTGGCACGATGATGACTTGAAAAGCACGGAGAAAATCCTGAAGAAATCTTCCATCATACCACGATATGATCCATCGTGGCCACGATGAGGCGAAAATACACGCCATCGTGGCCACGATAGGTGCAATGGACGCGCAGAAAAAACTCAAACTCAGCTGAAAAACTATAAATAGAGTCTCCTTCCTTCACTATTATTCATCCCATGAAATTCCAAAATATTCAAGAGTTAGGAGAACTCTAAAGAGGAGGCAAGAAGACCAAGGAACTCTAAGGCCAACAAAGTTCTTTTCTTTCTGTCTTTGTAATTTATTTTTCCTAGGTTAGGTGGAGTCGAGGAACTCCCTTACGAATGCTTGGTTTTGTACAATTTGGGTATAAATTCAATTGCTTTCTGATTGCAAACTCTTTTATTGTCCGATTTTATATTTATTTTAATATTGATCACATTTTAGAATAAAATCTAAGGACCTAGTGAATATCGCATAGGAAACGAAGCTAGTAATCCTGAACGAAGGATTGTATCTTAGGCCAACATGAGACCATTAAATTCAGTATCTGAGGTCTTAGTATAGGATTAGAACGCATGATAATTTCTACCCGACAGAGTTATAACTAGTTAGAGGCACACGTGACGGCTTATGACACATTACTAAGGTAATGATACCAACATTTTTAACAAAAAAGTGGAACCTGGGGCGATGAAACTTAAATAGAGTAAGGGTAACCACTAACTAGACTCTGTACAGTTTGTAATAGAAATAGGTAATGATATTGCTTCTAACCTATTTTCAACAGTCTAATTCCTGATAGAGGGAAAAAAAGGAATAACCAACAAGCATGAGTAAGGGAGGGACCCGACCACACTTAATCATCTCGTGTGGTCACACACACACTATATTTACTTTTTCTGTCATTTAATTTCAGTCTTTATTTTCCTGTAATTTACTATTACCCGCAAAGATACCTTTCAAACAAACAAAGTGAAGACAACAATCTACATTCCTATGCGAAACTAGTAACTTTGACACAATCCCTGTGGAGAACGATAAACTTATCACTTTATTACTTGGTAGCGATTCTGTGCACTTGCAGAACCACCGTCAACCTCTCAGCTTCGTAGGATTTGAGTCGAGACGAAGTTCTGATCCGTCGGAGAAAATAGAATCATTGGCTCATATCAATGGAATCTCATCATTCATACATAACGAATTGTTGTGGTTTATAAACATTTTTTATTTTTAAAACAAATTTTTCTTTATTTTAAAAACCTTTTTTGTTTTAAAACGCGCAGTTTTTATTCAAAATATCAACAGTGGACTAGCTAATATAAAAAAGGGGGTAAATTTAGGAGGTCAAAATCGAGCATTTGAAACTTGGAAGGAGAATCGGGCAATTGTAAAATTTAGAGGTTAAAACTCGAAAGACCAAAATCAAGCAATAGTAAAATTTGAGAGCAGAAATGCATTTAAGTCTTTTAAATATAAAACTTTTTTTTAGCAATTTAAATATAATAAAACTCTCTTCACTAATTTTCTTGTCCTGTTTATATTTTTTTTTAAAAAAAATGAAATGCATTTTAATTTACATATTTTTTTAGATATAATTAATTTACATATTTTTTTAGATATAACTAATTTTCTTTTTAAGGTAAATTTGAAAGGAAAAAATGTCAATGACATCCAACTAACTATTTAGATATAATTAATAAAGTGAAGAATAGCTCAAATGTCAAATATGTATTGGCTCACCACATCTTGATATGAAATAAAAGAATTATATATCTAACTCAAGTACTCGACCAATTAAGGATTGTGGTTAAGGGAATTGACTCACTTTAGTTGATAAAATGATAACATAGAAAGTAGAAATTAAATTTATTTAATAAAATATTGGAATAATAATAATAATTTAAAAATAGCTCCAACCCACCAAATAAGCCAGATTGGCTCACATTCATTCATTCAAAGCTCTGAAGTTTCAACACTTGTGATGTGATCTCCATTTCTATTTTCTACAGGTTTAATATTATAAGATGTTTTCTTTCCCGATCCCGTGATTTTTTTATACCTCTAATATTCAATTTTGCCCTTGCAAAAAATTTCGGTTCACAGAAACCGAATTTTTTCTATTACAAATTCAGAATAAATTTCGGTTTTTATAAACCGAAATTTGTTTTCAAGGCAAAAAAAAACTTCGGTTTCTATAAATCGAAATTTTTTGCAAGGAGAAAAAAAAAGAGTAAGATTAAAATATGGGGACTTAGGCCCTCCTCTCTGCATAAAACAAAATTTAATTTAATTTAATTTTTCGTAGGTACACTTACTCTTTGGTTTAGTATAAGTATAACTTTATAATATGCACTAAAATGAGATTCATCGTATACAAAAACTTTTTCCATATATTTTTATTATCCCCTTTTGCATGAGCTGAAGAAGATTTTTATATAGTCTTATTTCATTTTTGAACATGTGAATTTCTTATAAAATAGTAGTACTGTATATCAACACATGAATCAGTAAACAAGCCGAATTTCTTATTTCATTTTTATCTCCTTCTCACATTTTCTTTTACCGTCTATAAAATACTCTGCATAAAAGGTTATGTCACTTTCTCATAAATTAACATACTAATAATTTGCCATTCTAAAAAAAAAAACCATAATACAAAGGGTAAAAAAAACGTGTTCGAAGTTTAAAGTTCAGATTTTAAAAGTGTTTTTTCGGGTTCTTGGGGGTGCGAGAAGTTAAGGGTGGAGGGATGAAATGAAATGGCCTTTGAGTCATATCCAAGTTTTGCAATTTTGTTGCTTCTTAAAATCACAATGTGCCGTTCGTCAAAAAAAAAAAAATCACAATGGGCCATGGCCCAGTACATTCACATTATATCGCCAAACAAAAACGAGTTTACTAACTATACCCCCATTTTTTTAATTAAAAAAATATACCCCCTTTATTTCCAATACTCTCTTTCCCTTTGTTTTATTCACTTCATTTCATTATAAATCTATTGGGAAATACACAAAAACTAATTAGTAGTGTATGAGCCATTCTAGATAATTAAGGAATGGATAACTTTGTTAACATGTCTTCATGTCATGAGTATGTATATGTCCATTTGAGTTTTGCATAACAATGTAATAGTTAGTGAGTCATAGATCTAGCATATTTGGTCTTCTTTGGATTTTCTTAGTTTTTTCTCCTCATTGGAGTGAATAAGTAAATTAGTACTGAAGTTGTCAAAAAAAAAAGAAAAAAAAAAGAAAGTAAATTAGTACTGAAATTATGAGCATATGTTAAAATAGTTTATGGATGCTTATCAAAAAAAAAAAAAAAAAAAATAGTTTATGGATTACAAAATGAGAGCCAATATAATCAATCTTTTAACTTATGTCGTTAGAGCTAAATTATAACATTTTTTTTTAAAAAAAAAAACAACACCAAAACCAAACATCTATATCTATATATTATGTAATTTCGTTGTATACCAAACAAACATATAGGTTTTTGAGGGTATTGGCACCATGGACAACTCAATTTTATTTTATTTTTTTAAAAAATAAATAAATATGAAAATCATGTCGTTTTGTAGAGTGAATAGAGATAAATTGTCCGTCAACAAAAACACTTTACACATTTCGTTTTTCCTTTCGTCTTCCTTCGGTGTTACCTCAATGTCGGACACCTCACTGACTCTCCTCTTCTCGCTTGTTGTTCTCCGTTTGTCGTTTGTTGTCGACACCAAAGGTAATTTCATTAGTTTTCTTTGAAATTAGAAGTGATTCCTTGTAGAATTTATGTGGTTTTTGATTTTGACACATTGAAATTGAAACATTAATATTTTTATGAAGACTAGTAATTGCATTATTGTTAATTTATAACATTAGGAGGATTCATTGAAAATGCAAATGCAAAGTTGAAAGGAATTTCATACCTTTATGCAAAGGTTGTGAAAACAAACAAGTGCACTATCTTTGATGCAGTGTACAAGCTTCTAAAGTTAGCTCTGGTTATGCTTGTCGGATATGGCAATTGCAAGTGTTAAACGTGTTTTCTCATCTATGAAATATGTGAAGAGTCAACTAAGTAACAAGATAAGTGAAATATGTGGCAATTGCAATATATGTTTTTAGAACAATTAGTAATGATGTAATTTTAGTTCAGTTTCAACAAATGGACGATAGACTATTTTCTTTGTAAATTTAGTTGCTACAACTATTTTTAATATAGATGAAGGTAGCAAATAATTAACATTGAATTTTATATGCTCTTAATACTTTATATACCTGCACATGAGTTTGTCGCCACTAATGTAAGGATCTTATTTCAGTGACCAATTGCAAATATTTTGACAAAGATCACACACATTGGAGTCTTAATTACACATACATAGTACAGCTTAGAGATAAGTTGAAATTCATTTGAAAGAGATGTGATGTTTGTTATGGTGCACTTTCCATGAATGATGTAGTTCACTTCAATTCACGTCACAATTTCTCTGGTCCTAGATGTAGATGCTTCCATCAACGAACGGTAGAAATAGAAAGCACTAGGATGTGTTCCAACCAAAAAAAGTAGTAGATAATTAAGATGTTATGGTCCTCAAAAGTAATGTTCATTGCTGTTTTTATACAAAACATAATTTTTCAAACCAACTAACGTGGTCTTTGTAATAATAATAATGGAAATGGAAAATTGTCTTCAAGACCCAACCCCTAGTTAGTCATCTTAGTCACAATCTATTATGGATGTGCTACTTACAAAATTTCACAACCGTAGATTGAAAATCCCTACTTAATAGTTTTTTTTTTTTAACCCTTTGGTTAAGGAGATCCCGGTAATTCAAAATCCGGCTGCGAGGTAAGTAAAACTTGACAAAAAATTATTTTCCATTATGAATCAAACTCGGAGTCTCCCAAATGATTCATCTTAAGGAGAGCTTATTAACCACTTGAAGTTAATTTCTTGGTTAAATTAATACCCATCTAATAGTTAATATATTGAAATGACTCAAACAAAGGTGAAAATAAAAGGTCAACACTGAAAATATTTCTTAACCTATCTTCTTGAAGAGTTGAATGGTGTATCTGAGCAATGCATATGCATATGAGAATTTCCTATTTTCTTTGGCTATGCTTGTTACTTTTGGACACAATGAAACTAAATTATGATTGTTGTGGCAAGTATGAGTTAAGTCTCAAATTATTTAGAAAAATGAACTACATGTGTTAAACCTCCAACAAACACTTTCATTGGACCGCACTATTTCAAAACATAGTGAGTAGTATTAGTATATATATTTTATTGTGACTCATACATTATAATCAATGAAAAATAATTTGTTTGAAAAAATGCATTACTATTTTACATTAGTTCCTAAATTAAATCGTTTTACATATTTATCATCAATAAATAAATAAGTGATCGACCCACGATTACGAATGTGATAAAAAGTGACCCATAATCCATTTTTGTATGCATGAGATCACATTCATCCTATGTTATGTGGAAATTTAACCTAGGGATCCATTCTCCTATCAATATCTTATACGAAAATATGCAATAAATGTTTGGTTACCAAATTGCAATATTTTAGGACCCGTTTGGTGCACATGATAAGAGACAGGATAGGATAACTGTATCATATCCTGTCACAATCCAGTGTTTGGTGATACAGCAGGATATGATAAGTTAATCCTGAAGCTTATCCTATTTTGTCTCTCTAGTTATAATTCTTATCCTGAATTTGAGCTGGGTTACCAGCAGGATAGGATAAGAAAAAAAAATTACTGATTTATTTTATAAAATATATTTTAAAATACATAAAATAAAATTAATAAAATATAAATAATTAAATAATTAATTTTTAAATATATATGTGATTTTTTCACAGGGGTAAATTTGTAATTTATATATTTTAAAAAATCAAAATTTTACTAAAATTACAATATTTTAAAGTAAAATGATTATTAAAAAATTGACAAATAGGGATATTAATTTAAATTTTATAAAAAATTAAATATAATTCTTTTGCAATAGTAGTTTTATTATTTACGTATGAGATATATCATATATTTATTTGGCTTATCTAACATGTATATATTATTGAGTTATTTATTTGATCATGATTCATATAAAAAATTAAACTTGATTATTT
Organism: Trifolium pratense; assembly: GCF_020283565.1. Classification (NCBI taxonomy): domain Eukaryota; kingdom Viridiplantae; phylum Streptophyta; class Magnoliopsida; order Fabales; family Fabaceae; genus Trifolium; species Trifolium pratense. The sequence continues at coordinate 52,994,925 of NC_060063.1, forward strand.
TCTCATGATTTTATTTTAAATTATATAAAGTTATTTGATTACTTATTTATATTTTTATTTATAAAATTCAAAGTATTACAAAATAATTTTTAAAAAATAACAATTGTTTTACAAGAGTAATTTTGTCAATTAAATATGTTATATATCTTATCATATTATTATGAGAAAGTATGTATTAAAAACAAAATATTATAGTTATCATGTTTGTTATCTTGTGTGCACCAAACACAGGATATGATAACTGAGCATAACTGTTATCCTGCTGTTATCCTATCCTATCATTATCCTGTTTTATATCTTATCCTGTCACTATGCTATCCTGCGCACCAAACGGGCCCTTACAGTAATTCTTTTTGTTACGTCAGCTAATCATCATCCACAAGTATAAAGTATTGTTAAAACACACACAAATGGAAAATTGCAACAAATATGCCAAGGTAGACTTCAACTATAGTAATAACATGCTATCAACAAATAATCAACGAATATTCGAACGTCTGCATGTAAAACAAAACATAGAAACACAACTCATACCCGCATTCTTGCGTCAAAACGTGGCAGAGTTTAACTCAGTATTCAGTCTAAAAAACGACTAACTCCGATGGAAGTTAGAGTAAAGTTTTGTATGACTGACCAAACACAAGAAATTGTTAATATAAGAAGGATTCAAACATGAGACATTAAAAAGAACATATTCTAAAATCTCAAGTCAACACTAACGGCAAGCAACATGTTAAAAGTTCGACCCTTGTATGTGATATTTTTAAAACTCCTTTATATTTTCTTATCCAAGATATTTAAGTCTCAAAGTTAATGTTTAGCAACCTTAATTCCAACTTTTTTATTTATTTATTAAATGGAACTTGTACACAACTCACTCAACATAGAAGAAACAATTACATAGTACACCAATAAATATAGTTGGGTAAGTAGAAAAGTAAGTATGAGGCCGTTGGAATGCTAGATCCTATACTATAGCCACCCAACTAATCTGAGATCGACAAACATTCATCCATCACATGATTACTATTCCGATTCCGATCTAAACCCCACATTTTTTTTATGATCAAGGTTAATAGAGAGACTCACATGTGGTCCAAAAATATATATATATTCCTAAGTCTTAACATGCAAGGAATACCATACATTACATATATTGAAACAGTGAATATGTACTACACTACTGTTTAATATGACCCAATATTGGCAATATATCAATAGATGAAAATTTAAGTCCCCTTCAACTTGAAAGCTCTTCTTAGGAAATTTCTATGAAACAAAACAAAATTATATTCACATGGCCTGATTAGATAGCTACAATATTTGTCACCATCAATTTTACGTACCCAATTGTAAACATTATTTTAGATTGAAAATTACCTGAGGCTTGTATTTTTAATAAAAATGGTCCCCTTGGTTCTATTCTTCAAGAAAGATCAAATACAGAAGATTGTTCATGATTATAAGTTTCTTTAAACAATTTTACATATATTAATGAAGTTAGATATTAGATAGTATACTGCATTTGTCCTTTTTTTTTTTTAATAAAGCAAAGAAATTTATTAATGAAAACTACCCAAGACACAAGATGTACCAAGAATACAAAATACAATTATGAAATACTAGTGCATTTTGTCTACCTTGTGTATTGATGTTTCAAAAAATTCATTAATATTTTAGTTGTTTGAACTTTGAAGACACCAATAGATCATATAACTCAAGAGATATCGTATTTTATAGTTCGAATTCAATATCTCTCACTTATTCATCTTAAGAGGTTAATGTCTAGCAATTAAATTACTTGATAAAAAAAAAATTCCTCTAATCCCTTATATAAGAAAACTTTTGTTTTTTAGATTCATAGAATGATTGATGTATCTGGTCGATTTTTTAGACTAAATACATCAATCATTCTATAAATCTAAAAAGTAAAATTTTTGATATAGGACCGGAGGGAGTATAACCTAAGGACGTAGTGGCCTTTATAACCACTGACCACCATATGTGGAAGGAATGGGTGTTTCTGGGCTATGAGTGGTGGGGTTGACCTTGTAGGCCATACTTGAGAAAAGGTTCTTTTCAATTTTTCCTTCAGGCTCAACCCAACCGTCACAGAAACACAATTATGACTTTTTGTCAATTCTAATATTTGGCCACTTGCTTTTTAAATTTGTCTAGCTTGCAATGCCATCCATGGCATATCATCCATTCTTTGGCATACACACTGCACATTATCAGTGTCAAAAACTAGTGATTTATTTTTTAAAAAACTATATATTGGATTGATTAAAATCACTGTAAGATTTCCATTTGTTGTAACCTTTATAATATATTGTCCATATCAGTGGCGGATCCAGGACCCTGATTCAGGGGGTGCAAAATTTTTAATTTTAATTAATAATTATTATAAGTAGGATATATAATACAAATTTTTTAAATTTATGTATAAGGAGTATATTAGTAAGTGTAAATTTTTTTTAAAAAAGGAGGAATTTTAATATAGACAAAAACCCAAATAAAAAATATTTGGGCAAACATATGATTGAAATAATTTAAATATTAAATAAATTAGTCACATCATTTATCATCACTTTATTATCATTCTTATTAATTTTTTATATTTTTTAGTGTGTACGCCTAAATATAAATACTTTAGGCTTGTGCCCAATCAAGAATACCTCTTGAAAAAGATGGTAATTAATATTTGCTCTAAATATGCATTTTGCTAAAATATTCCTTCTAAAAAATAAATAAGTAGTGCTATATCCACTTATTTTTAGAAACGTTTTATAAAACAGTAGTGCTATATCCACTTATTTTTTATTTTTTGAAGTAGTAGTATATTGGCAAGTAAAAGCATCCACAATAAAATTATTCATTTTTGAGTATTTAACTGAGTCTCACGTGTACACGTCACTTGTTCTTTTGCTTGATATATAGAAAACATGTAGTGTTTGGCTATGGTAACATTTTTTATTGACGGAATTTTGGCTATGGTAAGATATCTTCTTGTTTTAGCCAAACTGATTTAAAACCTTTAAAAAAATTTGAAGAGATTTTGAATTAATAAAATAAAAAATACAAAGTATTGTAAAAAGAAACTATGAAAACAGATTGACTGCAGTGGTTCTGCTCTGTACATGTGTCAATCCTGCTTTTTGATCATCATGCATCTGCCCTTTTTTTATATAATATTAATAATATGCATCGGTCCTTTAAAACAAGAAGATAGAGTTCATAAAATTGGGGAAATCTGGACCGCACACGCGTCCGAGTTTGGGTGCAGAGTGCAAATGTAAAATGTCAGAGGGTGCAAAGTAGAAATAACATAGGGTATTAGGTGCAATTGTTCAAATTTCAGGGTGTGCAGGTGCACCCCCTGGTTGCACACTGGATCCGCCCCTGGTCCATATAGAGTTTAGTAGTGTTGGACTTGAGACTTTGGAGTGTGCTCCTCTTTATCTTTAGGTTTCATGTTCGATTTCTATTTGTGCCAATTTCGGTGGACTAATCCATATAGAGAAAAACACTTTGAATTTAAATTGAACCCCACAAACGGATGGTGAGACTAGTAAGTTGATTTTTTTTTTTGAATGGCATTAATAAATTGATTTTCTTTCTAAAAGAAAATGAAATTGCGACTAATAAAAGTGAAAAAAGAAAATGTTTTCAAAATTGAGTTCTTAATTATATAATTTTTTTTCTTTTTGTGTTACTATTATATAGGTACGATGTTTTCACTATTGGAGTCAGAAATCGAACACCCCAACCACATGCTTATGGGACCTAAAATCTTTACCGCTTGGACTAATTCATTGTTGGTTTTAATTATATAATTTACAATAAAGACATATGTTAGGAGTTCCATGTTGAGTAGATAAAATGTTCAATGTGACATACAATTAAGTCATGAGACTCTCCTACTTAGTAGACTAATTTTTTTGGGTTAGACTCCTGTCATATGTTGATTTTTCGATGAGAGTTAGGCCACAAAAATGACTATTTATAAGTTGAATTAAAATACTCCACTGAATAGTGAATACTAATAAGTGAGTGAAGTGCTAAAGTGGAAATCAAATAACTGACAATAGAGTGAAAATTGAAAACTATTGTGGATGTTAACAAGTCTAATGTTGAATAGATAAAAATGTTCAACGTAAATCTTAAGTTACGAGTTTCTTCCACTTACCGGTCTTTTAGATTAGCCAGATTCGCCTCATCTTCTTAGGTCCTTACAATATGCTGCCCATATACTCCCTTTAGTCTTAATTATAAGAAAAAAATTATTTTTTACATACATTTAAAGTTTGATGTATCTAAAATATAATATAGATAAGATACATTAAACATTCAATGTATCTAAAAGGTGAATCTTTTCTTATAATTAGGACTGGAAGGAGTATTAACCAAGGGAACATCAATGATCACCAGGTACACCTCCTTGCTCTAATCAAGGATTGAAACAAAAACAAGAAATCAAAAGAGTGAGGTAACAGTAGAAACAGTCAACATCAACCTTAATAAAATGTAAAAAGATTCATTAGAGTGAATGATTAGTCTAGACCTTTCCTCTTCTATCAGAAATTCCATTTCCCCATCTATAAATGCAATTCTGCATACCACTTGAGTTCCAACATAATAGAAAGTGTTCTTTATCAAACTAAGTATATTCTGCTACCACCATCACAAAATCCCTCCCCTAACCAAATCAAACACAAAGATATGGTAAAACTTTACTATATATATAATTTCCACTCCTTGTCTATTTGATTATAGTATTAGTTGTATTAATTTCATGTAGTAAATTTTAACACCAAAAAGAAAACTTTTTCTAGGAAGAAGCTCAGGTGCAAGTTTGGGAAGGCTATGTAGATTGGAGGAACAAACCTGCCATCAAAGGACATCATGGTGGAATGCTTGCTGCCTCCTTTGTTTTGGGTTAGTACAATCAATCACATTAATACTTTGTTTTCACTTTTAAAATCATTAGGTGAATTATATTCTATACTTTGAGGATGCATATACATAACATATTCTATACTTTTTACACAGCTGTGGAAGTATTGGAGAACCTAGCATATATTGCAAATGCAAGCAATCTTGTTTTATACCTTTCTAAGTTTATGCACTTTTCACCTTCAAACTCTGCCAACATTGTCACCAACTTCATGGGAACGGCTTTCCTACTTGCTATTCTTGGTGGATTTCTTGCTGATGCTTTTTTCACTACTTTTTCAATCTACCTTATAAGTGCTGCAATAGAATTCATGGTAAGTTTTTATCCTATTTAAGCTTCTATAATTTTCCATTTGTTATTTGAAGTTAATATATTAGCTTTGCAGGAAAATACTTCAAGACTTTCAAATTCATCAGAATACAGAATACTGGATTGTATATCAGACACATGACAAATAAAAATATGGAAAAATTTGTACATAATATTACTCATATAGATTGTGCTTTTAGGTAGGTAATTATTAATTACAATATAGTAAAGAGGAATCAGCTGTGGAATATGTTGAAGAGGGTAAATTCTAGAAGAATGAAGCAATAAAGATGCGTGTGACAACCACATGTTCAAGATTTTGGTTGACATCCAGAAAGTACTATAGTCAATAGTGCAAGCCCCGTTAGATAGGAGCCTCTTTCAATTCATTGACCCAAAGAAAAAGGACAGAATAGAAGAAAAGACAAAAGAAGCATGACCATTTTGATTTGAAATCTGGTCATAAATTTCCTCCGGTAATTGCGTGTGTGACGCAGTTACAGCTTTGAACCGTCCGATCTGATAGATAGTCCAAATTGTTTTGTTGTGTGAGTGATCTAGACTGTTCGATATCAAATGAACACGCCTAAATTTATTACTGCGTGAAACAACGTAAATATTGGACAACAGGCGATCCTAGTCCATAAATATATAATGGGAAAAAAACTCAGTTCTCTCTGTGTTATTATATCAATAGTCTTGTTTATAAAACAATGAAAAAAAGATAGACAACCTATTCTAACTAGCTTATGCCATGTCTGGATAAAAAACTTAATTAAGAGCTTATAACAAAAGATAAAATAAAGTCAAACTATTTTAATATCAGCGATAAATTATTTGCATAAGCTATTCAGGAGTTTTTTTTTTTTTCAATAACTTGAAAACACTTACAAACATGTCATAAGATATATTTCCCTTCACTTTCTCAAATAATATCATAAATGCTTATGTAAGTAGACAAGTTCAAATAACCTAATACAAACAGGAACGCACTTTAATTCATGTCAAATCAAATTAATAAGTAATCAAAGAAAGCGAACATAGGTTTATCAAATACATTGAGATTAGTTCAATTAAGTTGTCAAATAATTGAAGAACAATATTGGAAGAACTGAATAATATAAAATTTCCATAACCTTATGAAGATAATAATTAAGTTGAGTCTGAGATCAACAGGGTCTACTAATGCTTACAATACAAGCTCACATACCACCACTCAAACCACCAAAATGTGTTATGGGAAGCACCAACAGTTTGTGCCAGACAATTCAAGGTGGAAAAGAAGCCATGTTATTTGCAGGACTCTATATGGTAGCACTTGGAGTAGGTGGAATAAAAGGTTCACTTCCTCCTCATGGTGCTGAGCAGTTTGATGAAACTACTACAGAAGGAAGGAAGAAAAGGTCTGAGTTTTTTAATTACTTTGTCTTCAGCTTGTCATGTGGTGCATTGTTTGCAGTTACTTTTGTGGTTTGGATTGAAGACAATAAGGGATGGCAATGGGGTTTAGGTGTATCAACTGCATCAATATTGCTCTCCATTCCAGTTTTTCTTCTTGGTTCACACAAGTATAGAACCAAGGTTCCAGCTGGAAGCCCTATCACACCTATGTTCAAGGTATACTTTAGTGGACCCTGATTCCCTGCAGTCAGGGAAGAACGCATTTGACAGAAATGGATTCCCTGCAGTCATGAATTGATGCAGTCGAAAGTTCGGTCGTTGGATGAAGATCATTTGAATTGTGTTTCGAGTTATGTTTAAAAGTAGGTTTGTTGGAGTTTATATCCAAATCATTTGATTTTCATCCAACGACTTAATTGGGTGACTGCATGAATGCATGATTCCTCTAAGTGCCGGGAATTCAATTAAGCATTTGAGGGTAGGCATGCAATATTGACGATCATATCAAAGTTGGATAGCTCACGTTTCAACTTTCATAAATCAGATCCAAAATACAAAGTTGAAACGTGAGCCATCCAATAGTCCATATGAGTGACTTCGTGATTGACTGAATGCATGAAACCCTCGTCCATGTTTTAAGCAACTAGCAGCTACTAAAAATGTAGAGTGAATAGACAAATAGTTCCTCAAAATTGTAAGCATTAGTCAAATAGTCTCTCATTTTTGCGAATTGGCAAATGTCTCCCTAATTTTGTAAAATATCATTCAAAATGGTCCCTCTGTTAACTTTTGTCATTAGAGGTTATGATGTGACACATTAAATAAACAGGTCACAATGCATGTTGATCCCAGATTAACTTAAGCTCACTAGAGACTACTTTACCTTTGAAATTTATGTCATCTTGGGAACAAATTTGTCTGAGTAATTACAATCACATATGGATTAATTACTGGGAAATTAGTCCATAAGAAACCTAAATTTTATAGGTAAAAAGTCTCTAGTGATGTCACTGACGTGGGATCAACATGAAGAGGTTGCATATTCAATTAACGTGCTACCTCATAGTTCTAACAACGAAAGTTATCAGATGGACTATTTTAACCAACACTTTACAGCTTCAGGAATGTATTTGTCAATTTGCATAAATCAAAGATTATTTTAACCCACTCTTACAATTCCAACGTCTAGTTTGCCTATTCACTCAAAAAATATGACAAAATGACTAGTCAAAGAGGCTAACCATACTGCTGTAAATTTGATGACAGGTTCTTGTGGCGGCAATTTGCAACAACTACAAATCCAAAAATTCACCAACCAACGCTATAACCAGCATGCCAATAACTCCATCCTATACAGCCGAAATAGGAGATGGAGAACACACCAACACTAGGAAGGAAATAATGATAGATCAAACACCAATATCACAAAGCCTAAAATGCCTTAACAAATCAGTAATTGAACCAGTTCATTCAAAATTAAAATGCACAGTAAAAGAAGTAGAAGATGTGAAAATTGTATTAAAAATCCTTCCCATATTCATGTCAACCATAATGCTAAACTGTTGTTTAGCTCAATTATCAACATTTTCAGTTCAACAATCATCGACAATGAACACAATGCTCGGTTCATTCAAAGTCCCTCCAGCATCACTACCTGTATTCCCTGTCCTCTTCATCATGATCCTTGCACCACTCTACAACCATGTCATTGTTCCATTTGCTAGAAAAATAACCAAAACTGAAATGGGAATAACACATCTACAAAGAATAGGAATAGGGCTATTCCTATCAATTGTAGCTATGGCTGTTGCAGCATTAGTCGAAACAAAAAGGAAAAAAACAGCTTCAAAATTTGGTTTATTAGATTCAACAAAACCACTTCCAATAACATTCTTGTGGGTGGCTTTACAATATATGTTTTTAGGTTCAGCTGATCTTTTTACATTGGCTGGCATGATGGAGTTTTTCTTCACTGAAGCACCATGGAGTATGAGGTCTTTAGCAACAGCACTTTCATGGACTTCATTGGCTATGGGATATTTTCTTAGCACTGTTCTTGTTTCTGTTATTAATAAGGTCACTGGGGCATTTGGACAAACACCTTGGCTGCTGGGTGAAAACTTGAATCATTATCATCTTGAGAGGTTTTATTGGTTGATGTGTGTGCTTAGTGGACTTAATTTTGCTCATTATATATTTTGGGCTAATTCATACAAATATAAATCTTCACCAAATCATGGATACTAGAACATATATATAACTTAATAACTAGAACTAGAACATATATGTATAACCATTTATTCTTGTTGGTTAAGAGTGTCCTTTATATATATTATATACCATGAGAGATATATATGCATGGATTAATATTGAATTATTATGTAGTGTTATTTATCACTTGATTGCTTATTAAATTATTCAGTCTACTAATTAGGGCCGGGCATCGGTTCGGTTTGATTTTGGGCTCAAACCCTAGAACCAGTCAAACCAATGGGTGACATATACATAACCATAGCGAACCAATTAAATACTCGGTTTGGTCGGTTTATGATTTCTCGGGTTGACTCGGTTTCGATTCGGTTCAACGGTTTAAACCATTTTTTAAAAATATTGTTTTTCTCAAATTTTTAATTAAAATTGGCCAAATACAATTGCAAGTTACTTGTGTCATTTTTTGTTCAAACTTTTTCCCCCAATTTTTAGGCTTTAAATTTAGCCATATTGTTAGCCCATTATTTTCTATTTTTTTTATCCAAATATCTTGTCCAAATCTTTGGTCTAAATTTTTAATTACTTATTTTTTCAAATGATTATGCTATTAGTAGCTATATGCTTGATAATAATTAATAATAATAAATTAATAACGGTTCGATTTCGGTTTGCAATGGGTCGAAAGCTTCCAACCGTAAACCACCCATTTAATGCCTTAATATCCACGGTTTACACAATTCCAACCCACGGTTCCATAGAAACCGACTCGAATACTCTCTTTCGGTTTGGGCCGAACGGTTTCAATCGGATTGGGTCGGTTGTGCCCAGCCCTACTACTAATTAATCGGTGTACTTATTACAACCATATTTTATTGTTTAAATAATACATTCTAAATTATAAATACAATGATGTCCGGAAAATCAAATTGCTACTACTAAAAAGTCAAAAGTGATTAGATGAAATGACGTGTGTTTTCTAGCTTAAATAAAGTTCTGAGTTCAGATTCTTGACTTGGGCATGCAACAACGTTAAAACTCTTAGGGAGAGTTTGTCACTATAAAAATCGATGAATTAATCTCTGCAGTTGCGCATAGAGAAATATTGGTTTATGGAAAAGAAAAAAGAATCAACATACATCTTAAATTCTTCTATTAAGGTTTTAGTGAATCGACACATAAAAACCATCAAAGAAGAATATGCTAAGGGTCTTGTTGGTTGCAAGAATATGCTAAGGTTTTAGTGGAACAACCTCTAAAACTGCAAGAGATTCTTACACTATGTTTGGATTGATGGTACAGAACGGAATGGAGCGGAACGGAATGTAACACAAATTCCGTTCCATTGTTTGGATATTCAATTTTTTGAATTCAATTTTGCATCAATTGATGATATTTGGAAAATGTGGTACATATGAGCTTGAAATCTTAGTCTGGAATCTTACGTCCATCTCACAGTAGAATTTTTTTCTTCTTATCTCAACAATCGAACAAAGATGCATGCACAAATATAAAATTAGAATCATAGTCTTTCTCAAGAATATTTGCAAATGAAAATATTATGTAAAATATCAAGCGTCATTGAAACTCTCATCTCTTTGGATAATGTGTCTTTTTCATAAGTCTTTTCACAATTTATCACCATTGACTCTTTCAATTTTATAAACCAATCAATATTCACAATAAAAATAACAACATTTTCAACTAAAATTCAATTTTTTTAAAAAAATAACTAAAATTCAACTAAAATACAAAAGATGTGATATTAAGTGGGTCCAAATACTTTTTATACACCTAAAAATATTTAAAAACTTTGGTAATGCAAGAAATGGAAATGATGAAAAATGGAGAGGATCTTAACTCGGTGAAATAGATCAGGTTTTCTTTAAGAAACTTGATAACTAACAATTTAAAGATACTTGGAAATTAATAGATTAACATGAAAAATGTCATCAACTTCTATTCAATAGAATTTATTATCACCATTATTCACTAAGGATATCGTTATTCACTAAGGATTGAAATAAACTGAGAAAATATTATTCCGGACATATTCAAATTCTCATTTTGTACTATGTTACAAATTTTTGAATGTATTTCTACATGACACACACATCCTTGTTTTATACACAAATTAGATTAGATGATAGTGAAAGAAAAGAAAAGTGTGCCGCATTGAATTATTCCTTAATCTTATCCATCCATTCATTGATCCCCTCATCCATCCACATCACACTACTAATCTTCTTATTTTTGACGGGTAATCCACTAGTCGTAAGTCTTATCCACGCTGTCAACTTCTATTTTATTAACCGTTTGATACTTAAGCAAAGGGTTCTGACCGATAATTTAGAGCAAGTAGCGAACGACATCTTTAACAAAAAAATTCATTTTTATAACGTCCACTATTTAAGTAATAGAAATGGTAAAATGAAAAAAACATAGGATACGTGAAAAACTGGTAGGACGATAAAAATAAAAATAAATCTGTTCGTTTATTAGTTCAGGGGCTCAAGAGTCAAGCCCAAATAATTAGTTTTTTTCTTGGCCCATCACGGTCCCACCGTAATACTTTTCACTTAATTTTTAATTTTGTTTATAATTAATAATATCTTGAGTTGTTTTGAAGGGACGAAGCAAAACCGAAGAACAACAAACAGGTAATAACACAGTACTTTCACTTCAATTTCAATTCTACAACAACGCGTTTTCTTTTATTATTTTCTTATGTATAATTATTCCATTTTCCACTCTCCGGTTGATGAATTAATCAAACAACATTTATTTCTTGCTGTTCTGTTCTGACTATAAATATATAATTCTATATCTTATGTCAATGGAATATACTATTAATAATTAATAGTGGCGATTAATATCAAGAAGATTACAATGTATTTTTTAACTCCTAGTAGTACTTAGCTTATAATTCAAGCTAACCGAGGAAGTGCTTTTCAAACCCTATATTTAGATTCAGGTGTTAATCTATATTTTCATTCTACTATACAAATAATTGCTTTTCTGGATCAATTTAGTATTACTTTTGCAGGTATATTATATGGTTTCATAGCCAACAATGCTTGATTTAAGATTATTAGGAAACTGGAAGAAGTACTTTTTGGATTGATTTAAGTACTTCTGAGACTGTTTTGAAGAGATTATGGAAATAGATTATCAGATGTTCATAAGTTGTTTTCATCTTATTTCCATAAGCTTTCCATGATATCTTATGAATTGAAAACCGTTTGACTTTATTTTATCTTTTGTTATACAAATTACTTTTACATAAGTGATTATATGATACACGTTTATGCTACAAGCGCTTCATTAAGTTGTTTCCCATTTGAATCAATACTAGTCAACTGTTTTTCATTGATAACAGTTATACATAAAATTCTATAGTAGAGGTTTATAAGATTTGTATTGGTATGACAAATTGATCCCTCTCTTGTTGAGGACTATGTTGTGATGGGTTTAGATATATTTTTACTGTTTGTTTTACCATTGGATTGTGTCCAAGAATTGAAGGTTTCTTTACGTGGCTCTTACACAAGTGTTTGATCAAAATCATTTGAATTTCTTGCATACTGATCTTGCAAAATATAGTTCTCTTCCTCATACTTTGTATGTGCTGATAAAATTTGAAACGTTGTATGTAGTTAAAAGGAAATGGGGAATCTTTTGTGTTGTGTGCAAGTTGACCAATCAACGGTGGCTATGAAAGAAGGTTTTGGAAAATTTGAAAGGGTGCTTCAGCCAGGATGTCATTGCATGCCATGGTTCCTTGGAAAACGCATTGCTGGTGAACTCTCTCTTCGGGTACAACAATTGGATGTAAAATGTGAGACCAAGACAAAGGTTTGTTACTGTCTCAAACTTCAATTAGACCAAATTTTCATGTCATTCCATGCTTACCAATCACACAAATACTATCTTTTTGGCTATGATATTTTATTAATTTTTTTAGGTGCCATTTTGGTGCTCTTATTTTGATTCCTATGTGTTTTTTTAACGATGTTTATCTCTATGTGTATGCATAACATGATAGTCTTTACATTTTTTCATATTTTTCCATTGATATAATGTTGATTAGTTTTAATGTTTATTTGCATACAGGACAATGTCTTTGTCAATGTTGTTGCTTCTATTCAATATCGTGCCTTGGTAGACAAGGCCAATGATGCATTTTACAAACTTAGCAACACAAGGGGCCAAATTCAAGCTTATGTTTTTGACGGTATAAACCATAATCCTGCTTAGCAGTACATAAACATGCAATAAGTGGTTTAGAAAATATGTAAATTATCAGATAAGGTTAAATTCCCTTCTCATTGCAGTAATAAGGGCATATGTTCCAAAACTCGACTTGGATGACACCTTTGAGCAGAAAAATGAAATCGCAAAAGCTGTGGAAGAAGAGCTTGAGAAGGTAGTGTTTCTGTTACAAATAGTATTTTATTGATAAGGTGAACTGTGGATTTATGTAACTTTGAATTGTCTCAACAGGCTATGTCAGCTTATGGATATGAAATTGTTCAAACACTGATCGTTGATATAGAGCCAGATGAGCATGTGAAGCGGGCTATGAATGAAATCAATGCAGGTAATTTTTTTTAAGACCGTGTGATACTGATATCCCCACAGCATTGTTATTATATGAATTGAACTTCTATGTTGCAGTTTCCTTTTTAATTTAGTTTATCCCCCAAAAGAGGTCTAAGTGTTTAAGAATGCCCATTAAGTTCCAATTTAGAGGTGTCTCTGAGTTTTGTGCTATTATTTCTAGTATAGCTGCTGCCCTATCTTTACATCCTAACTTTGAGGTCAAGTTTGTTAGGCGGCAAACAAATATGGTTTCTCACACCCTTGCGAGGGCGGCCATATCTTGGGCTAGTCACCGTATTATTGAGATCATTCCTCCTTGTTTTTGATTAATGATATGAGTTAAGTTTGCTTTGGTAAAAAAGAAAGAGTGTTTATGAATGTATTTGATTCTAATTAAATCTAATTTTGTTGCAAATATTTAGGCATAACCTTGCTTCTTTGGGGTTCAATAGACAGAGTCATGTATGATATGGATCACATTATCTTCATTATATGAGCTAAACCTTGTGTGAGCTATGTATTAACTAGATATTGTATGAAGTGTTTCAAATGATTAATTTATAGTTTACTATGTTTCTCTACAGAGTGCTATATGCCAAATATTTCCTTCGTTCTTGGATTACCATATTTTCTTACTTCTTATACTGTTTCCTGTCTTTGATCAGCTGCAAGATTGAGGATGGCAGCAAGCGATAAGGCAGAGGCAGAGAAGATCTTGCAAATTAAGCGAGCGGAGGGCGAGGCTGAGTCTAAATATCTCTCTGGGCTGGGTATTGCTCGCCAGCGTCAAGCCATTGTAGATGGTTTGAGAGACAGTGTGATTGGATTTTCGGTTAATGTACCAGGGACAACTGCAAAAGATGTCATGGATATGGTCCTTGTCACTCAATACTTTGACACTATGAAAGAAATTGGTGCTGCCTCCAAGTCTTCTGCTGTATTCATCCCACATGGACCTGGTGCTGTTCGTGATGTCGCTAGCCAAATTCGTGATGGACTTCTCCAGGGTTCTCATTCTCATCAGTAGCTTCTATTCCTCCTACATCATATCTAATTTATATGGAGTGTGGTGCTTTTTTAATGCTTTTGGTTGTAATCGTTTTTTTTTTTTTTTTTTTTATGGTGAAAAGGGGCATAACCCTTACTTTTGGTTGTAATCTGTATATGTGGGATACAAATTCAATGCTGTAGCATAACCACACAGTTTGACGCTGTAAGCAATCATGTCCTTTGATTGGAAATTGGACGGCCCGGATCAGTTACAGCTTCTTGTTGTTACCGTGGGAAATCCGATTTTGTATGTGTGTGTATATTATATATATCTTTTTTTTTTAAAGCAATTATATATATCTTTTTGTATCATATGTTTTTGTATCAGATTAAAGCTGAACTTGTCACCAAAAAAAAGATTGCACTCATCTATCTTACCAAAATGTAAACCACTCACCCTTTCAAATTCATCCATGTAACAAAAATAGTGATTTTGATCTAAAATAATTTAGAGATTAGTTTTTATAGATTTTTAGAAAAGTTGAATTTACGTTGTGTTTGTTTATTATAATAAAAATCACTTTTTTTTAAATAAAAATAATCTTTAGTTTGTTTGGATACAACTTATAAAAGTGATTTTTTAACATTTCTTTTCTCTCTCCTCTAAAAAAATCTATTATTTTATAAGTTACTCTCAGTAGCTTATCATTTTTAACTATTTTCGGATTATTTTTAGCTTCTGATTATTTTAAAAATTTGTAACAAACAGATGCAAAACAATTAAAAGTGATTGTTTTTATAAAAAAAATAAATTTTTTTTCAAATAAGCTATAACAAAAGGCCTCTAAAGTCCCTCAAAATGTTATAATACAATAATAATTATAATTTATTGTATTAACCATACACGAGATAAATATTATCACTGGTGTACAAAAATAAAAAAGTACTTTTATTAGAAATTGATGGAGACACGTACTCCCTCCGTCCCAAATTATAAGGAAAAATTGGTCAAAGAAAGTTGATGTATTTGGTTAAAAATTTGGACCAAATACATTAACTTTATTTGACCAATTTCCCCTTATATTTTGGGACATAGGAGTACATAATATCATTTAGAAGCTAGAATAATAAATTAAAATAAATTAGGTTATGCTAGTACATTAAAACTGTACTCCATCCGACCGACCTTAATTTTAAGCAAATTTTCATTTTTGAGATTCATTTAATAACCAATGTATTTGGTGTATAATTAAGGTCATAGTTATTTATGAAAATTTGTTTATAATGAGCACAAGAGGGAGTATATCTATAATACAAATTAACATAATTATTACCTTGCGAGGCAAATCCATAAGTTTAGAAGGGTAGAATTGACATTTTCTTATGTTTGCTAAAGGTAGAAGGCTAAACGTAGCCGTGGGAAGGAGTGTGGCTGAGATGAAATATCCTTGTTGAGGAAGTTATCTATCTTTCTACATTTGATGGGGGTAATCCACACTCTTATCCACCGTAATCCATCCTTTTTAGCTAAAACGACAATCACCGAGCTTATTTTAAGTCGTTTTCTCTTGACCCACTCACTTATAATATTCTCTATAACAACACACTTCTAAGTAACCACAATTCATTGAGCAAAACAGAACAACAACAAACAGGTAAGAATCATCTTTTCAACAATACATTTTCTTTATTTTTGTTTTAGTAGTTTGTTTAGTTTGTACTAATGTTCTGTCTATAAATAATTCTACATGCGTTGGGTCAATCCATACAGAGTAAATTTCTGGCTTTAAATGGTACCCTCCTAGTGGACGATGAAATTGTGTCTCTCCGATTAGTGGTCCTTAGGCCGGATACTGAGTTTAAAAAAAAAAAAGAACTAAAATATATAGCCGCGTTGTTTTCACTGTCATGCCAACTACAACTTGTGTATTTCCTAAAGATACAGTTCATAGCTTCACTAAAACTGCGATGGCTTTGTTTGCGAGTTGGTGTTTTTCGAGGGGAGGACTTTTAAGGGTTAAGTCTATATTTCAATATATAGTAAATATATTAAACTAATTGAAAGAAGATTGTGATAAATGAGTATATACTACTTGAATCACATATTATTTTAAAAAAAAGAAGTCTTCTGTCTATATGGCTCGTATACAAAGTGTTTAGTCGAAATATTTTGAATTTCTTGCATTCCAATCATGCATATAATTGCCACCTTCATACTTTGTATCCTGTATTGATGTTTGTTGATATATTTAATTGCAGCTAAAAGCAAATGGGGAATCTTTCGTGTTGTATGCAAGTTCCACAATCTCAAGTGGCTATGAAAGAAGGTTTTGGAAAATTTGAAAAGGTGCTTCAGCCAGGATGTCATTGCATGCCATGGTTCCTTGGGAAACGAGTTGCTGGTCATCTCTCTCTTCGGCTACAACAATTGGATATCAAATGTGAGACCAAAACAAAGGTTTGTTACTGTCTCCAACTTCAATCAAACCAAACCTTCATGTCATTCCATGCTTATCAAACTATTCTCTCATATTTTTGCCATTGAATTAATGTTGATTGGTTTTAATAATGATTTGCTTACAGGATAATGTCTTTGTCAACGTTGTTGCTTCTATTCAATACCGTGCCTTGGCAGAAAAGGCCGATGATGCTTTTTACAAACTTAGCAACACAAAGAACCAAATCAAAGCTTATGTTTTTGATGGTATAAACCACAACCCTGCTTAGAAGTACATAAACATGCAATAAACCATAGCCCTGCTTATGTTTTTTATGGTAAATTATCAGCTAATGTAAAATTTCTATTCTCATTGCAGTAATTAGGGCAAGTGTTCCAAAACTCAACTTGGATGATGCTTTTGAGCAGAAAAATGAAATCGCAAAAGCTGTGGAAGAAGAGCTCGAGAAGGTATATATTTTTTGTTACAAATAGTATTTTATTGATAAGGTGAAATGTAGATTTATGTAACCTTGAATGGTCTCAACAGGCTATTTCAGCATATGGATATGAAATTGTTCAAACACTGATTGTTGATATAGTACCAGATGAGCATGTGAAGCGGGCTATGAATGAAATCAATGCTGGTAATTTTTTTTAAAACTATGAGATGTCGCCACAAAATTGTTATTATATGAATTAATGCTTATATGTTCAGTTACTTTTTTAATTTATTTTATTCTCCAAAAGATGTCAATAAATTTTTAAGAATGCTTGCCATTTTCCTCACAGTATGTCACACATGTATGGAAAACTATGTAGGCTACTTGTATATACAAGCTCTTATTATTAAGTATTTGGTCCTAAATCTTATGTGTTGCAAAAATCATTTTAGCGGTACCGGCCTTTGGTTTGTTTTTCTTCTTTGGGTTCCAATAGACAGTCATGCTATGATTTGGATCACATTATCTTCATTATATCAGCTCAACCTTGTATGATTTATGAATTAACTAGATATCGTTCGAAGTGTAACTTTTGTCTAATGATTAGGTTATAGTATACCATGTGTCTCTACCGAATGCTATGCTAAGTTCTTCGATTGCCATATTTTCTTATACTGTTTCATGTCTTTGATCAGCTGCAAGATTGAGGGTGGCTGCTAATGAGAAGGCAGAGGCTGAGAAGATATTGCAAATTAAGCGAGCTGAGGGTGAGGCTGAGTCTAAATATCTCTCTGGGCTGGGTATTGCTCGCCAGCGTCAAGCCATTGTAGAGGGTTTGAGAGACAGTGTGATTGGATTTTCAGTTAATGTACCAGGGACTACTGCAAAAGATGTCATGGATATGGTCCTTGTCACTCAATACTTTGACACTATGAAAGAAATTGGTGCTGCCTCTAAGTCTTCTGCTGTGTTCATCCCACATGGACCTGGTGCTGTTCGTGATGTCGCTAGCCAAATTCGTGATGGACTTCTCCAGGGTTCTGTATCTCATGAGTAGCTTATATTCCTCGTACTTCGTATCGTATTAGTATGGGAGTGTGGTGATTTTATAATACTTTATGTCTCTGCAGTATGTTATATAATTTCGTATCAGACTAAACTCCTAATCTGATCCTCCAAATATTATGCTATAATAACTTATCAGTCTTGCAAAGATATTTGTCACATTTCTCTTGAGAAATATGGTGGCACAATTACAAATTTGGTAATTGTTTGGTTTGTATCTTTGTGGGATTGATTTGGTGATAAAGTATTTGGAGGACTGTTTAAGAAAATTAATCTTAAGTTTCTACGTTATAATTGCTGCATAAGTAAACTATCAAGTATCCCTAGATATATAAGTTTTCTAAATTCTGCATAAGTTTCTACATTATTTCCAATTTCTTTCGCAATTCTTTCCTTAATTCCATTCTCACTCTTTTCAATTTCCTCTTGCATTATTACCTTTCTTTGGTTCCACATCCATCGTTTTGAATTTTTCATCTTCACAATATTGTGCTTACGAAACTCTTTCTCTATAGTTATCATTCATCCTCTAATCCTTTTTTATTAGGCTTCAAAAGGTGACTTTTCATGCAATCAACTACATTTTGTTCAAGTTATGATATCTTCATTGCTTCTATACTGTTTGGCAAATAAACAAACACACATGCATTAAGATTTCCAGTTTTTTTTCCCACATATACTACTGTTTTAATACTGTCTAAAAATAATAGATTACATGTTCTTTCATTATTGCATGTCCATCAACAATTGATATATATATATATATATATATATATATATATATATATATATATATATATATATATATATATATATATATATATATATATATATATATATATAGGGGTTTTCTAACTTAGACCCTAGTTAGGTCTAAGTTAGCAAGGTGCACCTTTTGAGTTGGACCAAAATACCCATTCTTTTAATTTTTGAAAGAATAGAGCAACAGGGGCATTTCTGTAATTTTACATAAAAAAAAAAATAATGACACGCGCCCCCACCTTCTTAAAAATTAATAGACGTGGATCCAGTGTCGCGCGCGTACGGAAGGACCATGGTTACAGACCGTTGATTTCCATCAGACAGCCAAGATGTGATCTCATTAAGGCTGTCTGATTGATCAGACAGCCCAGATCATCCTACCATCTTGTCTGCGCCACACTAGATTATAAGCTGGAGAGAGAAAATTTTACTTTTGAAAAAGGCAGCCACGTGTCAGCATATGAATGGGTCTGCGTGATTTTTTCCATTTTATGCTTTAAACTCGATTATTTCGTCGTAAATTAATTTTTTATTTTTTAATTTTTATACCAAAATTCATAATTTTTTTTTCTCTACAAATAGAGACTTGGTTTGTTTGATTTGGACACCGAAAAAAAAACGCAATTTTTCACTACTTTAAACTCGATTATTTCGTCGTAAATTAATTTTTTATTTTTTATTTTTTATACCAAAATTCATAATTTTTTTTTTCCTACAAATAGAGATTTGGTTCGTTCGATTTGGACACCGAAAAAAAAAACGCAATTTTTCACTACCTTAAATGAGATAAAACGATAATTAAAAACTAATGTTTGCTTCTGAAACCATTTATCTGGTACAATGGTTTCAGAGAGTTGTAATCTGAAACCATTTTGCTGGTAGAATGGTTTCAGTAAGTTGATTATTAGTTATTTGCTTCTGAAACCATTTAGCTTGTAGAATGGTTGCACATAGTTGTATTCTGAAACCATTTTACTGGTAGAATGGTTTCAGTGAGTAATTTATTAATTGTGTTTGCTTCTGAAACCATTTATCTGGTACAATGGTTTCAGAGAGTTGTAATCTGAAACCATTTTGCTGGTAGAATGGTTTCAGTAAGTAGATTATTAGTTATTTGCTTCTGAAACCATTTACATTGTAGAATGGTTGCACATAGTTGTATTCTGAAACCATTTTACTGGTAGAATGGTTTCAGTGAGTAATTTATTAATTGTGTTTGCTTCTGAAACCATTTATCTGGTACAATGGTTTCAGAGAGTTGTAATCTGAAACCATTTTGCTGGTAGAATGGTTTCAGTAAGTAGATTATTAGTTATTTGCTTCTGAAACCATTTACCTTGTAGAATGGTTGCACATAGTTGTATTCTGAAACCATTTTACTGGTAGAATGGTTTCAGTGAGTAATTATTTAATTGTGTTTGCTTCTGAAACCATTTATCTGGTAGAATGGTTTCAGAGAGTTGTAAACTGAAACCATTTTGCTGGTAAAATGGTTTCAGTAAGTTGATTATTAGTTATTTGATGAGATTAAGGTAGTGAAAAAAATTGAGTTTTTTTTCTGTGTCCAAATCAAACGAACCAAATCTCTATTTGTAGAGAAAAAAAAATTATGAATTTTGGTATAAAAAATAAAAAATAAAAAATTAATTTACGACGAAATAATCGAGTTTAAAGTAGTAAAAAATTGCGTTTTTTTTTCGGTGTCCAAATCAAACAAACCAAGTCTCTATTTGTAGAGAAAAAAAAATTATGAATTTTGGTATAAAAATTAAAAAATAAAAAATTAATTTACGACGAAATAATCGAGTTTAAAGTATAAAATGGAAAAAAATTAACGCAGCCAATCAGCTGCTGACACGTGGCCTGCCTTTTCAAAAGGCTTTCTCTCTCCGCGTCAGCCATCACGCAAACTCGCAGCTGTCGGCGCGTGTGATGCACGCGCTCTGATCTTGTGCAATCACACGCTGCCACGTGTCATGGGGGGGGAAAAAAGAAGTGGGGGCGCGTGTACTGTTGCATAAATTTACAGAAATGCCCCTGTTGCTCTATTCTTCCAAAAAATTAAAAAATGGGTATTTTTGTCCAACTCAAAAGGTGCACCTTGCTAATTTAGACCCAACTGGGTCTAAATTAGCAGCCCCCATATATATATATATATATATATATATATATATATATATATATATATATATATGTGGCTGACAATTTAAAACTAGATTTATATTCTAGACTTTCAACTTAGAAAGGGGGAAACTACATGATTTTTATTTAGTGGATTGCTAAGGATTTATGTTATAAATTTTTATTTTTATTTCGTAAACCAAGTATCTCTGAGCGGAACTGCAAAAACTTATCCCTCAAGTACGTCTCATAAGATTCAATGGATGACATATTCTGCTTAAAAATTTTAAGACTACTGCACACCCCAAGACAAAGATCAAATCCAAGACATTGTTATAACTTGTCTCTAGAATCTGGCATTTATGTTTCCTTATGATGTACTGTATGACTTAATTATGACCTATATATGATGTTCTCAAAATTTTAATTGCATCTTCGTTTTCACCTTTTTTTTTTTTACTTAATTCACCATCTTTCTCAAGAGTGGCTTAAGGTGGTTTATTTGAACTTTTTTGTGTTTAAGTGGAAGTTATTCAATGATCGTGTTTCAATAAAAACAATTTATTTCACTGAGGAGTGCAAAATTTAGCATCACTTTTGTGTATCGGAAAGTGTAATTTTTTTTTTATCATAGTGATTATAAATTTCATCCTTAAGGATCTTAACGTGAATAAATATAGGATTCAAACTTCCTGAGTTAAGTTCATAGGAACAATTGTTAAAAAAAAAGTTCATAGGAACGGAAAGAGTTATTGAAATCTAATTTATATTGCATAAGCTATTTGCATAAGCTCTAAAAATAGCTGGACCAAACGAGCCTTGAGTCTCTTTTGTTAACAAATTTTGATTTCAATCCAAAAATTGGTGGCGAGCAGCATCTGGTAGTATCGCATACTCCGCCGGTTTGAAGCCGAACCAGTTTCATTTCTTCGAAGAACCGGTGAACCAGTCTTACAGAAAAAGTGGTCGGAAGCGGCATTGCGTAAGTAACTGTGAGCTGTGAGCGAGAGTAAGAAAAGAAGCAAGAAGCGCCACAATGACGGCATCGGGACACGTCAGCCAACATTCTAGCTCAGGACTCT
The DNA here is from genome assembly GCF_020283565.1 of Trifolium pratense. Lineage (NCBI taxonomy): Eukaryota > Viridiplantae > Streptophyta > Magnoliopsida > Fabales > Fabaceae > Trifolium > Trifolium pratense. The sequence continues at coordinate 53,017,302 of NC_060063.1, forward strand.
GTTTGATTCGTAAAACAACAAGGATTGAACGGAACAGTATAGGACAGAACAAGATAATACAAAACATGACAAAACTATACCGGAGAGATATAGGATGATAATATTTTTATATTAAAAAATAAAATGAGTATTTTCGTATTTTTTATAGTTGTACTGTGGACAAAAAGTTGTGTCATGGTTGAGTGAGGGACAAAAAAATCTTGTTTTTGTCGTGTTCCTTGCCGCACATAATTTTATGTTTTTTTGAAGGTAACACATAATTTTATGTTTTGATTTTGGTCTTTGATGTGTCGATATATTATTGGATGCATGTACCGACGGTGCATATAAATTAAATTCTTTGGAGAAACATTTCATAATGTTGTAGAAATATCTAAAAACAATTGAATTCAATAACAAAAGCGTGTGTGTCGCTTAAGCATTACTTTCATTTCATTTCACAAAGGAGGAGTATATATCAACACAAATTTGTAGACAAAAATACGACACATTCTCTCTCTTCCCTTACAACACGTAATTCGAAATATGCAAAAAATATTAAAAAAAACAAAAAGTATATAAATGTTGTATATTTGTTTGATATTTGTGTTTGAATAACATTTTTGTTCACAAAGAGTCATAACACTTTCATCGAGATCTTTGGACTTTCCCGCTTCTTTCTTTCATCATCATAACTGCTTCAATGGCAGCTCCAACAACAACAAATCGGAAGAAGGTTGGTAGCTATATTCCCTATGACATCGCACTCTGCATTCTCTCAAAGCTTCGTTTTACTTGCGCTACCAAATTATGGTCACAAACAATTGATGGAAAATTCTTATTTCCTGGAGAAATTTCGCAACAATCTTGTTGTTTCCAAATCTCTTCTAGATGACACTGATCTCCTCTTTAAACGAACTTCTCCTCCTCGATTTACATTGTGTTTGGGTTTGGGTAAAGATGCAATTGCATTGGATTATTTGGATCTTCGATCTAAATTTCCTAACTATGGTAAGCCAGATATCTCAATTTTAGGTTCAGCAATTGATGGTGTTATCTGTCGCTATGAAACTTCAAATCATACAAAAATAGTACTCTACAATCCTTATGCAGGAGAATTAAAACCAATCCCTCATACCCCTAAGAAAAATGACCTAGTTGATGTGGAGGGTGCCTATACTCTTCATGGGTTTGGTTATGAGGTTGTTGAAAATGATTTCAAAATTATCTGTGAATTGCAATTTACTTGAAGATTCCTTTTGGGAGATATATAGTGTAAAAAGTAACTCATGGAAGGAAGGAACTCAATGTTGATCATAATAACATTCCGCTTCTTTTGTAATTGCAACTTTTTGATGGTATAAACCATAACCCTGCTTAGAAGTACATAAACATGCAATAAGTTGTTTAACAATATGTAAATTATCAGCTAATGTAAAATTTCTATTCTCATTGCAGTAATTAGGGCAAGTGTTCCAAAACTCAACTTGGATGATGCTTTTGAGCAGAAAAATGAAATGGCAAAAGCTGTGGAAGAAGAGCTCGAGAAGGTATACTTTTTTTTGTTACAAATAGTATTTTATCGATAAGGTTAACTGTAGATTTATGTAACTTTGAATGGTCTCAACAGGCTATTTCAGCATATGGATATGAAATTGTTCAAACACTGATTGTTGATATAGTGCCAGATGAGCATGTGAAACGGGCTATGAATGAAATCAATGCTGGCAAGTTTTCTCTACCGAGTGCTATACTTGGTTCTTCGATTACCATATTTTCTTATACTGTTTTCTGTCTTTGATCATCTGCAAGATTGAGGGTGGCTGCAAATGAGAAGGCAGAGGCCGAGAAATTTTTGCAAATTAAGCGAGCTGAGGGTGAGGCTGAGTCTAAATATCTCTCTGGACTGGGTATTGCTCGCCAACGTCAAGCCATTGTAGATGGTTTGAGAGACAGTGTGATTGGATTTTCAGTTAATGTACCAGGGACAACTGCTAAAGATGTCATGGATATGGTCCTTGTCACTCAGTACTTCGACACTATGAAAGAAATTGGTGCTGCCTCCAAGTCTTCTGCTGTGTTCATTCCACACGGACCTGGTGCTGTTCGCCATGTCGCTAGCCAAATTCGTGATGGACTTCTCCAGGGTTCTGTATCTCATGAGTAGCTTATTAGTATGTGAGGGTGGTGATTTTATAATACTTTATGTCTCTGCAGTATGTTATTTAATTTTCTACCTGACTAGACTCCTAATCTGATCCTCCAAATATTATGGCATCACTTATCAGTCTTGCAAAGATATTTGTCACATTTTCTCTTATGGTGGTAATTGTTTTGTATCTTTGTGGGATTGATTTGGTGATAAAGTCTTTGGAGGACGGTTTAAAGGTATTACTCTTGTTTTATATTTTCAGTTTTCAATTCTTTAGATATAAGTTTTTACATTATAATTGATGCATATCTAGATTATCAACTATCTCCCATATATACAAGTTTTTTAAATTGTGAAAGTTAGATTCAAGAAGTTTTTTATATACTGTTTGAGAGCGCTTAAATTAAGTACTATGGTTTTCGACATCACATTTTTGAACAAAAGAAAATGCTTGCTTCTGTCTCCATCTCCAATAATAAATAAATGATAATATCTGAGAGGAGGGTACATTTCATTTTGTCCCTCAGAATCTGAAGGTTGCTTGCTTCTCAGAGTTCTTCTTAACTGAGAAATATAAACTTCCTCTCCCCTTTATGAATAACAGAGTTACCGAAAACAAAGTTGATGATGGAAGGAGCGCGAAGCTTCCTGTAAATCTAAGAAAAGAAAATAAGTCTAGAGCTATTTTCAAAGACTAATGTTCTATATGAATAAGCATGAACCATTTTAAACTTTTGCCGGTAGAAGTGATAAATAGATATCTAATACTAGTTCTGTTGTTGGATATTGACAAAGTTTTGTGTCATTGTTAAAAAGTCTCCTCTTCCAACAACCTCTCAGTTTAACATGAAAGCTTATCTTCTGGGCATAGGCTAGGGTCTTAGTGCCATGGAAACTCCAAACTTAGGAGTCTTATCTTCGGCCCCGAAATCCAATTCGCCAGCCATAGTTACAAAAAATCTCTGCCAAAACCCTTGTTGAACGAGAGCACCAGCCTTGCCAGCACTGTCAAATCGAGCCTTTAACAACGTTTGTGGAAAAAATGCATGCTGAACACCAATGGTGACACCGGTTTCCTGGAGTGACAAGCTATGCTTCACCTGTGTTGCAATGGCAGTCTGGGTTAGGGGGTTCACTTCGTGATATAATGTCGCTTTTAAAGTGTCAAAGCTGTCATGACTGCATAACACAAAGAAACAATATCAGAACACTTAGCAGTAATGATAATCCGATCCATTTTCTGATAAATTTAGTCTCGAGTTTTTGCTGGATATATCTCACAAGGTCAATGAAGCTTCAAGGAAGGCACTGTTGAAGCCAAAGCCGGCATTCAGCTTGGTTATTGATCTTGATGGTATGTGCAAGGCAACATTGGCTCCCAAGGACACAATTCTTGTTCCTAATAGGCCTGAGAAGTTTAGAACAGGGTCATATTGTCCTCCTTCATTTCCTAATAATCCAATTCGTCCGGTAATCCCAGTGAATTTATTACAGTATTGTAGTTCCACCTATGAATTCATTGTGATAATAGAAAATATTCAGACACTAAAAAAAATTCAAATTTTAAAAAGGATTAAATATGATACCATACATAGTTTATAGGCAAGTAAAAAGTAATTTTACCTTCCCAGAATCCGGTAAGTTACATTTGAGAACGGTCCTGACTCCAGGTACAATTTCTACAACTGTAATTGATATAGCAGCAAAAACATTCAAGTCAGACACACTGCAGTTAATGTCACATGTTTTCCGGGTTCTAAGAAATTTGAACCTGGATTCTCTACAGTCACTGACCGCATGCATTCACACAGTCAGTTATCTAGATCTCTGACTGCGTGAACATGTGCAGTTAATGACAGCAGAGAATCTGGTTTCAAGAAATTCATATGGCTCTCATTTGTTGTGGAAATCTTCCGGGGCTAAACTGTTTCCATAAATATTTCTAAGCAAGATGGCATACCAAGCTATGTGATAGGATGAGGTACTGACTGGTTTCCTAAGTGCAAAATTAGATATTTGTATCTTAAATGTAATTTACTTGCAATTTCATCCCTAATTAAAATAATGTGACATGATTCAGTATTTGATTGATTCAAACTTAACTACAAAACAGAAAATGGAATGATGAGAAAAAGTTTGAAAATGTTAAGGACTTAAATCATTAAGTTATTCAGTGCCTTCCTTGAAATAAAAAATGGTAAAAGAAAAGTAAAAGATTAAGTTAAGATTCATTATTCACAATACCTTTACAAGAGAAGCCTGCATTCCAATCCATGAATTTGTAGTGAAAGTGAATTGGTGATTGTTCAGCATAGTCCTTGTAAAGAACATCTAATAAAAAAATTAAACAAATTTATGTCAAAATAATACTTGCAAAAGAAGCTTAAAGATCCACTATTCTGGTGAAAGATTAAAATGGAAAACAAAAAAAATGAGGGATTGATAAAACCTTTGGCCTTATCCCCAAGATTTGAAAATATCCCAGGACCTATGCTCATTTTGCTAAAGTGAGTGCTTAGAAATAAAAAATATTATGGTTTGAGTTTCACCTTTTTGTGATTTGTTGAAATGAGAATTTATTGGGAGGGAAAGGGAGAGGCAAAGGAAATTTCCAATTGTACAAAATTGTTTGTGCCATGCATAAAACGAAATTTCCAAAAATAAATTGTAGCTATTGTTTGGTACACAAAAAATGACATGTCATGTTGGTGACTAGTGAAATAAGCAATGAGTGAAATTTAAGGTAACATTAGATTAGACAAACACACTGTCTGATACTGCTTGTAGACTACTATACTGACGCTCCTTGTAATGAAACCATTACTGTTGCTTTAGGCTTAAGCTGATTCTAATTATTAGTGATTTATGTACATTTTGGAAGCATTTAACCATATCATTATCTTGTCATTTTCTTAAAACAACTGTATGAAAATTAAACTCAATAATATTAATGCACTAAATTACCATATTTTATGAAAAAATATTTGTTGGAAGATGTCAACCCCTAAATAAATATGAGTTACTTATAAGAATTAGTCTATACAGTTTTATTAATTCGTTTATAAAAAAAAGTGCTACATTTTTTATTTTATATGTTATGAGCATATAGTGTAAAGTATCTTTTTATGAATATTGAGTTAGGAATTGAATAGGGTAACAATAGAGAAGAGAGGGATAATAAGGGAATAGTTCAATTTTCATTAACTTGTTCAATTAATCAATTGCAAGCCTTATATATAGATTGCATTAATGATAACTATCTCTACTTTAGTACATTTTGTTAGATGTTTTTGCACGTTAATCTTTTGATTCATAGAAGAAGAGACTATTAATTTGAAGATTGACCGGATGGTAAGTAAAATTTAACAAAAAATTATTTTTTTTAGAAATCGAATTTGAGTTATTGTGTTGCTAAAACCATGGAAGCACAATTAACATTCTCAAAATAACTATCTATGTCAATTGTCAATTGCAACGTCTTTGTCACATTATTAATCAAGCATAACGACATATTTGGATTTATTCCCGAGAGGGCCATAGGCCCATGAAAATGTTACATTTATTGGAGTGTGTTAGAGGGTGTGAAAAGTTGAGTTTAGAATCATAAAGCAGTGATGATGTGGCTTTTCATTATTAGAGTGTATTTAAAGAGTGTGTTAGAGGGTGTGACTCTAGCACTCCGTTTATTTGAAAATGCATTCCGAAGTTTTTCAATCTTCCTGCAAGGTAGTGATGGTTGGAATTTGTGTATATAACAAATCAAACTTGTTTCAGAACATGTGTGAAAAGTTGTGTTAGACTTCATTGAAATTTTTGGCACGATAGAAAAACTCAAGTAAAATTAGTCACACCATGCATTGGTTGGAGTCAAGATTTTAATTATTGTCACAAGATCATGACTAAAATTTTTGTGATGGAGTTGAGTAATCTCATAACTCATAAGGCCATTCTCATTTTAATTAACCTCCTTAATTAATGTGTTTAGATTACATGTTCACCAAAAAAGAGTGTTTAGATTATAAATATACAGCAGAGCCATTCAAATACTCTTACATGCATGCATATAGCCTCAGATCTAAATCATTTCTAGGCGACTTTCTTCTCTTATTAAATTTCTACTCAGCTTTAAAAAAAGCCTCAAGCCGATAAAAGCTCTTCATCATATTCGCAATTTATAAAGAAGAACCGACAGTGATTGACCTCACAGATTTGTTTGTGCAAACAGTATATAAAGAACCACAAATCTTACTTACATCTATATAAAGTCCTCTCTAGAGGTAAAGTTACATAGATCCAAAAAAATCAGGAAAGTCAAGAATTATTTTGAAATTGCGCAACAAAACATAAAGAAACAAAACCGTAATGCAGCTAGCTATTGATGCAATATTTTGAAATTTCACAAAACATGTTTCTCTTGGTTGGAGGTGCCCAAAATTTCTCCAACCATGTTTGTCTCTTACCTCCAATTCCCACCTTTCTCTTATTTCGAGCTTCCTACAGTGCCCATAGTCAACATATTTCAAAAATAAATCATGACAAAGTCACTTTCCCACAAACCCTTTTCACTCCTTCCTTACAATGAAAATTACTGTAAGGACAACAACTTTTTCAGAAACTAGTGCTTGTCCTTTCCTCACCCTATCATAAAAAATCAAATTAATTTCCATTTCTAAATAAATAAATTGTCACCACTTAAAAAAACCCAGTAAAAAAATAAATTAAAATAAAACTAATTTATGAATTTGAATACTAGTAATACTATTTTGGCTTTCACCACAGTTTAATCTACATCAACCTATCAGACAAACTAGGAAGTCGTCGGAAAAAGTTCAAACTAGCCGGAGGCATAGGATTCCGGAACATTGGATGACGAAGATAATAGAATCCTAAAGCCACAGCAACCATTTTAGGAGGCACAGAATAAAGTATAATAGCAACAACAAAACACACTCCAATGAACAATTTCGTTGCTCTTGGATCTCTCCAACTAACCAATGCTTGAAGTCTTTCTCCTTGTGTAGCAAAATCCCCCAAAACAGTTTGCACCCTCGCAGCCAACATTCTTAACCTATCGTACCTAATCCTAACCAAATCAGGTGGTTTGGAGCTAGGCATTGTGTCGAATTCTTCGTCTAATTCATCGGGATCAACAGCTTCGGCTTGTGATAATCTTGTATCCATACCAGCAGGTATTTTAGGTCTGAATCGGTAATACCAGATTCCGATTAAAACAACGTATAAAAACCCGGTTGGAACAATTAAATCTGGATACCAAACAAGGACTAAGTAAAGTATATGAAGTAAAACCGTTGTAACTGGATTTTTCCATCTTCTTATATCATCTAACCATTTAGCTAATCCAACGGCCCAAGATAAAACTGCAACAATTCTAAACCAATTCGCTTTACTTTTTCTCATACTCCACGCGTGTGAGTCAGCATCCAACATATAACGAACAACTTCATGTCCCATTGGTGGCTCAGACCGCGCCAGCCACTGCGCCACCATTTTTGTGGCTGCGCCACGGAGAGCTTCCTGCTGAGCCACGCCAAGTGGACGGATGTAATGCATTTTTGGAAGTAACGGTTGTCCGTAAACTGCACACGTGTCTGGCATAAAACTTGGGCATGCGAACCGAACCGCTAACTCGATTTCACCCATTTTCTTTAAACCGGTTCGAGTTAGAACAAGTAAAGGATATGAACTTGTGTAGATTTTGTTGCTTTCTAGCGTAGAGACTCGTATACGGATTTTTCCTATACGGCAATCTGGTCTTTCTTCTGACACGTCAGCAAACATACGCCAGTTGTCGAATACGCCTACGGTCAAGACTGTACATGGATCGTATACCTGCCACGTGTACTGTTCGTTCCAACGTGGATCAAAGCTATCTGTTACGGTGCGTGTTCGTACCCATTTTTTACCGTATTTTGCTACACAGTACGCATCGGTGGAACCTTTTCCTGGACCCTTGGATTTCATTGGGAGAAGACCGCGAGCGCCTAGGATTCCAAGTTCAAGTATACCAACGGGTGGTTTCCAGAGAGATTTCGCGGTGGGACGGAAATCGCTGCACACGTGCGCCGCTTCATCAAGCACGTGATAACCACCTTCTAAACAGAGACGTAGGTGGACTCGTCCGCAGTAGGTTCCACCTTCTAATGGAAACCATTTGGCAGGCACGTGGCGGTCGTCTATTCGTTGTTCAATTGAAGTAAGAGGAATTACCACGTGGCCGAGTAAGGCTGCTTCCTTGGTGGTGCGATCTTCTACCAGAAGGACCATGGAATCTTCTAGTGGCTCTCCAGCTACGAAGAGAAGATCTTCGTACCAGTGAAACGACATGCTGTGGTGATTCATTGATCCTCTTCTCGTTCTCTGTGATTGAAACCCTAATTGAACCTTTACTCTTATTTCCGGTGCTGTTAATGGAGGTAGATTCGGAGTCAGATTCAGGTCTTGTGCTTCCATTACTGTAACTCTTAGATACCAAAGCTTCGGAGATTGATAAACCTTCGAACGAGTATGCGCCACGTATGGTGCATCTGAACTCCATGCTTCTGGAAAAGCATCGTCAGATTGAGTTCCGATCCAAACGGAAAGCTGTATATCACCGGAGACTCTACCGGTGTTTTGTTCAGCGGCGCCACCTTCGAGACGGTACCATTGTGGAGCAAGAGGACTATCTGGTGAATCTCGAATAGGTACATCTGAAAGATCAAAACAAACACCACCGAGAAATTGCTCTGTTGGTGAATCCCAAACGGAAATCTCCAACGTGGCACCGGTTGCGTCGGTTTTGTTATAACCCAAAGCAAACACCTGGTTCCATTCCGGCGAGTCGTTAGGCTCGTTGGGCCGGTAACTAGCGGGCTTCGATCTAACATAGTGACTTGTTGTTCGAACCTTCACGAATGGGCTTTCAGTTGGAGGATTAAGCCCACGAACTTTCACGATTCTAACAAACAGATACTGCATTGGTTCAACTAGATCATAGGGATGAATCCTTTCAGATTCACCGTTTGGTTTCTTCCCGGAGATATCTTTCGGAGCATAATCACCACCACCGTTCGGTCTTTTCATAATCTTCACTCTATCATTTCTCATTGCCTGCATTTTCCTCACTTCTGGCTGGTGATGATTATACTGCATTTCAGGTTCCGGTGGACCATACATCTCCGGTAACGGTGGATCCTGTTGAACACGAACCACCGGAGAAGGTGATTCTTCCATAACCACAACACGCGGCGAATGAGGACCATCTGGAAGTGGAACACAATGCTCCATTTGTTCAGAAACCTGAAAAACCCTTCCCTCTTCAACCATCATCGGAGGCCTGTTTCTCTCTTGCTCATTACCACCACCACCGTGTCGCTCCTCCTCCGGCGGCCGTTGTTGCTCCTGTTGTTGTTGTTGTTGTTGTTGTTGTTCCTCTTGCTGTAACATCTCATCATAGTAATAAATCTTGAGACCAATTTCACCTCTAACCCAACTGAAAACACTCTTCTTCTCTAAAGTATAATAAACCAAAGCTTCTTCTCCTCTACCTGAAAACTGAGTTCCATAAAGCTTCACTCTACCGAGAAAATGATTCTTCCGTCCACTACCATTCCCAAATTTCTTATCATTATAAACCTCAACTTCAAGCTCTTCAAACTCCATATTTTCCGGGTCAGAAACAATGAACTCAAGTGATTCATTCCAAACCGGGTTAAGCTCTTTGAACCGGGTGGTGGTTCGTTTTCTCTGACCATCAAAATCCGCCACAACATAAGGACTAGAACTTCCTTGACCATCTTTAGGAAGAAGATTTCGTGCATCAACAACTTCGACCGCCAATCTTCTCACCGTTTGCGGTGGTCCTTGTTGAAACGGCGTCGTCATAGTGTTCATATTCTCATATCTCGAGAATAGAAAATAAAAGACTCGTTTTCGTTCTGTGTATTGTACTATTGCGTTGAAGGTTGCGTTTTTATTATTTTATTTTAATGATAATTTAATTAATATTTTTTCCGTTTATTTAGGGAAGGAAGGAAGGTTTGTTTGTGAGCAGGTTGGATTCCATGCTCTCTTGTGAAGGATTGATTTCTTTTACAACTTTTTTCAATTACCTCCACTACGGGTTCGTTATCATCCACCTCAGCTTTTTTTTTTAATTGTTTTTTTGTAAGAGAATATTATTTTAAGATTAGTTTGTGAATTTGTGAATGTTTTTATTTATTTATTGATTTTAACTTGATGGCTATTGTTGAGTTGAGTGAGAATGAATGTAATATGAATGGCCCAAGCAAGCATCTCACTTTTTTTCTATTTACTAATCTCCTAGTCACAGACAAAAAGTTCTGATTCTAATTCTTAAATTTTCTATGTTTTTTTTTTGGTTAAATTTTCTATATGTGAGTGAGATATCAATTCATGAATGAATGCACATGTGCATTTTTTATTTGTGATCATACCATTTATTTTATTTTATTTTTGTAAAAGCAATCATAAGTATGAGAAGAGTTTTTCTTGCTTTTGTGATATAAAAATTGAATTTTGGATTTATTTATTAATGTTTTTAGAGTCACACGCTTGTTTGTCTTAACCCTTTTAGTCAAAAAACAAATTGGGGAGAGTGGCAGATAAATCATAAATTTATTGTTTAACAAAGTTTGTTGTCACGCTCTAGATCTCTTGTTTGTTACTGTTGATTTATTTAACTATTATAGAAGTTATTGGTTTCATGTGTGATATTCAATTCAAGTATGAAATATTGTTTTTTGCAAGAGGAAGTATAGATGAGATTGTGATGTTAAAAAGTGTGTGTGTACACCAATAGCAATATCTAGGACTTGTAGTTATTATGTACATGTTCATCCCTCTTCATGACATTGTTTGACTAACAATGTTGGAAGGTGTATTTGTGTGTTGGTACCAATGGTGATTTCATCGGAATAACAGGGAATTTATTACCGTGATTTTGCAAATGTTACACAGTGGAGTTTTTAAAAGATTGCGGTGGTTCCACTTCACTGTGATTTTAGTAAATTCACCGTAATACCAAACATGCATGTAACTCTTTAATGTATGTTTCATATTACGGTAGTTTCTCTTTAAAATCATGCATGTAACTCTCACCTTGATTTCGATGAGAGTAGATCCCCTCCAGTTTGATTTTCACAGGAGGGAGTAAATTTTTTATTCTAGCCATTGATTCATTTTTTAATTAATAATTATCTTGCAATAGTACAGAACATGGGGTGGAGATTAAACAGGGGGAAATTTATACTGGAGAGAATCTACTCTCGATTTCGATCTCTCACTGTGATTTCGATTTCGATAAACTCTGTGATCCCAATACGAATGCATAGGTTTAAATTTTCAATGAAAGCTACAAGCCTCTGTAGGAAGGCACATGATTCCGCGTCCCAACCATGGACCCATAATTTTTTGTCAAAAAGCATCTGCATTTTGAATAAAGTTCTAGGACAAAGCATCACCTTTATCCTTCCTTCCCTACCCCTTTGGTTCCCTTATTCCTCCCCATGCATTACTTGTCAACATCAAAAACTCCAAGCACCTTTCCTTTCTTGTTTCAAGCAAAACTATATATTGATTTATATACTAGTGTTCAGGAAGCTCCTTCAAGCACTATTCCACTATATCCCAATTGTGTTCAACAAGCTCATTATTTTTCAGTATTTAGGAATGCCACATGATGTTATTATATCGTGTAACTATTATTTTTTATGTAGATTTTGAATAAGAAATTTGAAAAAGTTTTGGAAAGTTATTCATTTTTTTAACTATTAACTAATTTATCATAAATGGAATAGTTTAGGTAACCAGAAGAAGCAGACAAACAATTTAAGCTCAGGAAGAAGCTTCTCTTTCCTGCATAAGCATCAGGTGCAGTTATGCTCTTTTTAAATTGATGGACTACTTGTGGAATCTGATCCTTTAAGATAAAAAGTAAATTTTGACATAGTGCTTTTCTGATTTAGCATAATTGGGATCAAGTTACTGGATTAAGGTCAGTGGAGAATATTGTTTAAAGAATCATATATGCAAAGGAGGTTTTTGAAAAGAAGAGGTGATGTCATCTAGTTTGTAGTTTTGTTTTTTGAGGTTTTTCCATCAAAGGATAGAAGCCAACATAAGATTATTGGATAGAGAAGAACTAAGCATTTTTGAAAGAAGGAACTTGGAAGTTTATTTTCTTCTTTCTTTGAGTAAAGTTAACAGATCATTATTGTGATGATTGTATCTTATTTAAGACTTCTTCTGAGTCATTCATATTGTAGCCAGCCATTTGATTTGATGAAGATTATGAACAACTAAGGAAAAAGATGAGATGGTGTATATTAAGCTGCAGAAACTAACATGTCCAATTAGCTCTCTTAAAATTCACTCCACAATCATTCTGTTCTTATGACATGAAAAATGAGTTCTGACATATAAAATTAATCATATAACAGATTTAGAATAAGACTGGAAACAAAGAAAGATATATCAGATATAGGTATATTTAATGTTTGAATATATGCATAATACTTTGTTCTATAGGTACATAATATTTTGAACTTAAGTGGTGGATATACATTAATGGATGCAGGTCAAAGGACTTCTTATGGTGCTTCTGAAAATTGAAATTTACTAGATACATACATCCCCAAGGAGAAGGCTATAACAGCAGTGACAACAATTCCTTTGTTTTTACTCAAAATATCCACTGCAGTTCTTAACATGGTTTCTTGATCCCACTTTCTTGTTACTTGTCCAGTAAAATCCGGTATGTGCGCATTTTCATTTCTTTCTTCTTCGTGTTCTTCATGACCAAGATTTCTTTCTTCGTGTACTTCATGACCAACATGTTGATTATGGTCTCTCCCTTCATGTTGATTATGGTCTCTCCCTTCATCATCACTATCAGCTTTGGTTTTATGGCTATCATGTTCTTCTGCTCTTTCCACACTTCTAATTCCAGTCTCCTCTGTGTCACTTTGTTTGTTCTTCTCTTGTACAATTCGCTTAGGGAGAGTCACGTAAAGAATCCCCCCGTCAAATTTTCCGGCTATCTTATCAACCTCAGAATCCTCTGGCGCAGGAAAACTCAGGTGAAAATTAACGCGTTTTTGCTCACTTGCCTGCCTTCCTCCCTTGACAACTATTCGGCCACTGCTATCAACTTGAAGCTTTACATCTTCCTTCACAAATTCTGTATAAAAACATGACAAGAAAAAAAAAAGTTTTGGGTTATTCATGTTTTCATGGCATCAATATTATACAAAAAATCCTTGTAAATATATGTACTAACTATATAGTTCATGGATTTTTTTTTTTCTGTTAGATTATTTTCACATAAAATTAACAATAATTACATAAACCTAGTTGTATTGTATCATTGGTTTATGGGATTAATTCTTCTCAATTGATCATATGAATATTATTTTCTGTTCAAAAGTTAGTGATATCAATGCAATATATATACCAGGAAGATCCACTAGAAGATAATGGCCAGTAGAATCCTCTGTCCATCCAGAATTAGGTACAATCTCTTCAACAACTGGAGTGCGTGCCATAGGTCTTATAACTCCATACCTTGGAGTACCTCTAACATTGGCCATTATTTGAGGATGAAAAAATTAACCACTAATATGAACTTGAAGATTATAAGAAATTGGTGTTGATTATTGAAGAAACACTGTTATGATTTGCATGCAATTAACCTTTGGAAGCTATATATAATTTGAACGTATAATTGCTTGTTGTGGGTTTCCATGTTTTCCTCGTGATCAATTAAGCTCTTTGGTTAGCTTGCTTTGCTTGCTTGAACATTCTTAATTATTCCAAACTTGAGATGCATGAATCTAGAATTTTGAATTGTGGTAACCTATATAGTTTGATACTCCAAAAAGCTGAGTATTCCTTGCTTTACTTATTTCTAGGCCTTCTTCTTTCGGCGGAGTTTATGTAATCAATACAGTATATAATAATGATTTAATATTTCTAACCTCAAAAAAAAAAAAAAATAATGATTTAATATTTCTGCTTGAATTATTTTATCTTAAGGTAACCATGCAAAGTACAGTATTTTTTATTATTTTTATTTTAAAGCTAGTCCATTGTTAGTTTTAGTTTGGGAGGTCAATATAATAAGCTCCAGTGATGAACACTTCTATATAGGCTCAAACATAAACTATTTAAATTTAGGTGTAAATATAAAACTTAAATAAAATACTTCCTCCGTGACATTTTATAACCAAAAATCGACTTTCTAGGTTCATTGTATATTCATTAAACTATTTAATGAATACCAGATTCATTAAATATACAATGAACCTAGAAAATGAATTTTTATTTATAATTGTCACGGAGGGAGTAGTCAATATCAATGTGATTAAATTATTTATAATTTAATTTTTATCATTTATATATGTGTTTATACATAATAGATTTGGAATTGTGTAGAACACGCTCAGCTTAGTGCACTACAACAATTGTTGAGTAAAAAAAATAAAATTGTCGAGTATTTAATTTATAACAATATACTGTTAAATTTGAATTGTAATTTATAGTGTTGACAAAATTATGTCAATTTGTCGCATTGATAAAATATTTGCATGTAGTAACCCAAAATAAAAATATTTGCATGTATCTCCAATTTTCTGTTGCTTAATTCTCTTCTTCTTTTTGGAGCGAGAGTTTTCACATTATTCAATTTGGTAAAACATAGTGGATAACCGATAAGGTATTTGTAAAAAAAGTATTGATAATGTAGTTTATAGCGAATTAGCTTATAGCTGTAGTAAATAAGTTAAATGATTGAATATGTTGTATTTGGTCAAATTAACGGTTGGAATAACTTATAAGTATGAAATGACATAAAATGATATATTTAATTTTTTTAAAGTAAGATGACAGTGATAAAATTGAAAGAAAAAATGATAAGATATAAACTACGTACAAGCTATAAGTTAATTCAACTTATCAAAATAAGCAAAAAGCTCATGAGGAAAAAAACTTTACTAAACGGATTTTTCTTATCATGTGAACTTATAAGTTAAAAGGTATAAACTCAAAATTTGGTGTTGTCAAACAAAAATATTTAGAAAGTCGCATTGTTTAATGGTTAGTGGTTCGGTGTTTTGTGGCATTTTGCAACTTCCAAGCACGGTCGTTGGTAGGATTTTAGGTGAAGAGACCTTAAGGAAAGTCGATGTAATTTTTTCTAATTAATATTGGACCGTCATAATTATGATTACTCTTGAATGATGTTTGAAACACCTTATGTTTAAAACACTTTATCTTTCGTACCAATATCATAATAATAAAAAAAAAAAAAACTACCCTTAAAATGTACAAGTAAGATGTCCAAAATTTGAACTCCTTCCTTCACATATATATTAATTATGGGTTATGCTAAACAGTGCCCCCGGAGCACTAGTTAAGCATACTAAAAAAAGAAACAAATAAAAAAGTTAATGATGAGAGAGAATAATTTTTTACATATTAAAGCATTGAATGCACAATTTACGAAATGAAATTTCCATATTTATATCCTTAACTAGTGCCCCGGGACACTATTTAGCATATCAATATAGTAAAGCTCATGAAAACAACTTCATATTTTATCATTTAAATGGTGTACTTATCAACGAGAAAACTTAAAGCAAATGAATTTATGTCACTGACACAGTCAACCATATTTGGACCCAACACCCAATAAACTTGTTCTTCTTAATTGGTAGTTGCACTACAATACTACTTCTTCTTTACCACTATAGACACTACTACCATTGTTTTCTTTCTTCTTGAATCATCATCATGTCATTTCAACATTACCCACAATTTCATAGGATAATATTGCAAGATAAGAACCTTGTAAGCATACAAACATTCATTTTTTTACCATTTTATTTATTGATTTATTTATGCATCCATGTAAAATGTTATACCTTTTTTTAATTTCTTATAGGTACCGGTTTAATAATAAAAATAAAGCATCTTTTATAGGTACCGGTTGGAAGTTATTTAGCGAAAAATATAACTTGCAAGTTAACGATGTTTGTAAGTTTGTGATGACTCAACGCGAACCACTTTTCTTCACTATTATTATTAAACGAGCCACAAATGGACCAAATCCTGAGAAGTTCTTAGGTTTTTCTTTCTTTCCTTTCTATTGCTTTTATTGTTTTTGTTATTGAATTTTTTTTAATTGTTATTTGATTAGCTTCTATATGGCTTAATTTCTTTGATCCATGACAAGGTTATAAAGAAGGGATCTCTTGTGATAATAATGTTGTAAAGAGGAAAGACACCGGAGGAAGTTCTAGTAGCTGTTCAAAAGTACATTTTTTTTATGGTAAGTTTTTATTTTGGTCTTTATAACTTGTCAATTATTTGTAAGTTTATATGAGCTAAAACATTTTAGTTGTATTAATTTTAAGAGTCATGCTAACTAGTGTCCCGGGGCGCTAGTTAAGGAACTAAAAAGGAAAAGAAAAGAAAAAAATTGCATTGTTTAAGAGGTTGACTTCATAAGTTTCAAGATAATATTATTATTTTAGTTACTTTAACCAGTGTCCCGGAGGCATCGTTTAGTATTTTCCTAATTTTAAATACTTGTGAATTTGAAAATAATTTTTAGTTATGTGCAATTGTACTTTTAAATAACTTGTAATTTGTGATCGAACCTTATAAAATATTTAATAGTTATGTTTAGGGACATAATTAGAATATGTTTTTAACTTAGAGACTTATTAAAACTCTAAAAAAATTGAGGACCATATTTTCATTATAAAAATTATATATCATAATTTTGTATTTATACATATTCAGGAGATCGTGATGTGATGAAATCTAACACATTCAAGGTTTTGGTAAATGGCAAAATCCCGGTAAGAATAATGACATAACATATGGTTAATTACTGTGTTGATATAAAGTTAGTGATGTTAGAACTATATATATAATATTTTTGTTTGTTTTTGCAGTTTGTACCAAAGGAGTTTATGAAAAAAGGATGTCGTCAACATGATGTGGTGTTGAAAATGGGGGGAAAGTCGTGGTTGGTAAAAGTAAAATCTTGCAAGTTCGATAAAGGTTGGAGTCAATTTGTGAAAGAATGCAAAATAGAGATTGGAGATACTTGTCTCTTTGAGTTGATTGATGACAAAAAATTTGTGTTTCAAGTTTCAATCGCTGGAAAAAATCATTGAGCTGTTTCGACGGGTTAAACTAAGGGTTAAAAGAAGTTGGAGGTCCACGACTTAAGTCCTACAAGATTTGACATAACAATTAACATAGCTCTACATTTTTATATTTTGTATTTTGGTAAGCTTTGTATGATGTAGTATTTGGAGCTTTATTATATGAATGGTATGTAATGCTTTTTATGTTGTTTTTAACCCATATTGGTTCGTTTCGAACTAGATCGATTCCTTTATAACAAGGTAAGGTACAACGATATTTTAGTCATTACAACGATATTTTAGTTTTTGACTTTAAAATTGAGGTAAGTCAAAATCATTTGTTTCATATATTATTTCTCATTATTTCAAGCTATTCATTGTTATATGTAATATAATCAATTAATACAAATAATTGGATGTGCATAATGTAGTGAAGAAGTACAAAATTGGACAAATAAATTAAGCAAATGGACTAAAAATAAGCCATCCAAAGGAAAGGCATTGCACTATTCCCTCACATTGCATATAAAGGATTTTATTTAAAAGCAAAAAATGTATGGTGTATTAAAGGCTTCAATCACACCCAAATATATAGCATATTAAAGTATAATCAACCCATGCACTTCGGTTGATTATTACTATTAAGTGATATGTGTATACTGGGTTCTATTTAAATACCCAAAATAAAGCACCGAATTTGATACGGGCACGCCGACATGGACACGGACACATCAACACTACTAATGTAAAAATAATAATATCAAGGGCCGTTTGAATTTGACTTGCTTTTGGGTTTGTGAAAATATCTAATACAAATAAATAAACTTTTATGTTAATTCATAAGTTTTTATTATGTCTTTACAAAATATTTTTTATAAATTACTTTACAAAACTTATATTAACACATAAAAAATTATTTACTGTTATAAACTATTTCATATAAACTCAAAAATATGTCTATCCAAACCTATGTTGCACGGGTGCTCCATTTTAGATAGAGTACCGGTACCGGGTACGTACTGGTACACGTGTGGTAATCCCATGGTACGTAGCCTCAAAGTACCGAGTTTCTTTTTTGTTTTTTCATGTGGGTACATGCGTAGTACTTCCGGGATACGCACATGGTACTCTCAGGGTATACATGTGGTACATATTTCATCAAAAACTATTCTCATTTTTTTTGCAACACTTTTCAATCCCATTATTTTTTATTTGTTTATTTTTTTTAATAAAGATTCACTTTAGTTTAAAATTAGAATTGATTCAGTCCCCTTCCTTTTTATTTATTTTTAAAAGTAGAGCCGCATAGTCTTACTATTACTCCTAATTTCCTAAACGTATAAACCATGATATAACTACTTTTAAAGTTTCCTATTTTTTACGTTTAATTATTTGCTTTAAGAATATAATTTTATTATTTTAACTATATAACTATATTAAAAAAAAATTATACAAGCGTACCAGTATCTTAGTTTTCTTAAAAATATCGTACCAAGTACTAGTACCAGTACCGGATACCGGTACCGTACCCACATCTATGCAACATAGATCCAAACAAAAGAATCTGATAATAGTAATGAAAATAAAATTGAAGAGGAGAGGATTTATTTGAACGAGAAAACATAAAGCAGATAAATTTATGTCACCCAACAAACTTGTTCTTCTCGGTCAAACCACTGCCCTGCATTGTCTTAACTTCTTCTCTATCACTACAGACATTACTACCATTGTTTCTTTTTTCTTGAATCATCATCATGTCATTTCAACATTATCCACAATTTCATAGGATAATATTGCAAGATAAGAACCTTGTGAGCATACAAACATTCATTTTATTACCATTTTATTTATTTATTTATTTATTTATGCATGCATGTAATTTTTAATTTCTTAATTTTGCAGAGGATTCCCAAGAAATATGTGGAGAAATTTTGGAAAGGAATATCGAACCCAATATTCCTTAGATTCCCAAATGGGGTTCAACAAGAAATATTTTGGGTGAAGAAAAGTAATAGTGAGATTTGGTTTCAAAAAAATTGGGACCAATTTGCAAAGTCTCTAAAATATGGAAATCTCTTAACTTTTAAATACATAGGTGGATCATGTTTTAAGGTTAAGATATTTTGTGCCAATGCTTTAGAAATAAACTATTCCAATATAAAATCCATAGTAGATGAAGAACAAGTTGTTGAAGCTGCAGTAGAAGAAGCTAAAGAAATTGTTGAAGTGAGTGATGAGAGTGAAATATACATGCAAGCTCAAAAGACAGGAAATGGCAAGAGAAAAATTAATATGGATTTAGATTCTACTCAACAAAAATTATCAGGTGAGTTCATAATTGCTTTTTTAATTTCATATTTCACTTGTACTTTTTCTTCTATTTTTTTTTCTAGATTAAATGTTGGTTTGCATTGACTTATTTATAAATTTATGCAAAATTACTTATACAAATAAATAAGCTTAATTTGGGACTAGCATATAAATGTTCTGCTTGAGCTAATTCATGAGCTACTCAATTAGTTTTTCTTTTTTTAATGACGGAAACAAGTTTAATTCATTTCATTCATAACAATAGTTTCAATACAAGGTGGATAAGACTCAAAAATTTGGGACTAGCATATAAACGAGCTGCTTGAGCTAATTCATGAGTCACTCGATTAACTTGTCTCCTCACATTTACAGTTTTGAAAATGACATAAAAGACTTTTACATTTATCAATAATGACTCCAAACTCCATATTGATTCTAGCCTTTCCTCCAACACATTGGGCTACTTGCATACAATCTGTTTCTATTTGAATTTGCTGCATGTTGTACTGTTTTAGCCAATTGAGAGCTTCCAATAATGCTACTGCTTCAGCTTCTCTAACCTCTGGTTTGCCTTCAAATTTCTTCATATGAGCATGTATAACTTTGCCTTCTGCATCTCTCAAACAAGCTCCAATGCAGTACTGGTTAGCTTCCTCATAGCACGCTGCGTCGACATTACATTTAAGCGTACCTGGTCGTGGTTTGCACCAGTGTAGTTCAGTCTCATGTACAGCCGGACTTCAGTGTGTTGTTCTCATATTTGTTGCTTTCAACTAGTCGTTAAGTGACTCTGTAGCTCTTCTACTAACTTCAAAAGTCGTCGGTAATTTATCGTTCCAACACTTTTGATCGTGTCTCCACCAAATTGTCCAAAGGATCATACAAATTTGCTCCATGATCTTGCTGTCCAGTTCTTCAATCAAGTAAAAAACCAGCTGCTTAAATCCCTCCGCATTTGAAATATGTTGATGCAGTCTCAACGATAATCCCACATCCATCCAAACCTCTTGAACAGCATTACATCCAAAGAAACAATGCCACTCATTTCCGCCACTTGAATCACATTGAACTCCTTTCCGAATCAGCCTTTCGTTTACAGGTAAGCAGCCTCTGAGAGCTCTCCACAAGAATATCTTCACTCTTGTTGGAACTATGAGTTTCCACAATTTTTTCCAATTTCCTTCTTCCTTGAGATGGTTATTATCAATGATCACCTCCATTAGATGGTAATATGCTGACCGTACAGAATATTTTCCATCGCGACTAAATCGCCAAACCGGCATGTCTGCTTCTTGCATTGAATAGAGTGGAATCTGAAGGATGGCTGAGCCATCATTTTGGTTAAATAACTGCTGCACTTGTAGAATTTGCCATCTCCCTTCATTGTGATTTATAAGGCATGCTACTGTCATATGTATCTGAGCCTGTGACTATGTTGGTGGTGACATGTGCTTGACTATCAGACCTGAGCCATGGTTGGTTCCACACATTGATACGTTCTCCATTTCCAATCCGCCATTGTAAACCTCTTTTGACTATCACCTGAGAAGCATGGATACTACGCCACACATAGCTTGGGTTATGACCAAATTAATTTTTTAACTTCTAAAATATAATTTCTAAATTATTCAATAATTAAGAATTTTATTAACTTTGCAGGTAGTAATAGAGGAGGCATGGTGAAGAAGACTAAAAAATGCTCAACAACTGCTGCGGCTATTACTATGAGAGACAATAATCAGAATCCCTTTTTTGATGTTATAATGACAAAAACTTATGCTGATGGCAAATTCTTGGTAAGTTTGCTATAAAATATGTACTAATTTGGACTTTAATGAATATCTCTACTAAATTACCATGATTTGAAACAGAGAATACCAAAGAAGTTTTCAAGAGAACACTTGAACAATTTTCAAGGAATTGCAACCCTATTTGTTGGTGAGGAAATGGCTATGGAAGTGAACATTAGGTCATCTATTATCGGTGTCGGTTGGAAGTTATTTAGTTAAAAAAATAACTTGCAAGTTCACGATGTTTGTAAGTTTGTGATGACTCAACGCGAACCACTTTTATTCAATATTATTATTAATCGAGCGAGAAAGGGACCAAATCCTAAATGTTATAAAGAAGAGATCTCTTTTGATAATAATGTTGTAAGGAAAGACATCGGAGAAAGTTCTAGGAGCCGTCCAGAAGTACATTTTTTTGATGGTATTCTTTTAACTTCTCTAAAGTTTTTCGCTTTTATTATTGTGAAAGATTCTTAAATATTTATTATTTTCATTATAAAAATTATATATCATAATTTTGTATTTATACATATTTAGGAGATCGTGATGTGATGAAACATAACATATTCAAGGTTTTGGTGAATGTCAAAATCCCGGTAAGAATAATGACTTAAAATATGGTTACTCCGTTGATATAAAGAAAGAGATGTTAGAAATTTTTGTTTGTTTTTACAGATTGTACCAAAGGAGTTTATGAAAAGAGGATGTCGTCAAAAATTTGTGGTGTTGAAAATGGGGGAACAGTCGTGGTTGGTAAAAGTAACTTATGATCGTAGCAGTAAATGTTGTAAGTTCCGTAAAGGTTGGAGACAATTTATGGAAGATTGCAAAATAGAGATTGGAGATACTTGTCTCTTTGAGTTGATTGATGAGAAAATTTTTGTGTTTAATGTTTCAATTGTACGAAAAAATCATCGAGTTGCTTGATATATGTTGTTTTTTCGAGGTACTTATAACTAGATGTTTATTTGAACATAGCTCTACATTTTTATGTAGTATTTGGAGCTTTATTATATGAATGTTTGGAATGAATTTTATGTTGTTTTTAACTCATATATTGGTTCATCTCCGAGTAGATAGATTCCTTTCCTTTATAATAAGGTACAACGAACGATATTTTAGTCATTACAAATATATAGTTTTCGACTTTAAATTGAGGTAAGTCAAAAAAATATTAAAAGAGGACCGGACGTATATTATATGATGTATAGTCAGTAGTGTATGATTTTGTGTTCCAAAATCATTTTTGTTTCGCATATTCTTTCTCATTATTTCATGCTATTCATAAGAAGTACAAAATTGGAAAAATAAATTAAGCAAATGGACAAAAAATCAGCCATCCAAAGGAAAGGCTTTGCACAATTCCCTCACATTGCATATAAAGAATTATATTTAAAAACAAAAAAGCAAAAAATGTATGGTGAATAAAAGGCTTAAAATCACACACAAATATATAGCATATCAAGCAGAATCAACCCATGCATTTCGGTTGATTATTACTATTTTTTCATATAGTTAATTACTTACAAATGCAGATATAGATATCTTAGAGGATCTAATAATACCGTGTATGTAGGGCCTACCAAAAAATCAGGAAGAAGGATTTCAAACATAATAAAAGAAACATAAGCAAACAAGACACATAAAAAAAATCACAACTTGGTATAAACAAACATTTGATGGAATGGAAGCTAACAAACTTAGATTGCTCTTTTTTTGTGTATGTTATCTTGCTATTTTCCCTACGTTCGAGGCTAACATAGCTCACTTCGACCCTTACTGGCAAAGTCGATCACATGAAGCTAAAAAGGCGGCACACAAGGCTTACAAGCCAAATCCTGTGAATGAAACTGCTAATTTCAATATGCAAGTCCACAAGTATGTCCTAGCTTTTTATTGATATTTGGATTAATGTAGTTAAAAATTAAAATATATACAATATATCATTGTTAGAATATTTCGGCTGTTGAATTAAATCGAACGGTTTGTATAAAAAGTTATGTTGGCTTAGCGAAATTTAATATAACCTTAGTTGAATTCTTGATGGTTTGAATTCAAAATTCTGCTGGCTTAGCGAAATTTTGCGCATAATTGAATTCAAGATCAAGTTTGCATGATTGCATTCATTGATATGGTGTAATATGAATAACCTTATAAAATGAAATTTCATGTATTGAGCAGGGCTTTTGAAGTTTCCCATGGCACAAGGAGGAGTTTATTAAATCACAGAAAAAGGGGTCCGTGCGAAGCAACAAATCCCATCGATAGTTGTTGGAGATGCGATCCACATTGGGAAAAGAACCGCAAAAGGCTAGCAGATTGTGTTATTGGTTTTGGTCACGGCACAACAGGAGGCAAAGATGGCAGATTTTATGTTGTCACTGATCCATCTGACAATGATCTTGTCAACCCAAAACCGGGGACTTTGCGACATGCAGCCATTCAAACCGAGCCATTATGGATCATTTTTCAACATCATATGAATATTAAACTGAAGTCAGAGCTTATGCTGACCGATAATAAGACCATAGATGGACGCGGTGTAAACGTTCATATTAGTGGTGGTGCTCAAATAACAATGCAATATGTGAAAAACATTATCATTCACGGGTTACACGTTCATGATACTAAACCATGCAGTGGTGGCCTCATCAGAGACTCGTTGAGTCACTTTGGACAACGTTCGATGAGTGATGGTGATGGAATTTCAATGTTTGGAGTTTCTCATGTTTGGCTAGATCATATTTCATTGTGGAACTGTTCTGATGGTTTGATTGATGCCGTAGCAGGATCAACAGCTATTACCATTTCCAACTGCCATATGACACATCATAACGACGTAATTAACATCACATCTACTCACTATTTTGTTTGCATGAATGCATACTTACATATTTGTATCATAGGCACAGTTCGTCCCTTGCTCCACATAGTTTTATTCAAACAACATCGTCTAAAGCATCTTAAGCCGTGTTGTATGGCACGTGCTTTAGGCAGTTTCAGTAAGGAACATCATATATTTTTTCTTGTGGTGTAGGTTATGTTATTTGGAGCAAGTGATTCATTCCCAGGAGATCAAATTTCGCAAATAACTGTGGCTTTCAACCATTTTGGGAAAGGATTGATACAGAGGATGCCAAGATGCAGATGGGGTTTCTTTCATATTGTTAACAATGACTACACTCATTGGCTTATGTATGCCATTGGTGGTAGCACACATCCCACCATACTCAGCCAGGGTAACCGGTTTATCGCTCCTCCAAACCCAAATGCAAAAGAGGTATATGAAGAGAGAACATAAATCTTTCTTGAGATTTTCAATTCTTACACGAATTGTTAAAATAATATGTTTTCAGCATGGTAATATCGGAAAAAATTCAAGTCTCACATTGAAAAAAGATAAAGTCTAAAAAATTCTTATACAGAGTGACATAACTTACGTTACAAGCAAGTTTTAAGAATGATTTTGGTCTAATATAAAGACTCTATTTGCTTCTAATTGAACAAATTACAAATAAGGAAAATAATATGATTGTTGTTGTTCATGGTTTAGGTGACAAAGA
This sequence comes from Trifolium pratense, assembly GCF_020283565.1. Lineage (NCBI taxonomy): Eukaryota > Viridiplantae > Streptophyta > Magnoliopsida > Fabales > Fabaceae > Trifolium > Trifolium pratense. Next base: position 53,042,272 of record NC_060063.1, read on the forward strand.
GAGATTATGCACCTGAAAGTGTGTGGAAGAAATGGAGTTGGAGATCAGAGAATGACTTGCTGATGAATGGAGCCTTCTTTGTTCAGTCCGGAACTAAGGCTGCAAATTTTCCTAAGTCAGACATCAAGGCAAAGCCTGGGAGTTATGCTGCAGCTCTTACTCGCAATGCCGGTTTTCTAAAATGTGAAGTAAACAAGCCATGTTAAAAACACACTAGATGCTGGAACAGTGGCTGACATAGATTCTAGCAAGTAGTAAACCAAAGATCAGACACAAAACCTTAGCTATTGTAATTATGTGTTTGTCTTTTCTTTATTTCTCCCTCCTTTCCCTTTGATCATATTTGAAAAATCAAGGGACATAAGAGTAGAGTAATTGAGTTGTAAATATATGTAAATGTTAATGTAAATAAATAAAGTAAAAGAACAATCATATTCTACTATGGCATATGAAGTCATCAATCCTCTTGTATCTATAAATTATAAAATCCAATATTTTGAAAAATAGACCGGCCATTGAACTGAGGAAGATACTTGTTCAAGGTTTAACCGCGGTCAAATTGTAGTCGAATCGTTAATAGTTAAATGATATATAATTAATATATTAAATGCAGGATACCAAGTTTTCAAAAAATTTAAAATATATATATAATATCAAATAAAAATAACATAAATCACAAAATATTAAAAAAATACAAAAATATATGAAAGCAAATATATGTTTTTGTCCAAAAAAAAATTGAAAGCAAAATTTTTTCATTCAAACTCTTCTGTCTGTTGCTCATTTATACTTGTTCATGCATTTTCTCATCATCTTCTAATTGCATCCATGCTTTGATTTTCATCTTCTACATCGGTTATAAGGCAGTAGTTGAATCGGCCGGTCCAATTTCAGAACCATGATAAAACCAACATATAAGAGTGTTCGTCTACTACGACACGCATAAAAACACAAAAATGACCTTACCAAATCAGGAATGTATATATTTGATATTAAACTTTTGATCAAATTTTACATAATTTCACAAAACTCGGCTGAGAACAGCTAGTTTTTCAATTCCGGCCAACCAAAAAATTCAACTTCCTTTTATGGTCATGATACAAGGTATAAATTCATCCTATCTGTATAAATTACAGTAAACATAATTTCTGACTCAGTCATCCTCTACATTAAGTCCAATCCATGGACGTCTCCCCATCAAAGACAGCTTTGAATGATTCACGTTCAGCCCATATTTGCTCTTGAAATTTGCGGTGCTTCTTTGGTTCTGCACTATTTCGGGTTGGACTTTCCACTTCAGTCCTCCTCTACATTAAGTCCAATCCGTCGACGTCTCCCATCAAAGACAGCTTTGAATGATTCACGTTCAGCCTGTATTCGCTCTTGAAATTTGCTGTGCTTCTTTGGTTCTGCACTATTTCGGGTTGGACTTTCCACTTCAGGTAATGGATTCGACTTCTGTATATAAACACAATACAATGGTTTCATAAAGGTATCTTCCCATTGAAAACATAAATTGGATTTTACATCGTTCATTAAAAACCATAAAACATCAAGTTTGTCAAAAATGAGTAGACAGAATGCTAAATACATACATGCATACAAGTACAGCGGATTAGTTACGAAGAGGAAAATGGAAAACAAAAGTGTATAAAATTTTGAAACCAAATAATAGTAAACATTACAAAAATTTAAGTAATATGAAGTGATGAAGGCAAAACAACTAACCAGGTTGTATCCAGCACCAGGTCCAATCACCAAAGACAAAGCATTTACCTTCCTTGCAGTGCCTATAGAAAATCCTGTTTTGCCAACCTGAAAGGATGGTTGCAAAGAAAGGGGCAAGGGGTGCTGACATTAAGAAAATGCCTATAATGAAAGGAATCAAATCACCTGTCCCCTTTATATGTCCTTTTTTCTAGTCCATTTAATTAAAATAACACCCTAGCTAAAAACACCAATAGAGAAAAATGTTGCACAATTTAAAAGAGTGGGAAAATTTTAGTGATTTGTCGTTATTTAATTAAAGGGACAAATAAGGAACAGATGATTTCAATCCATAATATAAGCAAAAACACAGGTTGTGCCGATATTCCTGTTGTGGCCGTGTTTCAATACACGCAAAATATAATAGAAATTCTCAAATATAAATGGTTTAATCCATTGCCCTTTTCCTAAATTCAGTGCCCCCATTACCTCAACAAGCAAAGGAGTAAAACACACAAAACAAACTAGAAAGCAAAGTAGAGAGGGATTATGAATACACCTACACACATTGTGAATCTGAAAAAACAGAAACTCTATAGATGATGTGGCACACATGACCCTAAAGAACTTCACTATAGTATACTTGATGTCAACGTTCAATGTTTGCATCATACACTTTTCCTTACCCCTTTCCTCCTACACCTCCCATTTAACCCAAAAAGATTTGAACGTGAACGCAAATTTTTGCTACCAATAATACTAAGGTTGAAAGACTTCAAATATTACACTCTCTAAGCTTTCAGGCAATAGCATCAAATACATGTCATACCTTATCACCCCAATGTACAGATTTTCGTTCCTTGCCATATTGATGAATTAACCCAGACAGAGCATTAATATTGCCCTTCATACCTTCCGTTTGGTCGATGTCATCTTCACCAAAATCTTCAGACCATTTGCTTTTACCCAGTTCTCTGACTTTCGTTGGATGTTCCTCTTCGGCATCCCATCTCTTCACATCCTTTATGGAGCCTATATTGCAAAGAACTAACCACAATGAAGAGACATGAAAGACAAATAAGTAAAACTAATCTAAACAATTTAACCGAATTATTATCCAGAGGTGATGCTGTGTATCCATTGGATGAAGAGGCGTCACAGCCACAGTCGTTGGTCGATTAGGGTTTTCTGAAAAAATCCGACCCAACATAAAAAACAGCACCTGCGCCGAATTCTCAATCCTACAAGTTGACAGCGATTTTTGCAATTTCACTGTGATCTTCAGCCATCAGATTATTCACATCAAAGCGCAAACAAGGGTGTTTGGACAGCAGGATCATGCAATCCCATGGGTATACTCGCGATCTTACCAACACATCAAAGCGCAAACAAGGGTGTTTGGACAGCAGGATCATGCAATCCCATGGGTATACTCGCTTCTAACCATGTACTATTCCCTAATATTTTATGTTCTTCCGACCAGATAAAGGGTTGAAAAAGAAATAACACGAGGGAGGGGAAGGAATGGGATAACATATCAAGATGGGCTGCAATATTAGACTGGATACTTATTTTTCTATTTTTGGCCAAGTCAAGCATCTCATTGGTTATAATCCTATGTCACAACCTGACCTCATCCAATGTTATAAGGAAAAATAAGATGCATGACTACCTTACAGTTGGGCATCAGTGATCAGATGTGCCCAAAAAAATGATATTAACAGGATAGATACAGACATACAAATGTAATGGGTTACAGCACATTACCATCATCGTCCTTGACAGGAGGGTCGTCAACAGCTTTGTCAGCTTCTCTTCCTTGAGCTGCAACTAAAGCATCATCAAGATCATCGTCCATATCCATGTCAACCTGGAAAACATGCCATATGAAACCAGTCAAATCCAGGCACACCGCCTGAAAATTTATATATTAAACAACCGGAATTTCTCCTAAACGGTATATGACAAACACATCCGATATTTAACATGATAGGAAGTCCACAACCATATGGTAGGGTTAGCTTCAAATTAAAATTAGAATAATTACAATTAAACCCAATGAAACCCAAATAATAACTTCATGTTATATTTTACTAGAAATATTACAATATGTTATATATTATACCTTTAAATATGTTAAATATTTTTTATATTAATCGGGTATAACTGTAGAGACCAATTCCTCGAGTGTTGTGGACCGAAATGGGCAGCAAGCTCTACCTAATTATTTTAGCATTCTTGGATTTCTCTTATTTATGTTATTTTATATATATTATAGAATCTTATAATCCATGTTGATTTATACTTATATTTCACCTCCCCAATTCTGAGCAAAATCATGATTTTAACTACCTTTGTTGTGCCTGTTCTCTTTCTCACTATAAAATTCCATCTTTAACCCCAGAAACAAAAAGGAGAGCATTTGAAAGTTGGTCCGAAATACTAAAATTGCACACAAGCTCAGATGAAAAAATATATTCAAAAGTTACAGTTACCTCCTGTATTCTGTTTTCTTTTAGATCATCTCCATGAAATAGTGACTGTAATGTCAGTAAAAGTGACAATGAGGATACAAATACAGAGCTTTTACTATACAAGTTATACAAAATTACTGCCTGAAAATTGCCATTTTCACACAAATAATACCAAATTTACACAAACCTTCGCATCAAGCTGCAGATACAAGGATGGAGCTTCTTCCCATTGCTCAGCCATCTTTTCTATGTCCTGCAGTGTAAAACCATGGACATTCCTTGCAGCACAACCCTGAATAAAGAAAAATAATTAAACCTACATATAGTGAAAACATTTAATCATATAAGAGAACTTAGTCAATGAATATGACCAGAACAAGCAAACAATGAAAATTCAAACATTAAAGCAATATGAAAATGTTCTCCATCATCATGCAATGGTGTATTTTGGCTATACAATTAAGAAGTTTAATTTTGTACAGATCAATAGTGATAATTAGCTGAAAGTTGCTCTAAAAGAAAAACAAAATGAGGCTCTGTGTTTCTTGGTGGAAGCAAATAAACGTACCGCTGGGTCCTTGTAAGTAGCTTCTAAAATGTAAACTTCGTAACCCGATCTCTGAAAGGAATAAGAATATCCGTCAGCAAAGGAAACATTGAATAAATATATTTCATGCACCTACTCTTTAATTCATAGATCTATGCAGCTATGAAATAAGTAATGATGATTATTATGCATCAACTTCAAATGAAATCAGCAACCGTATCAATTAAAGCAATGGAACAGGAAGTAGCAACCATGTCATTTAAAATAACACTTGAATATACATTATCCTTAACATCACCTTGTCCATAACTTGAATTTATACAAAGTCCTAAATTCAACCAAACTTGGTAAACCCTTCTATAGGGTTGTTCTTAGTTAGGGAGGTTTTGGTCTAGTCCCCCTCCTTTTTTTTGTATCTCTATCGTCATCTATCTATTTATATATCTTTTGAGGCAGTAGCACTTTGCTACTCCTCTTTTTTTTTAAAAAAAAAAAAAATTCAACCAAACAGACAGCTAGGAAGCATAAAAAATGAAGATAATTTTCAATGGTTCATCTCAGTTATTTGCAATTATTGACATTAAATGTTAGACCCTCTATTCAAAACTAGGTAACAGAAGTTAAGTGAAACATATGTCTAAAACTAGTTGAGGCGGAATGGAGAGAATATTACAAAGATATTGTGAGTCTTCTTGAGCATACATGGCAGAGGTTGCGAGCAAAAAAAGAATTAATGGTATACCTTTGCAGTTGCCCAAAATTGAGCAAAATCAGCTACCCGCAGATTGCGGTCATCCACTAAGACGAAGAACAAATACCACCAAGAAAAGGGTCAATTGCCAAACAAAACTGCATCTGTAGTTAGTGAACATATAGGCAATGCATGGGCACTGCACCACCACTTAATCTAATAGGAAACTACACATTTGAATTTATTATATTCTGTATCAGGCCAGTTCATAGCCAGCCCTAAAGCACTCCCTATGACTACTATGCTTAAGTTATTTTAATTAACCCAAGAAACAAATTTTTCACTTTAGGGTACCTGAATAAACTATAACTAATTTCACAAAAACACATTTACCGGAGGAGATAAAGCCTATGACCGAGTATACAATGCAATTCAATTTACCAATATCAACAAACAGTGTCACACTAGTGAGTA